>NC_091494.1:33711178-34019011 GCF_947461875.1 Haliaeetus albicilla
GCCACGTTTGGGATAGACTGACATGTATCCTGCTTGTCCCTGCCACCGAGGCTGGGGCAGGTACGCTCGTGGTCCACCCACTGCCCTGCTCTCAGCTCCTGGGGAGCCTTCCCCAAACACGCTCTGCAGCAGCAGCTCTGAGCATTTCTCACCCAAAATAGTCTTGCACGCTTTCCACCTTGACGCTGACGGATCGAGAAGCCATTTCAAGAGACTCAGTTGTATGGCGTTGTGGCAAAATCTAGATGTGGAGTGGAAACGTGAGGAAAGCATATATTACAGAAGAATTGCTTATTTTGCCCAAAAGGGGGGCTCTGTCTGCCCCTCTTTTGTGGCACAAAGCAGACAGTCCTGGTCAGTAGCATGGATGGCTGCTGGAGCGGGGCGTCTGCTTTTTTTTTATGCTTCTGCACCTTTCTATTGCCGACACAAGATCCCCTTTGGCAAAGGGGCTGCAAGAAGCAGCCAGGGCTAGCAGCCAGCCTGCCCCAGTTTTACATTCCAGGGCTGTTATTTCTAAAGCAGTTTATGCCGTGAAGTATGGACAGACTGTTCAGAATAGCAGAAGGAACATTTCCAGTTAGAGAAAACCTCAGCAGTGTGCTTACGTGAAGCCTTTTCAGTCTCCTGCCTCAGGGAGCAAGGCCCACAGCTGGAGCAAACCTTGCTATCCAGGGAAGGTGCCGCTGCCCTGGCCCAGAGCTCAGGCATTAAATTCAAAGTGCGTGTGTACCTATATGTTATAATCAACATGTAAGTGCAGTTGAAAGCCAACTTTTCAAATTCCTTGCAGTTTGCGAGCCTCCCATCACAGAGTTTTGATTTGAGTCCTTTCTGGTGGTACTTTCTCCAAGAATGTGCTATCTTACTGAGGAGACGTTGCATCGGGAAGACCCAAAATGGCCTTTTTAGTTTGCTCTTTTTCATTACCTTGTTTCTTTTATCCTGCCCTCATCTTTGGTACAAGGCTTTCTCAAGATTTATGTGCTGAGCCAGGGGTCGAGGGCAGGCAGGGTGCTGGGGAGCAGGAGAATTAGCCTTGAGCTGAGCCAGAAGTCTGGCCTGGGACTGGCTTAGGTATCACAAGATGGTATGAAAAAATAGATCTGGGTTTCATTTTGTCATGTTTATGAGCTAATGTGTGCAACCTGAGGGGCAAGAAACATAATGGTTTGGGTTTTTTTTAAAGAAAGATGCGATTTTCCAACAGTCCAGGGATTTCAGGAACTAGAGCATTTAAAAAAATCACTCTACTTCTGAGGCTTGGTAGAAAACTGTGGGAGTTGGTGGCACAATGTCCTGTTGTAATCCTGATAGGGGAATGACAGATCTGGTTTTAGAAGTCCTTGATTTACATCTCTATGGATTCATTATTTCTGTCCTGTGTATACCCTAAATAACATAGATGGACTTTGGCATTTGTTTTCCATATATTTGATTCATTGAAATCTCAGTTGGGGTGCTATTTAAATGATGTATTTAATGATGTAATTAAATGTTATACAACACTGGGGAAATTCAGGGCTGTGGCTAGGACTCTTGTGGTTTATAGCTGTAGACATTTCCTCCAGACACCCTACCCCTAAGTGAGACCTCAACACACTGTCTTTAATACATTCAAACCATGAAAATCATTGCAGACTAAATGTGCATAAATGTGCACTGTTAATGAGAAGTCTTGGCAAACTCAGTGTCAATAAGCTGCTTCTATCTGCCCTATGGAAATAAAATAAAATGTCACTACTTCCCAGCTCTGATGGCTTTTTCTGCACACCAGGGTGATTTGCCATGCAGAGGTTCTTCCCGCAGTCTCTACCTCCTCCAAGGGAGGGGTTGCTTTATTCTCACCTAACCAAACATTGATGCTGGTCACTTTATTTACCTTGTGGGTATGATCATACAGTCTCCATCCAAAGATGACATTACATTTTTCTTCTCTTGACTCCTCTGTGCCGAGAGCTTGAGGATAGCAGCGAACCTCTTGGAAATGTAAGAGACATAAATCTCTATAATTACATAAACCAATTTTCTCAGAGTACCCTTCGAAAGGTTTCTCACTGTCATTAGTGACACGTACAAATCTGTGAGCTCCCTCAGATGGGTGCCTTTCAAGACCTGCCACATTTTGCCTTCAGACTGCTGCCAGGGACTTACTGATGAGTTGACACTTACTCAACATGGACTTCTGTAACCTACAGCTGGTAAAATTGGTCCTTAAATTCTGCCTGGGAGCTTGACGGGCTTTTGGTGGCTGGTTGCATGAGCTAGGTTTTGCTCAAGGTAAATTTTGTTCCCCCCGCCCCCACCCCCCCAAAATACTGACGATTTCCTTTCATTCAGGCTTTCTAAATTAGACATGGATGCAAGGAGCATAATTACTGTGGGATGGCTGCTACGGAGGCTGGTTGCCATTTTTTGGTAAATATTTGTCAAATTAAATGTTGCATTTGCTTCAGCTGTTTTTTGTGACCTTCTTTGTGGTCAAATCCCCAAATACTTGAGCTAACGCTTTTGCTGGCAGGAATGCCTTTGGGAAAATCTATTGTGAGTGATTATTTGCAGGAAGCAAATGCGTCGATTTGCAAGTGTGAAAATTTTCATCGGAAATCCAGGTCTGTGAGTGTGTTTCATCCAGTTGGGGACCAGTGGCAATCCCATCTGACACTGGTGTCCAGGCCAAACTGAGCGACAAAAATCAGAGCATACTTTAAAGGAATACCTGCTTGAAATGAATCCAGCTGAGAAAATGATAACTGGGTCTTTGTAAATCGTGAAAGGAGAAGGAGGAAAACACATGGAAAGAATTATTGTCTTTGCTTCACTCTGAGACCTGGCTATGGCCACCTTGCATTTGCTGATTATAGTTATTTTACACTAGTTTGATGCCCACATATCTCTTCTGGATGCAAAAGAGCCATGTCACAGGATGGAGAATTGGGTTCAGGATCCACTTAATAGCATCATGATGGATGCTTTCACAGTCTGTTTTATTACAGCAAATGAGGACTGTCTCCATTGCATTAATTCTTGGAACTTGTCACTTCTCATACACTGTTAATACATCAGTTGCCCAGAGCATGAAGGTGACTGCTATCTCCGTAGTGGTGCCAGTGAACTGTTCCCATACCTGTCCTTTTTTCTTACCCATACTCATTAACTGAGGGGCAAAAAGGGTTGTGGGGCAAATACATTACGCTGGTAGTTTAATGAGTTTGTTGACTTCTGTTTGATAGTGCAGATTAATTGATTTAGGGAGGGAAAAGTGTGCCTGGTGGCTTTAGTGCTTCAGTGTAAGGTACAATTTCTTTCTTTTCAAGGGAAGTTAATCCTACAGCCAGCCAGCTAAGTTTATGGAAACACAGGTTATGATTTCTCTTTATGTTTTGATCATCTCAAAAGTTACTCATTCCTGTGCAACCATTTGATCTGTTTCAACTGGGAGTAGCAAAAGAAAAGCTGATCTTCAATAAATACTGGATAAAAGAATATAGATGCCACTGGTTGTATTTGTGTACCATAGCTTGGGGGGGTGTGTGTGTGTGTATGTCTGTCTGCCCCTTGTATTTAAAGCTGATATGAGATGCTTATGATAGCTGTGGTATCAGAAGTACTGGCACAGCCATATAGTACAATAGCATCTTTCTTCCACTCATCTGATACTTCAGGCTGTATCTGTTGGTGTCTCAGCTCTTCCCTTATCTGCTGTCGTTAATGCTAAGTAGTGCTTACTTTCCAAGTCCTTCACATACAGGAAGCAAAGCACAGGGAATTAACTTTAGGATGACCAGATGTCTGGGTTTTGCTGGGGTAGCTACAGAATATGAGTCCCTGTCTTCCTGCCAAAGGTTTCTCCAGGATACACTCATTCATAATTTTGGTCTTGGCCACAGGATTTTCCCCGTTTCCACTTTAGCAATTTACCTATTCCCAACCTGTGGCACTAGACCAGGAGACCAGTGACGTACACTATTAGAAAACCTGGTATGAGGTGTGTGCCTGTTGAATATCCTGTGCCAGGTCGCATGCAGAATGCATGCTTGGTACAGAGCCCTTTGTTCCAGGTTTAATTTGCTACATCATCTTAATGATGGGGAAGCTGAGCTGGCAAGGCTTAGGGTGGAATGCACTGCTGTACCTAGATCCGTTTTAAAGCCTCTGCACTGCTTAAATGCCTGTGCCCAAACCAATGGTCAGACATTTGTTGGCACCTCATGATGTTATAAGGCTGAAGAGAGTTTTGTGTTGCTGCTGGGGTGCTGGAACTCTTTGCTGAGTGGTGGCACTTGCATCCTGCACTGGCTGCTGGGAGGGCCTGGAGAGGAGAGCGTGTGCTGGAGTGGGAGAAGCAGAGGTGGTGGAAGGGCAGGGAAAGGAAAGCGCAGGTAGCAAAGCCTCCCTTTTCTTCTGTTCATGTTGAACGGGCAGGAACTGATGGGCTGTGGCATTGTGTTCAGCCCCTTGGAAGCTCTTGGCCAGGCTGGGGACCTTGCCTAGGTTCCCTCAGGGCTTTCAGGATGTAGCAAAAAGAGACCCTTGTGAACAGGGGGAGCGCTGCGGCTTTCGTTTGCTCTTGTGATGCAGCTTTAATTACTTTCCCATTGTGTCCCCCACTGCTGCATGCAGCCAAGCAGCGCTGGGCTCTGGAGAAGACCCATTCCATCACTTGCTGGGTAGTTAGAAGAAGTTGTGCTTGCTGGATGAGTAAAAGGGATGGGAGCAACTGGCTGTCCCCAGCCCAGAGGCAGAAGGCTCCTTTCTGATCTTGAATGATCAGCTTCAAAGTTACTTGTATATTCTTAAATTCAGGGCAGGCTCTGCTTTTCATTTTTCAAACACAAAGGCACTGGATTTCTTAGAATTGCACCTAAGTAGTCTGGACTGTGCTGCTTTTTCAGTTCTAGAGTTTGAATTTTTTTAAAGAAATACAAAATGACAACATGTATTATGCACCAACCCCCCCCCCCCCCCCCCCAACAACCTGTATCAGGGAGCAATGAGTGAGCAAAAGTGTAGGTATCTGGAGAGATGTCCCAGACCACCAGAAAAGACAGTACTGATAGGAAAGCTAAAGCCACTGGGAGCTCATTCCTCTGAACAGCTCCTGCTTTGTCACTCATAATCAAGCATTCCTCTGTAAATTTGCCAAATCATCTAGGACCTGATTCAAAGTGTCCCACTGGCTTCAAAATGGGCTTAGGATAAGGCCAGGAAGCTGGTGATTCTCAGTCCACCATGCGAGCAGACTGTGCTTTTTGACTACCACTGTGACAATTGCTGGAAAGCTCCTGTACAGAAAACAGTAATGGCCAAATAACAAGCCATATGAGATAACTGATGGAAGAAAAAATTATGAATAATTTTTTTATGAATGTGTATCTCAGCATCTGGAAACAGAGAATTTTTGAATGCGAAGTCTATCAGGTAAATAATTAGCTGTAAGTTATTTGATCCTCTTTTACTGGATGGTGCAGAAGCAGGACATTGTTCAGATGTCTTTTGCCTGCTGTCAGCACAGGTTGAGTTTTACCTGCTGAGAATAACTTGGTTAATACACTGGTAAAGCTGTGGAATAACAGGAGTAGGAGTGCTCTCACTTACCCTGTAGGATATTTTCTCCCAGCATCCCCAGCCCTGCCAGTGGTCCCACTTCATCCTGAAAGTATGCGTGTTCTCTTTGAGGCAAAGGAGCTAATTAAAACCAGCTCTTGTGGTGGAGAAAACCAATGCCAGCCTCTGCAGCATGCCATCGTGCTGGCATCAGAAATGCTGGCAGTGGCTCATGCAAGTGCAGCGTGGTGCCTATGTGCCCACCGAGTGTGAGCAGCTCTCCCCACCACTGCTCGTTGCTGCGTCGAGGGACCGGCTACTGCAAACCAGCCCTTCCCACCGCGAGAGCGTTGGGGCTCTCTCTGCCCAGATAGCTCTTGCCCAGCTGCACCGGTCATTGCATGGGCTGGGGCCAGGGCACAGCACTGGAGGAGGGCGCATGAGAGATGCAATCAGGTCCCTGCTGCCCCAGGGGAACCTGGCTCCATCCCCAATCTCTGCAGCATATCCCTATTTCTGCTGGGGTGGGGTCTGACATATGGAAGATAAAAAGGGGACAGCATCTCCTAGTGTCACTTGCTTCTGCCTTTTCATAGTTTTCCTTTCTGCTAAGCCTATAGTGTATCCCTGCCCTTTACTTGCAAGCTCAGGCTTGCCAGTGGACCATGGCCCTGCAGAGGGAGCAAGGAGGGAGCCTGAGTGAGACGTCCCTCTGCAGAGACACAAGGGGGTCCCATTCAGTGTTACCCCATGAAGTCCGGCTCCTTGATTCAGGTGACCTCCTGAGGAGGGGGATTTTCACATCTGAGCCAGTAAAGATGATCCTTAAATTGCCGTAAAACAGTTGGACACCGAAAGTCCAGGAGACTTCAACCCATCCTGTCCCTGCAGCATGAGATACAAACCAGTTTGTTCCACTTCTTGGGCACATAGAGACCAGAATTCCTGAGTACAAATTGTGCTGGAGTGCTTTGGATAGCTGCTGCTTCTGGGAGTAAATGATACCAAGACACTAAATTCTTTCAAATGTCTATTCAGCGTGACATCAGTGCTGGCACTAGGAAGTCTGTGTTGTTTCTCCCACCACTGTCTGCTTTTTCACTGCTTTTTGCAGTCCAAAAGCCACTAGTGTTGCTGCTGATTGGAATAAAACAAAATGTGGAGTCCTGTCAGAGACTTAGGATCATTTGGGGGGCGTGGGGGAAGAGAAGGAAAACAAAAACCTGGAATAAATTTCACTGCTCGGGGGAGATGAAACCAAGAGCCCTCTCCAGAGCAGGCGCTGTGTGAGTATGGGTTTCTCCTTAGTCTCGCTGCTGGGCCAAGCCCTCCTCCTCATATTCCACTTGGATTTCAGTCCATGCTCTGTCTTGGATGAAGGGAGAAATTAAAAAGGCTGGTGACTTCATAAGGTGGAAAAGTGTTCATTAGTGAGAAAGTTAAAACTACCAAATCCTTCTGAAAAGGCCCATAGTGAATGCCAAGGTAATGTTTCCATAAAAAGTGACATTCCAGGATGACTCCTAGCTAAAAAAACCAGTAATGATAACATCCATTCCTCTAGGGAAGGATTCAGATTCCTTTCTTGCCTGATGTATGCAGTCTTGGTTTCTAGACATCTGTCTACTTAATCTGTTCTCATTGCCGTAGTAGCACCAACAGCCAAAGCGTTTGATATCTGTCTCTTGACACCATGCCTTGAAATGGTAATTTGTTCCTCAGGCCTCAAAAAAAGGCCGGACCTGGATGCTTTCCTCTTCCTAGTGTCCTGGGGCCAGCTTGTGCTGCTGGCAGTGGAGAGGACTTTATCCCCCATGCTTCTGGCCCAGCGCTGCTGGTAAATATCTGAGCCCAATGCAACAGCCCCAGCTTTGCGGGATGGTTGTCCTCAAAGTGCTTACAGGGATTGGACTGATCAGGGACAGTTTTGAAGGTTATTCTTCATATAAATGTGGCTGCCCAAGTAAACAGAAAACACCCCCCTTCCTTTTTCTGTGGGCCATGCTGAAAAAGCTTGGAGTTATTTTACAGGTTGTAAAATTAGAGCTTGATCTACATCAGTTTTTGAATTGCTACAATATGCTTCCCTGACTCTGGTTGAGCTTCCACATCTTAAGCATGTGGAAAATCTTTTTGCTAGCCTCTTGAGGCAATCTTGTGCAGCTAAATACTTTGGTTTGATGAGAAGAGCAAGGGGCCAGGAATTAGGCAGATAAGTGAATGTGTGTGAGACTGCAAAAAAAGGAGCACACTTTTGAGGATATAACCGGCATTTTTGCTCAAACCGCAGTGCTGAGGAAGAGGGAGGACAAAGGAGGAGTTGAGTGTATAATTGGAGAAACAGCTCTCTGTGTTTTCTAAGTGCTTTGAGGGTGAATGAGAATCTTCAGAGAAATGCATTTTGCACCCAGCATGGCTATGAGATAAAGCACATATTTCTGTTGTGCCTGTGTGAGCAGAATAGGCACTGTCAGTCCTTCCAGCTGATAATATGCCATTATCTAAGTAGCTTCAGATACAACATCGTTATCTAATAATTAATTTTAAAGTGCTTATTTTAAAGCTTACCCACCCATGCACACCTGCTGTTTCTCTGTAGTAGATTCTTAATTTCTGATGTATTGAATGCCAAGGGGATTGTCACAGAAAAAACTAGTAGTCAAGTGGAAAAAAAAAAAAAAAAAGATTTGCTCCCTCTGTGTATTGTCTCCTGCTTTCCCTGTCTATATCTCTGCCAAAATGGGCAGCATTCATTTCACACCCAAGTGAGCTGGGGCTCCGTGAGATGTACCCATGCGCTGCAAAACGTGGGCAAGGACTCGAGACAGCGGGAATGCACAGTCCTACAGGGTCTGACCCAAAGCCTGCTAAGGTCAGCGGGATGCTCTTCACTGTCTGCAGTGGCCTTTGAACTGGTGCCATATTTATTGTGCTTCAAATAATAGTGATTTGCTGTAGGGCTCCAGTGCACTGAGCTATATCAAGCTCTTTTATTGTGGCTTGGTCCAGCAAGGTACAATTTCCTGTAGAATAACCACATACTGTACGATGCCAATTATGCTGATTTTCTGTTGCTGTCAAGTACTGACTAATAGTATTCAGGCTCCGCTAGTTACACAGGGTGCACGCTGTTCCTGCGATACTGGTCTTCAGCACCAGCCACGTTTTCTGTAACTCCTGTGCTATCTACAGAATTATGAATCAAATTGAAGGATCAGACACGTTGATGCTGTGACTCTGGTGTGATGGACATCTATCCCAGAGCTATGTGTGGAGAGCCCCCATTAGGTCTAGCCCCTACAGAGAGGCAAGTCCCTCCCGGGATGGAGAAGAGGCATGGGGTGCACTAACAACATAGGCTGTAGGAGGGCATGGACATTGAGGTCACCTGCTTGAAGCTGGGATGGGGTGTCACCCCCATGCCTCTGGCTGTTAATAGACTGAGCTTCTGGGCCATGCTGGATCTGGGCAGTCTTCACATCCATTTGTACATTCCCATAATTATAGGTGTAGCAAGGTGCTTGCAAGTGATGCTTTCCCCACCCTTTGCATGCAGAGCTGGGCCCTTGTTCTCTGCTTGCTCTGTACCGTGCGTTGAGCTGGGTTTGCCAGTTGTTACAGTGCTTCTGATATACTGCTGCTGTTGACGTTTTTCCAATGTGATGGATGCAGAGAACATAGAAGTTACTATAGTCCAGTGTAGCTTTCTGTTACGGGAATGATAAAGGACAAATTATTCCTCCCTGTGGGGGGTTTAGGTGCTGTTATTGCAAGGTTCTTGTATTCCTCTGGTTTTGCTAAGCTGGTTTGGCATCTTGCAGCAGGAGATGCTTGGAGACTGTGGGGGTGATGCTAAGCAGATGTGATGCAGATCTCTGGGAAAGTCTTGGAAAATTCCTTGGATGAAAATCATTGCAAGTGGCTCTTCACTGTCTGGCCTGACCCTTTACCCAAAGCATACACTTGCTCATTCCAGGACTGAAAGATGGCTCTGTTATCTTTGCTCCTGATCCACCAGGAATGTTAACAAAGCTGCCTCAGAGCCAGTTAGGAGGAATGTGGTGCTTTTGCTCATGTGCACAGCCATATGCGTGCACTGAACGCTGCACTCGTCTGCTTCTGTGATGCACAAAAAGACTCAGTCGCTCTCCCAAACACTTTCACACCAACACAACCACATGCATACGCCCACTGATATGCATCCATTCTCCTACATGGTTATTCTGCTGTCCGAAGACAATTTTTGGTTCCCCTGTCAGTGGGCATCACAAGTCCCTTCCACCCTCTGCCACGCAGGCTCTGCACAGCCCTGAAAGAGAGCTACAAATTCACAAGAACTACATAAATAAATAAAATGGAGACAGAGAAACACGCAGAAGAGTGCCGCCTTGGATGGTGCCAGAGCAATCCTGTTCTGCATCCCCTGCCAAACTTCAGTCTTAAAGAAACATCTGCCATTTAATTCAGCTTGGGTATATTTTTCTTTCATTTAAAAGAGCGCCCTTATAAACATCACTTCAGCTCGGGGGAGACATGCCAAAGATAATTCAGTGTTGTCCTGCCTCTGTGTGAGCGGCGGCATGCTGAGAGGTGTTTACATTTCAGCTTGCCTCCCAGGAGGGCAGGCTTTTCCTTAAGTTCACCCAGGTCCTGCAGTGAGGAGATGCTAAATCTCTTGGGGCTAAAGCTGTCTTGCACCATGCCAGGTAGATGGTTTTGGCTCAGCGTGGCTTTGGGCAGAGCTTTCAGGTCTCCCTGCTTGTACCCCAACATTACTTGCTCCCTTTCCCAACCAACCTGGCAGATCCTCTCTGTTGAAAATTATTTCACTCAGATATAAAGAAAACATAGAACTGTGTGTTAGTTTATGCTAAAGAGAAGATCCAAGAGGTCTACAGTGAACTGTTGTTTCATGCATTGATCTCAAAAGACTTCAGTAAGGCAAGCAAATGTGAGTTTTTCTTTATTGACAGGGATGCAGTGGTACTTGTCCAAGGTCTAGACGTGGGACGGGAGCTCACCTTCCTGCAGGAGAGGCAGACGCACTGTTAGTCCTGTTCAGAGCTAAGCAGTTTGAGATATGTGCTTTTCTGGAGGAGTTTGCTAACCCCCAGGAGACAGATGTCCACAGCCCTTCTCCATCCCTGTCTGTCAGACTGTTACCTAAAGCTGCAAAAGTCCTTCCCTCCATGCACACCCTCTCATCTCTCTGTTTCACAGCTGTGCAGGGACGTTTGCTCTGGTCTGTGTTCCCAGCTCCTCCCCCAGAGGAGAACTTCTGCAGTTTGCTGAGCTGCAGTGCGGAGTAACACATACAGATGCTTGCAGGCTTGTGCAAAGAAGCCCCATAAAAGCCAGTTTCTACAGTTTCTAAACTCTTCAAAGCCGATTTTCAGGTGTAGCTTGTAGGCTCGGATTGGCTGTGGGCAGCTGCAGTGGGTGTTAGTGCAGCACTGGGTAGTGCTGTGGATACTTCAGGCTCCCAAAGCTGCAAAATTCAGCTTGCCTCTCTAAGGAGAAACAACTGCATTTAACTAATACTAGGGTCATCTGACATTAGCCGGCTTTCCTTAGCCAAGATATGCAAAGTGATAGCTAATCCATTTGGGCAGCATTTTTACATGTCAGTGATGGATTTACCTGACCAGTCAGAGAAGCTCCAAATATGCCAGTGCAGCTCTTCCATAAGCACATATCCAGAGATATACATTTTTTCACAGCAGGGTAGAAAGGCTGCTTTATTATTCATTGGGGAGGAAAAAAAAAGAGGGTTATTTACCTCAATGACTCTGGAGGCAGCTGTATAACCTGGCTGGGGCAGGGCAGAGCCATCCCATGGGGCTGCTAGGAAGCGGCATGCACAGAGCGAGGTCTTTTTTTCCTGCTGCAGAGACATCTCCTGCCCCTTCCTCACTTAGGAACACAGATGATGTGTGCTATCTATGTATGAACATCTGACACAGCGGCACCAGCTTTGTGCAGGATTAGAGCCTCTCTGTAGTAAATACCTTTGCTTTTAACTTTAGCAGCTGAAATTTGTTGTTTGTGTTGCAGCTGCTTTTGAAGTCATCGGTCACCTTTGTGGCCCCGCTGTACTGAACATCTATACAGGCTTTGCAAGAGGTATTCAGTGTCCTGGGGAATTTATGTCCTAAATAGGCAAGAGGGACAAAAGTTAGGGGAAAGAAAGGGCAAGTTAGTGACAAGAATCTTAAAGACAGAAAAATTAATTGACTAGCCTGGGTTCACATGAAACCCAGTGTTGGAGACAGTTTAACTAAAATTTCTTCAATTTCAGCCAAGTGTCTTCAGCACATCCCCATTGCTCCCCTCTGTTCTTTGGGGACACACTGATTTCCTGGTGTGGGGAGGGTACAGGAACCATCTCCTGTCCCTGGGAAGGATATTTTGTTGTTCAGGTGTGGCAATATAGGCTGAGCTTTTACTTTTCACCACCAAGGCTCTGAGGAGGTTTTTTCCTCCAATGAAAATGTCTAAAGCAGGTATTTGTGATTCTTAAAACATCCAACATAATCCTCAAGCACTCCAAACCCAGGTATTGAAGCCTATGGGCTTCTCTTTTCAGTCAAGGATTGTAATAGTCTAGTGTTTCCGTAGAATGGGAGAATGATAGCTTTTAAGTCTCTGGTGGCCGAGTACAGCTACTTCATGCTTTACAGTCAAACTTTTTCCTTTAACCTGGACAGAGAGTCTTAGGGTGGCAGCTGTATGGATGGGATGGAGCCCTCTCCCAGCTGGGCATAGGCATACCCCTTACCTCCCAGCCCAACCTCCCTGGGCAAGGGCAACCATAAAGAGCAACTACAATGGGGTCTGCATGAACACTGAGTGTCCAAAATCCCACAGCTGGTCCTGCTGCATGGTGCTTTGGTGCTGGTTGTTTTTTCTTAAAGGTTATTTAGGTTTTAGCTCCATCCATTGATCAGGAATAGCATAAATTAAAGCTCTTCTCTTGCTGCGGTGCAGAAGTGTGGCAGTATTAGATGTGTGCTTCAGGGTATGTTCTGTTGCAGGTTGGGCCAAAAGCCGATCTTTTCAGGCATAGCTTTCAAATCAAGGAAGAACTTTTAGACAGCAGAAAGCAAATCAAGGCCCAGCAGCTTACAAAGATGTTTTCTTCTTTGATTAGCTAAATTAAAATGTAATCAACCCACCAGCTAGCACCAATTAATGAGGGATTGCTGAATGGAAAACTACTCTTACTATTTTTGGTCCATCAAAAAAAAGCTGAGGATACAATGATGTTTTAATGAAGCCAGATGGCCAAAGCTGCTGTACTGAAATCCAGGCATGAAGGAGAAGGCTGGAACAGCACAGGAAGTTTCAGCACAGGCTGCCCTTAAAGAGAGGAAACATACCATTTTCTGATACTCCAAGGACTAGAAAGCTTTGGACGTTCCACCTTGTGTTATATTGTTTTGCACTGTTTCTAGCGTGACTTGGGGTAGACCTCACATTTGAATACTGCAAGTCCTAGTAAATGGATTACTTTACCATTCACGAGATCATTTGATATCTTGACTGTTATTAATGTGGACTACTGAAATTCTTGTTTAGTGGAGTGAAAGGGTCAAAAATGTTTTGGGTGGTTTTTGGTTTTGCTTGTTTGTTGGCATAAATTGGTACAACTGCATTGGCTCCAGTGGAAATCAACCTATTTTTATTGTTTAGAGGCTTGGCCCTGTAGTTTTTCCTTGGTAAGCACACTTTGCATGAACTGAGAGATTCATAGCCTCAGTTGAAAACATAGGATAGGCAGACTTTGTGGAAAATTGAACATGTATTTCTTCCAGAGATCTCAACCTGAACCGTAATATATGTCTGTGTCAGTCCTGGGCTCCCTGCGTGGTTTAGCCCATACCCTTCATAGTCAGACTTTCTTTTCCACAGGCTACCTGCACACTTCAGCCAACACCAGGTGGGACCCACCTGCTGCTCCACTCCTGCCTTACTCCTCTCCAGGTTTTGCTAAATGTTGCCAAACTACCTGAATATTTTGGCAATACACAAGACAAGTATGAAATCCACAAAATTCTTGTCCTCCCTTGATTTCAATGGAGTCACTTCTCTTATTTGAAGTCAGGTTCAGCATCTCCAAAGTGGACTCCCTGGAGTGCTCCCCTGATACACCTCTGACCCCCCCAGAGGTTGTCCTGCGAGGGAGGGCAGCTGGGTCGGTAGCTGCTGGAGCTACTGGGGCTCATGGCATGCTGTGCCTTGCTGCTGTAGCCTGCTTGTCCTCGGTACTGAGCTCTCTCCAGTCCCTGTTCTGGACCTAGAACAGAAATTTGCCTCCAAGGATATCAGAGAGTACTAGTGACTCACCAACTCACATAGACATTTTGGATGCAACAATTCTGTTTGTAAAATGCTTGTACTTAATGAATTAATTATGTTACACTCTCCTTCGAGCAGTAAACTGTAAACTAAACAAATAATCAGCAGGAGGCTGGCTGGGTGTGTTTCCCTTAGTGTTTTGAATAAACACAAACACAGGACAAGCCGGAGCGCACTGTTGCTGCCTACTGTGCTGAGATTTGTGCACCAGATTCAATAATTGAAAGCAATTGAGATTTGTTGGAAAAGAAAACCTTGGAAGGAGTGTTGCTATATTGGTTCCCAAAGCATGTGGGTACCTGCTGTCACTGTATTATGGATGAAACCTCCCTCCTTTTTTTTTTTTTTTTTTTCTTTTTGAGGCATAGTGATTAAGAGTTAGAAATCTGGAGTTTGATCTGGGGAAGGAGTAATGGCTGAGTGAGGGTCTCAGGATTTGATCATGCATTTTGAGAAGAAGGAGAAAAAAAACAACTAGTCTGAGTGTGTGCTGCTGTAGCAGGTCCTCTGGGTGCTGCATGGGGGGAGGCTCAGGCATGGCTGGGGCAGATAATTTCAGTGGAGCATCCCAGTGTGGCAGTCACGGCAGGTGCAAGTGGGACAGCACTGGCAAGAGGAATGTTTTTTTCTAGGCAGCTCTGCAAGGTGCAGATTTGCTCTCCAAGATCTGTTCAGCCTTTGGCCTCTCCTTTAATGCCCTTAAGCAAACACTAAAATGAGAGGGTTCCTAGGAAGAACCCCAGAGAAATGGAAGAAGATCACCTGCCAATCTGGAAATCCCAGCCCTCACAACCTGGCCATGTGCAGAACTGGTGACCTAGAGCTAAAGAGCTAACCCACCTAGTCCTTGCCCATCTTGCAGCTCTAAGTGAAACAAAACTGTGCATGTTGATTTATTGCCCAGATCCTCTTCTGGGAGCATGTGCCAAGTTTTTCTGTCTGGTTAGAGGTAGGCTGAAGAATTGCTGGCCTGATTATCTCCCAGGGAGCAAGGTGGGATACCTGCACAGGTTAAAAGAGTGGCCCAAAGCAGCTTCATCTTGTGCCCTTGCAATTGCTGGCTTGCAGGAACAAGGAGGGGGCTCAGACTGGACGTGGGCTGTCGATCAGCTTGAATCAGGCTCCATCAGTGGTCGAGGAGGAGGGTTTGTGCCTATTATTGCTGCGACTCTGTGAGTGGGAATTGGGCAGAGGGTGGGTGCTGCACCACTCTCCACTGTGGCTGCCCACCCCCTCCAGGCAGGTTTTGAACAGAGGGATGCACAGCGCGGTGAGCAGCTGCTCTCTCCTTTGCTACTTGAACTGCGGGACTTTTTGTAAGAGTCCTGTGGTTTGAACAAAATGGACAGAGGACTTTTAAAAGTAAGTGTAAGCAAACAGATGAATGAAACTTCATTTTGAAGTGAGAAATTGTGTTGTTTTGCCTCCTAAAGGCTGAAATGAGGCAATTCAGTGTTGGGAAAAAAAAAAAAAAAGAATTTCCAGAAAGATTCTTAAATTTCTGGGTGGATTTGCAAATAGTTTGGGTAAACACAAACGTCAGCCTTTTCTGGCAAAGACACTATCCAACTGAAAACATTGCCTGGCCTGAGCTGTAGTTTGCTGCCTGTTTCAGCCACCAGAGAGGGTACCTGGCCTTCCTAGCTGGTAGGAGCACCGCAGCATCTCTGTTGTGGCCCTTTTTGGACACCCTGCCATGGTGCATTTACAGCTATACTTTCTTTGAATCTTGAGGCATTGCTAAATGCTCCCTGGCTTAAATTAGCAAAAAATTGGAGTTTTGACTTCTGCTACCTGGCATTCAGCTGGTGAAATCCAGTCTGTGGGGCACCGAATGCCCCAGAGATGAGGGGAATTAAGACTTCAGGATGATGAAAGAGCTCCTAGTGTCACCCCACAGAGAATAAAGATCCAGCAAATAGAGTGCAGGTGTAGGGGCATGGTCTGAGGTGTGAAAGAACACGGTCACATGTACACACACCCCCTTTCACACTGATTTCAAATTTTGTTTGTGCAAAAATCGACTCTTGGATCTTCGACTGATGATAGGTTTCTGCAAGGAGGAATAAATAGGATGCAATAATTATTTTATAGCTATCATTAACTAAGCAATTAATCTGTCTTGGAGGAGGCAGTTCCTTCTTTGGACCTCACTGACTGCTCTGGCTCCCCCATTCAATATTCAGCAGGCTCTCGTGGTTGAGTTGCTGTTTGGTTTCAGGAAGAGGACAGCTGTGTAATGTTTGGTGTTTGAGTGTGGCTGATGCCCCGTAAAGTTAGTTGGGGATGCAGAGCTGGGGCACACGCTGCTTGTGAACTGCTCAGAGCCTTGCTTTCACCTGTAGACTTGGGATAATATTCCCTTATTTTTGCCTGTGCTGAGTGGTGATGGATGTGAGTGTTTGAAGGAGCAAAAAACTGCCAGCCTGGAGTGGAAGTTGAAAGGCTTGAATGAAACGTCTCATCATTCAAAGATGACCCAGTATTGACAGAAGTGTCACCGGCAACCATTCCCTGTTCCCTGACTTGTGGGTGTCGTCTTTTCTTTTGGCTTTGTTGTGCTGATTTGACAAACACTCTGCAAGCCCCTGCTGAGAGCACAGCACAAGCTTCAAACCAGAAAGGAGAGTGTGCAGCCCAGGGCTAAGGCTGGTGTCCTCCTGGGGAGGCAGGGAACCCCAGCGCCCTGCATTGAGCCCAGCTCACCTCCCAGGGCATGGCAGGACCTCTAGCATGGCCTCACTTCCACAGCATGTTGCTCATGCTGCTTTCAGGGTGCTTGTCGCACCTACAGAACCATGGCAAGCTTTTTGCAAATATTTTCTGTGAGATGCGTTGGTTGTGGTGGGCTTGGAGAAGTTAATCAGAGCACTGGGGATAAAGGGGTTAGACTGATTAACTCTGGAGACAGATCTGCTCCCATGTATTTTGGTAACTCTTTTGTCCTGTCTGCATTGGTGTGTAAAGCCTGGATTTACAAACTGCCCTCTCATTTTGAGTCTCTGATTTTAGGAGAGATGGACTGTGCTTTCTAAAGGCTGAACCTGTAGTAGCTCTCCTTCACAACCGTGGGAACTGCTCGTGCTGAGCTTGTCTTGAGCTTGTCTGGCTATTTCTGAGCAAGCAGAAGTTAAAATTGCAATTACCAAAAAAAGGAAGCCAAACTTTACCTTCTGACCTGTGATTAACACCTGACTATGTAAGTGGAAAATGGGTTCATGAATATAGTAAGCTTCTTCACCTCCTATCCATGGGCTCCCTTTTCCTTACAGTGGGGTGAATGATGCTTTACTCTCTCTAACAGGCTTTGACTAGTGTGTCTCCAGCCTGAGGAGGGTCTGAAAACTAACAAGTACTGTCAGTGTAGGAAATAGCCAAATATAACGGTATTTCTGCCCCTCTGAAATCAGGAAGGGGCTAATCCTGAAGCAGGACTTGCCAGTCAGTGTGCTGCCCTGCAAGCAGGGTGCAGGTAAGGTGCCCTGACCCGTAGGACCACTGCTTATCATGTGTGTGGAGCCAGTTGGGAACACAAAGTGAGGGGCTTCCAGTTTCTGCAACAGTTCAACGTTAAAACTGCACACACGAAAGAGAGTCCTCTTTCAAGACATCTGCAGTCTTCCCCATACATAAAAAACTTTAAGCCTATGCATGAGAGAGGCAATTTCTTTTCCAAGCATATCACCCAGGGAGGCTGGATGCAGAGCTTTCACTGTCCCCATGAACAATGACCATTTAAATGACTTGAAGGGGAATAGATGGTTAAAACCTAAATTAAGTTTCTGTATAAGCAAATGGAGTTCACTGCCAAATGGTGTATCACACTGCAGTTCTGAATTTACTCCTAAGCATTAATTTGCTTCTAATTCTGTAACTTGGTTAGAGTTGTGTTGGCATTGTATTGTTGTATGCTTGCTAATGAGGTAACGGGGCTAATGCAAGCAGAGGACTCCTATACAGATGCTGGCAGCATCCCAGAGAAGGTACTTTTAGACTCATTGGAGAAGTGCCAGACATCATGGAAGATATATTTATACTAATGATGCGTTATCATCAGTGAAAGCCAGGACAGCCAAAGTGTTTTTGGTGTAGGCAGGTCTATATTAATTTTTTGTAGCTGTAAAGCAAAATCATCTCCTGGGAAGGGAACAAGGGATCTCACTAATAGGGAGCTACTGCTTTTATAATTGAGAATATTAGGGACTTCAGATAGCATAGCTTTGCCCGTTGGAAATCAGATCTCCTCCCCCCCCCTCCCCCCCTCCCTCTGTCCTTTCCTCCTGGACTTGGTGATGTAAGTCTGGTCCTTCAGGCTGGATGTTGCAGTTTGTCTATGGATGCCCTGAGAATAACAACATCAGAAGTTCCCAATTCCTCCTTGGAGGAGGACAGAGGGCAGATACACTCGTCCAGGACAGATGATGCTCCCTGACATGGGTGCTTATATGTTTGGGGTCAGTGCATTAGGGGATGCTGAGTGTTCCCTGACTGTGGTACTGTCACAGGAAGCCTGTCTTGCTAACACAAACTGTGGTGTAACTCCACTACAGACACCTGTGTGAATGGAGAATCGAGCCTGGTGCATACATGTGAGTGTAGAATAAATGTGAATACGACCAAAACCAGGACAAACACCCTTTATACCTCATCCATGTTGTCCAGTCCTACCCCAAATTCAAACTGGATTGCATGTCACAAACATGAGCTGCTTTGTCTTTATTTCATTGTTTTCAGTCCTCATACAACTACAAATTTAGCATTACTGCTCAAGAAAAGAAAGAGCAAACTACAACCATTCACGGGATAACAATTTTAAACTCTGTGAGACAGCTGATACTATTAAAAAACATGGCCTTATTATAGGCTTTCATTATTGATGGCTACTTGAGGAGACATACACTATAAAATATAAAGATAAAAAGCAAAAGGCTATTTAGATAGATGTCAGCTGAATGTTGCTAGCATCAAATCAGTGGCACTGAAGAAAATGAGAACAGACATACGGCACAGCCTCTGGACTAAATGTGTGCACATTATGGATCTGCTAAGGCTTTGCCTTTACAATGTACACTTTAAATCAAAGCAACATTGAAGTCAATATTGATTGTTCTTGGAGATATATTTTACCTTCAGGCACTGCTGTTTCCCAAAGGAGCGTGAGCAAGAACGTATGTCTCTGTGCAGTGCTGACTGCTTGTGGACAGGGATCTCCCTGAAATCCTCTGAAACCGGTTCCTCCTTTGGAAGTACCCACTGCTGCTGCTAAGGGACCGCTGTCTGTTCTTCAGGTACTCCCTGTAGTTTTTGGTGAGCAGGGTATAGAGGAAGGGGTTGATACAGCTGTTGCTGTAGGTCAGACAAGTTGTTAGGTAATTAATGTTCTTCATCACCTTGGGAGATAAAGGGAAGGATTCATAATACTGGAAGAGAAGCTGCCATATCCAGAAAGGTAAGAAGCAAGCCCAGAACACCAGCACTATTGTGAAGATTAAATAGAGCACCTTCTGATTTGGGAGCCGCTTGGTCTGCTTGAAGGATGCTGTTTGTGACACCCAGTAAATCTTAGCTAATCGGATGTAAAGGTAGCCAATGATTACCCCTGGACCCACAATGCTGGTACCAAAAAGGATGGTGAGATAGACTTTGTAGGACAGCTTGCTCCAAGTAGGCAGGCAGATGCTTTTGTTGTCCCGTTGCACCAGCTGGATCATGATGAGCATTGGGAGAGTGAGCAACAGTGACACCAGCCAGATAACAACAGCAATGGCCTTTCGGTAACTCTTGGACCTCTTCACTGTGTCCAGGGGCTTCAGCACAGCAAAGTAGCGCTCTGTACTCATGACCGTGAGGGTGAAGATGCTGGCGTGCATAGTGAGGAAGTCCAGACTGAACAGGACGCGACAGCCAATGTCCCCAAAGTACCATTTCTGAATGAAGTAGGTCCCGACAATGAAGGGGATGGTGAGAAGGTAGAGCAGGTCTGCCAGCGCAAGGTTGATGATGTAAATATACATGGAAGCAGATGATCGCAAGTAATGGCACATCACTAGCAAGGTGTAGACATTGCCTGTCACCCCAATGACACACATGAGGGAGAGGATTGTCCCAATGGTGCAGATAGCGATCATGTCCTCCACGGAACCGGTGGCTGATGTGCCGTCCCCGGTGGCATTGGCGGAGGCGTTGGGTCTGATTCTGAACAGGCTGCCCTCGCTTGTGTCTGTCACCATGTAGGGGGTTGCAGAAAAGTGGCTCTCCAGCTCGTCAGTTAGGGACATCCTCCCACGTTTAAATGCCAGAGGCTTTGTTCATGCCACAGGGGTCTGAAGAGCTGTTCTTTCTGCTCTGAGAAATGCAACTGCTGGGAGATGGTGAACCATTTCTTAGTGGGGTCTCATCCGAGGAAGATCTGCATTCTCCACTAGAGGAAAGACATCAGAAACCAACATATTAGAAATCTGCTAGAGCAACACAAATTATCATTTAGAAGTTACCTGCCCCTAAGTATGTATCTGCGCTGTCTGCACGTACCAAAGGTCTCGTGCACTGAGGCCACTCGTGTGAGGTTCATGCTATCATTACAAGAGCACAGCTTTGAGGAGTGACATGTCGTAGTGCATCCATGGTAACGAGACAAGAGAGATTGTGTGGATCATTGGAACCGTGTGCTGCAATCCTTAAAGTTAGTATGAAGTTGGAGGAAGAAAGTGTCCTTCCTAAATTCATGAAGGACACTTACAGACCTAGCAGCATGATTGGTTAAACCTCTTTGCTAAGCTCTTAACTCTGAAGACATTAAAAAAACCCAAAAAGGGAAAACAAAATTTGGATTTACCATTTGCAGCTGATTTGTCTATTCTATGTGATACACTCAAAGTCCTGTCTAGCATTTCTGCAGTGTTTTCACAGAGCAACTTCCCTTGGATGAGAAGCTCCTGCTATGTTCTGACTTGCAGTTTCAAATTGTATTTGAGTGAGGGAGAAAAAAGGCATTTTATATCTATAAAGCAAGGTGTAGGTTTTACTGTGGGTTTTATGTGTCTGTAAACCCAGGTTTTTTTATGCTCTCTGTCAAGTGTGATCCCACAGATTTTCATGTGTCCATGCATAGATATATTTCATACAGACCTGTCTGTGAGCCTGTCTAAACAGCCTTATGCAGTGAGGTGTGAGATTGCTCTGCAGCATGTTAGACAGGTAGTCACTCTTTGTACACGGGAGCTTTTGGTTAGCTCAAGCTCAACGCTATACAAATCATGACGGTGTTGCTTTGAATTTATACTGGCTCTAGGTGTAGGCAAAGGGAGTTCAAACCTACCTGAGAGAAACACTGAAGAAGCAGCTAAAATGCTGAAATTTTAAGCCATACCAAAAGCCTGTGCCAACCTAAAGGTCACTGCACACAGAAGTGTGTTTGCACTATGAATTTTATGGAGCTCAGATTGTCTCTTTGTTTGGAAAACGCTGTGAGAAGAGGTGCTGGACCGCCTTGTCCTTGCAGGGCTCAGCAGGCAAAGACTTCCCTCTGCCTCGTTCCACTGGACAGGTTGGGTTTGTTTTATCCTGGGAATTTGCAGCTTTTCCCAGTGAGTTCAGTGTCCCTTTGTCTCCACACCAGCTCTGACTCCTTTGCCTCTTTCCTCCCACTAGCTCCTTGGCAGCAGGATTACAGCACCAGGCTCTCCTCCACTGCCCTTGTGTCAAAGACCCTGCCAGTGACTTCTGTAGCACTTCAGGATGAACAATGTTCATCCTCTTCATGACTTGCCCTCACCTTCTCTTCTTCCCGTTACCACCTTCTGCGGGTGATGGGTGCTGCGGAGATATCATGCAAAAACTCTGTATAAAAGAGGGCAATCCAGTATAGAGGAAGATTCTTCCTCATTTAACAATTGGGATAGAGGTGCAAAAAAAAGAGAAAAAACACAGTATGCAGAGCCCATCTCCCGCCCAAGTCCCTTGGGTAGAGACATCCGAGGGGGAGAAGTGAAGCATGGTTCTGCAGTGCTCCTTCAGGACATTGCTCCTCCGGACTGGTCTCCAGAAGCTTCATCAGCATCTTGGCTTTCCTGGACCTTGCAAACCCAAGTCTGCCTCCTCCCTCCCCTGCCATGCTGTGTGATCCCCTCCTGCTTGGCTTTGGGCATGTGTAGCCTGCCTGTCCATGCACCGACTTGCTCCCTCATCATCCACTTTGTTGATGTTCATGTACGAGCTGTGCCGGCAGCAAAAGCGTCATGCATGAAGGAGACATGGATGCTCAGGGAGGTCTGCCTGCTCCTCTGCCACACTATCGCCGGCACACTTGGTTGGAAACGAATGGCTCTGCATGGGATGCTCCAGCTAAGCCTGGAGCTGGTCACACATGCAACTATCAAGCTCAGTTGGATTTGTGATCGCTCATTTTCAGGAGCATGTTTCCATGGCTCAGGTGCTGTCTTCTTGCAGCTGCCTCACTTTGTGTTCTGGGCACTTGTAGCAGCAGATCCGTGCTGTGCCCGTGCAAGTCTGTGCGGTTCCCTGGTGTGACAGCTCCTGCCAGAGAGAGCTCAACACACCGCATCTCCCCGCTCTGCTCCTCTTCCACTGAACCTGCGTTTTGCTTCATTCATAAAATTACTACAGCACTAATTCAATTCGGACACTTCACCTGTCTCCAGACAGAGCCCACAGCTAGGCAAGTTCTCACTCCTAGAGAAGTAAAATTAAGCAAACTGGGGAAACCTTGCATAATTTTAAAGTTACTGTCATTGCTGCACTCGTACATAAATGCACACACTCACACACATGCACACACACACAACAGAGAGCTTGTTATTCCAAGCAGCCATTCAAGTATCTTACGATCTAAGCAATTTTCTGAGCCAATCCTGCCTTCCCCTCTACATTATCATCATACAGGAGTACCATGCACATTCAGTAGCTGCAAACATAAATGAATTTCTCCTGCTCAAACCTTGCCTTTAAATCCAGCAGATGAAGTTTCCTACAAGAAATAAAATATAAATGAATCTAGTAGTATTAAAGCTGAAACTTTTAAAAGGAAAAAAAGGGGAAAAAAGAAAAAAGAGAATCCTCCTTCACGGGCAGACAGCGAGAGATCCCCGTGCTCCGTCGCATCTGGAAAGGCAGCGGCAGGAAGGCAGCGTGCTACCTAGCCAAGTATGTTTGAAATCTGTGCGCTGTTAATACTCTCATTCTCTTCCCTTCACTCATGCCTGCTATTTCTGTTACTCGGTGACGTTAGGCATAGCGTGGTTTTGACTGCAGCCAGTGAAGAGCCTTTTTAAAGAAGCAGCATTTTGATAGCTGTGGCTTGTTTAGCTGGCTCCCCCCTGCCTGGCCGTGAGCCAGCTGGGGATGCGAGATGTCAAGGCTGTTTGCATCCCAGGACCGGTGATACAAAAAGCCATCCTGCCCCTCCTTACATCGCACTGAAGAGCGCAAATGCCTAACGTTGCCTGAGCAAAACCATTGTGTCGTGGAGAGCAGTCAGGCCAGGGAGGGTTAAATTCCTGCGGGAGGGTCGGCTGCCCAGGGAAACGGCAGAGCTCCTCGATTCAGAGATCAATGCCAAAGTGAAGCCAAAGTTTATTTGGGTTGGATGGCATATTAACAGAAGAATCTGTGCGGTGGTATCACGCACCACAGCATCTGAGACATTTCAGACTGGCGGTAACAAAATGTTATCCAGGTTGTTTGGGGTTCAGCTGGTTGCCTTTCCCCAGCGATACTCAAGGAGGGTAAAGACAGAGCGAGATCAACCAGGCGCCTAGAAAAAAACGCAGTGTGAGGAAGGGGCTGGTGCTGAGAAATGCCAAAGCTAAACTCAGTATTATTTTGATAGCAGCTGAATATTGTGTTGGTTGCTTGCACATGACAGGGTTGCTCTTCCTCCGAGTTCCCTGCTTTAGCTCTGTGGACTACAGGGAATTGCTTCTGATTTATGCCAGTAGGAAGCGAGAAGCACCCATCTCTCCTGGGGTGTCTCCTGCTGGACATGGGTGTGTGGGAGATGCCTGTCAGGCCCGTTGCTTGCTTCAGCGGTTTGCATTTGGGCAACCACTGCAATTAGGTGATGCTTCCCAGCTTCCCGGCTCATCCATCCTGCATCGCTGGTATTAATCAAGAGCTGTTTCCTCCTCTAACTCCTTCCCTGGATACTTACGTAGTTTCTTCTTTGTTCTCAACTTTTACGTTCTGCTATCTAGGTGCTTTCAGATGCATCTTGTATCTAATCCTGCTGTGTGAACCCAGTTTTGCTTGAGCCACATGGGGTGACTGTAATAGCGCGTGGAAAGATTGGTGAGCACCAGCTGTGGCTGTCCCTGTAACAGGGCAGTGGGTGTGCAAAGCAAGGGCCCCCTGAGATATGTGCTTTTGAGTGTGGTGAGGACTCGGGTTAGGAGCAAATCCTCATGTGGAGGCTTAATTTTGCAATGAAGATAGACTTTATCTTAGCAGCTCTAACAAGGGCTGGCTGAGCTCTAAAACCCCAACCCAAGCACCCTCAAATATATGTATTTTGCTCTAAAGATTGCTCTAAATCTGCGTTTTGTGGCTGGCCCCTAGACATCTTTGGAAAAGTGTGTTCTGGAAGCTGTTTCTCCTGCTGCTCTCTGGGTGAGATGGAGGTGCCCGTTGACTGTGTGACTCCAGCGAGTGCCAGTGGTCCCCTGGTGAGCACTGATGGTGAAGCTGTTGGCAAAGTGCTGTATTTGTGGGTGGCCCACAGGGAGCAAGAAGGTCATTCATGTGGCAGTCTCCACATACAGAGCAGGGACAACCCGCTGGTATCCTTGAATCCGCTTGCTGCTCTCTGCATGCAACTCAAAGGGCACATTGGCACAAGCCCTGTGCGAATGCAGTGATGCTGACTGGGGACGTGGGTGCTTCTGCTGGGCATGGCTCGGCCGTGGTGTTTCAATCTCCAGCATTTGGTAGGTGTGTGCAGGTCTCTCTCCAGGCATCTATGCTGGAACTGTCACACTCCTGTCACTCCTCTGTCACCAAGGTGCTAGTTGGGTTGGTATTGACCCATGCCAGGGAAAGGAAGGGGGAATGGGATGGGGGATAGTTTCTGGCCAATCCGTCAGTTTCCTGGACCTTTTAATCCCAACCTGGTACTTCCTTTTTTTAGTGTTTAAACCTTTTGAAAAACGTTATACCAGTGTGTTTGTTTATCAGGAAATCTCAGTGCCCGTGGGGCTGCCATTAGGGGAATCTGGTCTCCCATACAGTCTGTGTACTGCTGGAGTCGTTAGAGGAGGTGTCTGGAGGGGTGTTCCGAGAGCAGCGTGGGCAGTGCCAGGTTCACAGCCCTGGCTCAGAGGGTTGTTTATGGTTGTAGTTTTGCTGTTTCTGTTCCCCTTATTGTCCTCATCAGTAAAACAGAGATCATTGAGATCACTCATCTCCTAGTGCCCTTAGTTTCAGGGTTTTTCACATTTGTCAGATGCTATTAGAGCTACAGATGGGAGTTCCAGCCTGCATGATTTGTAACAGGACTAGGAACTGCACAGTCAATAATGGATGAAGGTAGGAGCCCTCTGAGATATGAAACAGATCTGTTTAATCATTCAAACACCACCACTGCTACAGGGCTCGTGTTCTGCATAGGGGCCTTCTGAAGTTACTGCAAAGGTAGTAACCATTATTATTCTATTAAATACAGGGCAAAAAAGACTTCTTTTCCCCTTTGATATGAGGATTTATGCCAGTGCTATGAGAATTTGATCGTATTTGGTTACTCAAACCTCAACTGAACCAGTCAAATCTCTTGTGTCTCTTGAGCTGAGCTGTGCACCCTGCCAGCTGTGCATCCTGCCAGCTGTGCACCCTATTGACTGTCTGCTGCCTCCCCTGGTCTGTGCAGGGCCCCTTCGGCATGTTCCACTTTTGCTGGGGCAGTTTTGAGACCAGGTTGGCCAGCAGCCATGGGCTCCCTTCTGCTCCGAGCTGGAAGTATAAGTTTGTCTATGTATCACATTTTTTAAATGTAATAAAGGGCTGCTTCCTCCATGTAGGGAAGAGCGCATACAGATGCAGCCAAAATTGATAAAAGAAAAGAATCTTACGAATGTGTCTGCATTCTTGATGTGGGTCAGGTCTAGAAACACATGCAAGCTCAGGGTAAGACATGATTCCCATTTACCTGACTTGGTTTACTTACCTCCACGCACGACCCCCTTTAATAACCAGAAGTAGTCATGATATAGCATATATCTTCTCTCCACTGCAAATGTTATCGTGGTCACATAGAAATTCAGATTAGCTTATGAGAAGCTGCCCTGACTTTGGGATCAGCCCAAAGGAGACCAAGCATTTGCAGGATCATGCTGAGCCCGGGTCCTCCCGGAGCCACAGTGACAGCCACGAGCACACACAAATGGCAGCAGCTCCTGAGGAAAAGCATTGATGAGGTGGTTGTGCTGAGAAGGACATAGCAGTCCCTGGGTCACCTGTTGTTCCTAGGAAAGTTGCATTTAAATCCCTCTGTTCCAGCACTCATGGTTTTGGACACATGCAAATGTGATATCCAGATTCCCAGCTGGTCCCCAACTGCTTTTTTCACTCTTCCTGCTATCTGTCCCCACCAGTGAAAGACCCACCCAAACTCGGCCAACGTATTTGGAGACTTCTCTGAGCTTTCTTGGCATTTTGGTCTCCTTTCTTCCTGTTTTTTTGCAATATAAAACTTCAGTTGTCCTTTCTGAGTCAGTATGGCTTTGCTCTTGGCTGCTTTGTGTGAAAGTGAGACTCCGGGGGCTGAAATCACCGGTTTGTTTTCCCTCATCCAGGATCCCTTACACAGATACTGGATTTATAGCTGCTCTGCTCATGGAGGGTCATCCCTTGCTGAGCTCTTTACCAGCCTAGGAGGATTTGTGGGTTGCTATCAGCTTTTCCCCTGCACAGGGGTAAATTGCAGGGACAGTTTGAGGAGTGGTGCTGAAAGGGGACTGAGATGCTGTCCTGGGTCGTTAGTTACCATGTCTGGTGTTTCTGGCCCAAATAGTGTCACTGTCTAGGGCAGGGGAAGCAATCCAAATGCTCCCTGCTGGTGCCCTGGAGTTTGGGTGGGAAAAGGCAGAGGGATGAAGCTCTGACTCCCTGGGATTTGTAGGTAAAACCTGTGCTAGCTCCAGCCCTGGAACATTGTGAAGGCTGGTCCTGAAGGGATGGAAGGAGCAGAAGGGGCCAGAGTTTCTCCCAGCTTTCCTCTTGGGACTGCTCTTATGTGTCTAATGAGCTGTTGCTCCTCTGTTTCCTGAATTTCAGCTTGCTATTACAGGGGCCTCTTCAAGATCACAGAGATCACCTCTGTTCTTACACAACAGTTACAATTTTTGGACTCCTATGAGGTCCAAAGCTTTGCTAATATGGTGTTGGGAGACCAACAACCACTGCTCTCCCAGACTGATGTGGTCCAGGGCTGGTTTCCCCAATGCGGGTTTTCCCGTCGAGGCTCAGGTCCCTGCATTCCCAGGAAGGTGCTTGTGATGGGAAAGCATTTCATGCCTGCTGGGGATAAGGTGAATTGGAGTGAGTGGGGTCACTTTGTGCAGTGACGGTGGGGCAGGAGTGCAGAGTGCAGCAAGGCTGAGCTGCTTCAGTGCTCCCCAAGGCCCTGCACAGCTGGGAGGATGAAGGGGCCACGGCTTGCTCCTGGGGAGGGCAGGGTACACAGTCAGCTCAGGGATTTTTTCCCCCCGTTGCTCTCCTCTGCCCTGGTTGTACCATCCCACTAAGGAGACTTTGGGCTGCTCTTAGGTCGGATATACTTTACAGACAAACCATATTAGGAGGAGATGTTATTCCATCTCCACTGCTGATCTCACTCCAACCCTGAGCTCTGGACGGCAGACGGCATGGCATTCGTTTTCCTGTGTGACATGCGTGAGTGGGATCACTTGGCCTTCGTTTTGGCAGCCCTCGACATTTAGAGACCAGTCTGAGATTCTGCGAGGCATCCTGGTGCCTGCCTTGGGGCCGTGAGTGCTCCCACAGCTGTGCCAGGGACCCAAGGCACTGGGCAGTCAGATTTAACATCTGGTGTTTGATATATGAATGGGGACAATTTCTCCATGCTGAAGGATTCATCTGTTTGGGGCTAGCATAGGCACTGCTGATCCTTCAGGGGGAATGGAGCTGGGGCTCCTCCATGGCTGCTCAGGATCAGGGGAGCTTCTGAGGGAGAGTGCATCCCTGTCTCCTGCATGGAGCCTCCTGCTTGATCCCTTTTCCTGTGCACTGAGGTGCAGGCTTTTCTCCAGGAGGAGGTCTGATGCATACAAAACCTGCTGAGCATCCAAATCCTGCCTCCTGTCCCAGTCCTCTGGTAGGATGGCAGTACGCTGCTGGCTGACCCACCAGGCAGGTAGAATTTGTCCCTTGTCTAACCTGCAAGACATATTGCAGAGCTGTTAAATAGAGATGACAGTGTCACAGCTCAAAAGCAAGGCTCTGCAAAGGTGGGAGGGGAGCCTCAACTACCAGGTATGACCCAGACTACCTTGATGGTGGATGATAAGGGGGAGTTACAGCCTCCTTAATTCCTTCTCTTCCTGCCCTCCAGGAAATCCCCATCCGCATTCTAAATAACTTTGCAATTCAAAAAATGGTCATTATGTCTGCACCTTCATTCATCCATCCATCCTCCTGTGTGGTTTGCCCTAGTGGGATATGATGAGCTGGCTGCCTCACATAGGTTTGTTCTCCCTTCTGCTCCAGGGTTGCTGGCATTGAATGACCAAGTACTTCATTAAACTTTCTTGAGCATTTGCGATGGGCTAGGCTGAGGCTGGATTCATCACAGACTGTCAGTGCTCATTCCAGACTTGGCTTTCTTTGCAAACAACTTAGATCACCCTCAGGTTACAGTCAGGGAAGCCCTGGCTGGGTCAGTCTGTTGCTGGAGCTGTTTGTACAGCAGCTATGACTGTGCGGCTCCTGCTGCTGGCAGGCAGAAGCTGGTGATCTTTCTATACCTGGAGCTAGATGGCCTTGTGTGTCCATCAGACTAAATTAAGTGGTTTGGCTTAGTTGTTATTTCCCATATGCAGGGACTCGATGTTCCTTGGAAAATGAGCATGATGGTGTATCCCAGCTGGTACGTATGCATTTCATTGCTCTCTATTGTACCAACACACTCACCTTGCATGTGTGGGCTGGTTAGTCTGGTAAGAAGCTGGCCTGAACCCTGTTTAGTCCCTGATTTTGGTAAATTAAAGGATATCCTTACTGCACAGCAGCTGGATGTCTGAATGAGGCTGGAAGATGGGACAGCAGTGCACTGCAGCGTGTATAGCTGGGTTGTGCTCAGGTACACTCAGGAACGGCTCCCTCAGGCACCGCCCTCTGTGTGACTTCAGTCTGAAATAAAATGCAGAAAACAACATTAACACACTATTACAGGTGCTTTTTCTAACATAGAAGTCAAGGTCTTCAGTGTTACCGCATCAAACTGGGGCTTAACCAAATAGCACATCTGTGCCTAACGGTTTCTGCCAAGAGGGAGGCAGAGCAGCAGCTACACATCTTGGTTGTTTGCGTGTAAAACAAGTTTCTAATGTGCTCATTTATGAGCAGTGTCTAATGCCAAAGGGCCTTGGTACAAATGCAAACAAGAACTTAAATACCTTGATTTACAATATATTTAGGATTTTCAAGTATGCTTTGCCAAATCTGTTTTCCCCTCAGTGTATTTACATGTGCAAACCACAATAGTAACAATAGTTAGACCTGACCCATGTACTGTGATTTTCACCAGAGTACCAGTGATATCTCACTGGAGCATGGGTTTTCAGAGGCTTTCCCCCTAACTGATTACATTTCTGTGCAAACTTTATAACTCCTTTGTTCTGCCTTTTTTTTTTTTCCCTGCCCAAACTCTTGGGTCTTCTGCCACCATTAGAAATTCTCACATAACTACTTGTGACCTGGATCTGAGATGTCTGGAAAAGACAAAGCACCCAGGACCTGCCGAGGAGAAGTTTTCCTCATTTCTTTTCTACTGCTGCATCAAGAGTTGTGCCATTTGAGCTTCTTCATCCTTTGACCTCCCTACCTCCTTTTCAATTCCTGGAACTGCTGCAGCAAGTTTGATTACTTGGGGGAAGGCAGGCAGGCTGTGGTAGGCAGAAGAGGTTATCACTTCCCTCTTACAAATGCCTTTTGGGGGAACCTCTTCAGCGTGGAAGAGGATTTGGCCTGGGTAATATTTCACATTATCCTTTGCATCAGTTATAATCCGATCATCTTTTTGCCAATATTTTGAGAGTGACTGCAGGGAGGACACAGACACGTGCTATTGAATTCTCTTTATTGCAAGGCACTCAAGATTAACAAACAAAAACATTGCAGCAGAGTGCTCCTGGAAATCCTCCAAATTATCATCAGAAAAGCTGTAGGCAGTACAGCCAAACTGAGAGAAGCACCTTCCATGGGCCAAAACCTGATGCTAGACTAGAGACAAAAGTTTCCTTGCCATCATTTGCTGTTAGGTATATCCTGTGCAGCACCTCCACGTTCTAGTCTGCATGGCTGTGCTGACCACACTGCTGCTTTGCAGGTTGGTTCAATGTCCTCAGTCATGCTCTCCTCCTCTCCAGCTGCCCTGTTCCTTCCTGGGAGGCTATTCCGTATTTCTCAGCCTAGTTCCTCATAGCTGGGAATTAGAGGATTTAGGAAAGCGTTTTGGGGCCAGAAGACTTGTAGGGAAAAAATCAGGCTCCCACCATTTCCAGCCAAAGCTCCTGTTGCTGATCCCAGGTGTTTTCTGAGCATGGAGGTCAGCACACATCCTCAGCTCTTGCTGCATCTGCCTGGCAGCAAAGATTTCTGCTGGAGCTTTCAAAAAACTCTCACAAGATACACAAGATGAAGCGTGAAAGGTTGTCTGGCAGCATGTAAAGAGCAGCAAATGTCATTGCATAGAGTTTATGCCACCGTGGACTCTGTGGTGGCATTTGCCATCCTGCACACATGGGGGTAGAGCTGGAAGGACCTGGGGATAGAGACAGTCACTGACAGCTGGTGCTGGTAAGGGTCAGCTCTCTGAAGCAGCAGATGCTAATTCAAATTCTCCTTAAAAAGCTGATTTTCTATAATAAATTGTACTCCCACATAATATAAATTTTCTTGCTTACTCTGATGGGCAACTTCTATTCTCACTGGTGATAGCTCAGTGCTGACTTCTAGTTCCTGTCTTCACATTGCTGTGAAGACGGTAAAGTCCTTTTTTTCCCCCTTGTGGCAGCATCACCAAACTCTGAGCCGGAGTCCTCGTGATGCTGTTTCAGTCCCACCTGGGGCTGCTGCCCTCTTTCTGCTACGCACTGTGTTCCCTTGAGTCTTTTCAGGGCATCTCTTGACTAGAAACATCCAGCCCCTCCCAGCAGTGCAGTGGCAGAGCAGAAGTTTGGGGGTCACCAAGGCGGGGCAGAGGCTCTGCTCCCCTCTGTAAGCCATCCCCAGCTGCGGCATGGGCTGTACAGTGCGGATGCCCCAGGCTACGGGCAGCCTCAGCTAAAATGGCTGCCTGGCACAAGGGGTTTGGCCCAGTGGTCCAGTCTGTGTTGTGCAGGGCCATCGCAGTGGATGGAGATGTGCCCTGCCATCTGGTGATGGTGGTGATGGCAGCACTGGGTACCAACGTGTGGCTAGAGAGGGCTGCAGGACAGGCTGGGTCACCTGCTGACTGGGTAATTTGAATGAGATAAACCCTTGCTTCTCCTCAAAATCCAGCAATGGAGCATCTGTCCTTGGGTATGATGAGCTTTGTGCATTTACCTCCTGTGCCTTATGTGCTGCTGTGAGGTCCCTGCCGAGGTGGGTGGGAATGACTGTGTTCAGGGTACTTGAAAGAGAAAGACTTTGAACTAAAAGCACTGCCAGAAATGACAGGTGTTAGTTAAAAGACTCAAAAGCATGTGCTAGTTTTTAAATAAAGCATTTTGCCCTCCATGGGTTGTTTCCTGAGATGAGGAGCAGGTAGCAGATGCGTCACCTGTGCCGGTGAGACAGTCCCTCTCTGCAGGGACCTCTGTGTCACCAAGACAAGGTCTGGGCAGCAGCGATGGACCCTGCAGAGCACAGGGGAGATGGCTGTGGGGTGTTTGCTCCTCTGTTGGCTTTTTTATGTAGGAACTGGCTGGAGGATGTTGGGTCAAGTGAGCAGTGGATGTGGCACTTGACCCTGAGCAGGGACTTGTTCCTCTCGGGCAGTGGTTCCTTCCCTTCTTTTGTTTCCCTTCTCGCAGGCCTCAGCGCTCCTCTGCCTGCTGTCCTTTTCCACCGTTGATTGCTCATATGTTTCATGAAACCCTACCTGAGAATGATGCAGCCATTGGCATCTTATGTCAGAGGGAAATTCTCCTGGAATCGGCTCTTAATGTGGAAAAAGGGGCTTAATTCCCTGGTCTAAAGCAGTAGGAAGACTGAGCAGGCACCTGGTTTCACAGTTGGAGAGCACATTTTATTGTTTCAAAATACTTTTCTCTGGCTTGATTTGGTCCAAAGTAACACTTTGCTTAATGGAGGCCTTCTAGTAGCCCAGTGCTATACCACTCAATGGGAAGGGGCTGCACTCAGCAAACAGTGGGGACTGAGGATGGGGTTGGGATTGCTGAGGGCTGCACCCCAGCACTGATCCTGAGCGAGAGGGGGTGGTCTGAGAGGGGGTGTTCAGGGAAGCCCACGGTGGTAATGTGACAGAAAAGGACTTAACTGCAAGGTTCAAGCTAACGACTTGAACTTCACTCGCAGACTTAACTGCAAGTTTCAAGCAAATGATTTATTTGAACTTCACTTACAGACTTAACACGCCATTATTGCAGGTTTTACAGATACAATGGAGGAATGTACTATTGCAATTTTTTAAGGCAAGAGTAGTACATTATTACGACCACAAGCACACATGCATTTACAAACTTAAAGCATAAACAATATGCACTTACCCCTCCAGGTAAGGGCTTTCAATCCCAGGGAAGTTATCTTGACCGGCATCCCGATCAAGGGGTGGAAAGGGTTTCCTTCACAAGCCAACTGTATAGTTGGAGAAGTGACTCCCCCATTTCTAACCTGAATCTTAGAGTTTTTATCCCCTGACTTGTAGAATGGTATGACTATGTCTGAGTGGATTATGATATATGCCTAAATGGATTATGTATATCTGAGTGGAGTTTCCCCTTATCTTTCCTTTGTTGGTTTGTGATTGTTTGAATACACAAGGTTGTCATTTGAAACTGAAGCTGAAACCCTCCAGGTTTTGGTTTTTTTTTTTACCTTGCTTCCTCAGGCAACTGTGGTTGGATTGGTTGGAAAAAAACTGTGGTTGGAAATAGTGGTTGGATTGAGACTCAGGGAATACTATTTGTTAAGGCTCAGTTCAGGTTTTGGTTCTTTGAATGGCACAGCCACTGCCCTGTTTAGTTTAGCGTTTATCAGACAACCCAGGGCTAAGCCGTCTACACAGCTCCCCGTGAGTCGTCTCTGCAGAGAGACAGGGCCTCAAGGCAATCCAAGGCTGGGTCGCTTTTGTAACCCCCCATGAGTCGCCCGTGTGCACTAGACATGGTGAAACTCGTTTGTGAACTATGAGCTGGACAATCCACACAGATGGGAAGGTAAACTGCCCATTTGCAGCCCAAGCAATGCCTTTCTGCCCTTGTCAGACTGACTGGTCCAGTGTAACTCAATTTATCATGTGTTTGCATCACTGTGGTGGCTGAGGCTGCTGGCCACACCAAGGGAAATGCTTGTCCTGCCCCAGCCGCGCTGCTCCCCACCCCTGCCTCCCTGCCTGCACTTGGCCGCGCTGAGCCGCTCTGACAGCGCCCTCCGCCACGATTAGATAATTTTCCTCTTATTCCTGGAGTACTCAGTACTCTTCAAAACTACTCTCACCTCACATAAACTCTGCATGTGGACACAGCATCTTTCCCGGATCGGCCTCTCTGCAAATATTTTATTTCATCTCTGCTGATTTCCCAGCAGTAGCTGAGCCCAGCTGTGCCGTATCACAGAAAAGCTTATGGCAGCAGCCATGAAAAATTCCCCATGAAGCCACTGCATAAAAGTCACCGTGAAGCTGCAGCATAAAATGCCCTAGTGGCTTCAGAACATTTTTATTGTACCATTGCTGCACATTTGGAGGTCTTGTAAAATCTTTATATTTGAAACAGACTGTTCACAGTGGGCTGGGGAACTGCCTTTGAAGTGTGTTGTGGCCTTTTGATACCGCATGCTGCTGAAGGGTTTTGCAGGTTTTGGAAGTGGTGTCAAAGCCATAGCTGTTTTCTTGGGAAGCCAAAGGAAGCAGCATCCCTTGCACATCCCTTGCTTTCTAGACTGTAAATGCCAAAATATACAACACCTGCATCAGTGAAAAAAAACCCCAAAACATAAAAACCCCCACTCGGTGCAGAAATCAGTAGTAGGTTGAAGTGTTCTTCTTCTGTGTCTCCAGACCCTGAGCACATCACTTCTCAATTCCCATCAGGGTGATATGGGATGTAGTTTTTGGCCACAGGATTGAGCTCTTGTCGCTGTGGGTGGCTGTTACAGCTGCACCTGCACTGCCTCCTGTTTCATCCTCCTGTTTTGGATCCTGCCTCACTCTGTTGCATCCCTGGGTTGTACAAATGAAGAGATTTGCAGGGAAATGAAGTGCTTCATTTCACATGCTTACACATCATAGCTGTGCTCAAAGCCACTCTTATTTCTCTGTGAAGGCTGCTCCATCTGTGAATGGGGAGAGAAGATTGCCTCTGATGTGTATGCTAAGAGATGCAGACGGGTTTCCCACGCACCTTCTGGGCTCTGTGCGCTGCAGGCTGGTCGGTGGCGCCTGCCTGGGCACCTAGCAGAGGGGAGCACATCAGCACCTTTCCCATCCCCACTACCCAAATCCTCATGATTTCTTGTTAACCCACAACCTAGCTCTTCCCACATTGACCAGCACCGTTTGCATGTCTTTAGCAGGCTATTTTGAATAAAATGATTCTCCAGGCTAGAGAGTTGAAGGTCAGGAATACAGACAGGCTCATGGGGCTGGGTCTGGCAGGATGCTTTTAAGCAGTTACCACTTGCAAGTCATCTAACATGAGTGAGATATATTGGGCACCAGCTGCATGGGATGAGTGGTTGTTGCACAGCCCATCATTGCTGTGAGCCTTTAAACCCCTCAAATGTTAACTGCAAGCAAAATGTTCAAGGATCTTAATGACTTTAAGCTACTTTTGCCAGCCTGCGTTAGTAGTGCATGACTCACTGCAATTAGGTATCCCACAATTTTTTGCAAAGAGGCTCTCAGTGACCTGTGCTGACCCTGTCTGCATCCCAGTGCCCTTGGGACATTACCCAAGTGTTGATCCAGGACTCCATGCCACTGCAACATCTGGCTCTGCCTTCTCCTCACAGCATAGCAAGAGCTCCTTATTTCTCAGCTGTGCACAGAAATCAATGGGAGGTGACAGCATTGCACATGATCAGAAGGGAGAGGCATCTTTTTGCCTTTACTACCTGTGCCAGGTGGCAGCTCTTGCCAGCATTATCAAGCATTTCCCTTTCAAACTCATTTACCTTTCACACTCATTTACCTTTCACTGCTAGACCTTCTCATGAGGTGCTCCTTGCAGCTGGCTCAGCCATGGCTGTACCTCTGCAGCACCACAGCCATGACCAGGGCACACAGTGCAGGGACCCACTTGACTTGACTGCTTTAATTGCCTCAAATTAATTACATTACAAAGGGCTGTCACGGTCTTTGTAAGTGTAGAGGAGCATTTGCTGCTGGAACCTTGTCATGCATGCAGACCTAGCTGTGCGTCTGAGATATTATTGGGATCAAGAAGCAAACAACTTTAATTTTTCAGTTGGACTTTACTCTCCAGAATCAGTTTACATCAGCAGCAAACTTTGTCATTTTCCTCTTCACTCGTTTTTTCCAGCTCCTTTATGAAGGCACTGGATAGCTGGACACCACAAGTGACTCTGCCCACTCTGAAAATTGACCATTTACTCCCACACATTGTTTCTTATCTTTTAACCAATTATTTATTTGTATGATGACCTTTGCTCTTGCCTCATGGAAGATTAGTTGTTGAAGGGCCTTGCTGAATGCTTCTGATAAGCCAAGCAAACTGCAGTAATTGTATTTCCCCTTACTACACCCTCATGAGCTCCTTGAGAGAGCTCCAATCTGTTCCTGAGGCAGAGTTTCTCTTTTGAAAACCTGTGCTGCCTTTTCCCCAGTATGCTTATTCACTCTCCTCTTTATTCCAGTTTCTCCTAATTCATCGTGCTTACTGCTCTGTAGTCCCTCAGCTTGTCACTGAAACCCTTTTGGAAAACTGGCATCTCATTAACCGCTTTCTAGTCATCCGCTACGCAGAGAGCTTTAAGCAAGAAGTAACATGCCACAGCTAATGCTGAAGCTGTTTAATCCCTGTGCTTCTTCATAGCTTTTGGGTGAATACAGTTCTAAACCTGGCACCCTTGAAATAAGTTCATACAGGAGGGGAGGTCATAGTCTGGTGTATTTATTTTACTTCATTGATTGTCTGGCCTTTAAATCACTGTATAAAAAGAAATCTGTGTTTTAGGACATGTAGTGCATTACACTGACTTAAGAATACTTGGGCTGGGAATGTTGCTTTTAAAAATTCATTTGAAAATATCAAGTCTGGACTGCTGAGCCCAGGTCCTTTCAGAGGGGATAAAGGAGCTGTTAAATGTGTCAGAGAGCATTCTTCGATATCTGCAGCTCTTAATACATGACCCCTGGTGTTATCTGGGAGGGCTTTAGAAAGAAAAGGAACAATGAACAGGAAGAAAAATAATAATAATCTTTTTACTATACAGATTATATTCTTTCCTGCTAGGACTGGTTGTGCCCAGGCTCTCGCTGTTCCAGGCTGCCTGCTTCGTGGCTCTTTGTTTGCTTTCTGTGATCACAAATCTTGTCATGAATCTGAGTGTTTCTGTGTCTTTACACATTCTTCTTAGAAGCATTTTCTGTAAATTTTGCACACATGAATCTGGAAAATAAATCCCCACAGGGGCTGTTAAGGCAAATTGGCTGTGTTTAAGCTCAGTGAGTGTGAGTAGCTAATACCCGTCAGCTGTGGTAAGAGGTGGGCTGCATATATCTGTTCCAGTTGTAATTAAAAGATTGAACTATGGAGGAGTAGCACCAGTTTTAGCTGTGTAAGTCCAGCTTTGGAGGTGGCTGTGGCTTGAGGACCTGCTGAAACCTCGTAGTCCAGGAGGGCTGAGAGGCAGCAGGAATCATAAAAGAGGGGCACGAGCATGCAAAAGCTGTAAGTTTTGTTATTCCTAATGAAAGGTCTTGCTGTGTTTCATGTTTGTACCCAGTAGCAGTTGGGCAAGGGGGTAGCAGAAGTAACAGAAGAGCCTTACCCTTATAATAAAAACTGGGACTGATGCTTGAACTATTTATGGGGTACGGGCAGTAACGTTGTAAAAGCTGATCTCCTATTTCATTTCTGCTGCAGAGATGCAGGTGTGTAAGTAGAAGCTGTAATGTAAGGAACATACAAGGGATCTGTATGTTCTCCTCTACCTTCCTTGTGTTCCAGAGAGGGTTAAGTCCCAAATCTTTTTCACTATTTATCCTACTGTTACCCCCATTGCACTTTGCTTAAGTTTGAAACTGTAATGGCTAAAACCTTTGGATTTTATGAGCTGTCTCAAAGTATTCAACCGCCTCTCTGTAAAAGGGGTTGCTTTCCTTTCCTTCCCATCCCCACCCCTCTTGTGATTGCCTGTCCGTCACACATCTATTCTGCCTGAAGGGTTGTGCTTGCTGGGATGGCTGATGAATGGGAAACCACAGGCTGTGAAAAGAACCATTGCATTGCTTTCTCCCCATGTGCAAGAAAGGGAGAGGGCCCTGCCATACCTCCCTGGCAGCTGCTTTTCCACAAGTATGGATGTCCTCAGAGAAGCCGGTTTGCTCTGTACTTGTTGTGTGTATGTATTCCTGGGCTATTTAGTGATGAAGGGGCAGGGAGGCAGCTCTAGGGTGTAGGAGGGCGCCTGGAGTGGAGAGGAATGAAATGAAATGGGCTCAGATCCTTCCGAACCCTCAGAAGCAGAGTCTGAGCTGTGGCAGAGGAAGGGTCTTCATGTTTGCTCAGACCTAAGAGCATCCAGTGCCCCACCAGGGTGGCAGACCTGCCCCTTCTCTTTTGTTTAGCAGCACCCAGCTGGGTGGGAGGCAGGTGTCTGTTGCCAGCTCCAGTCTGGCCCTTCAGCAAGTCCCTGTGCTGGGAAATACTTTCTTCTTTGTCTCTCTGCAGGGCAGCCCTTTGTTTCCTCTCAGGGTCTTGGTTTTGCACAAAGCAGCAATCTTTTTTTTCCTTGGACAGTCCCTACCTGTTTCCAGGTGATTACCCTGTGGCACGTGCAGTCTCCTGAATGCTAAAGCACTTCAGCCCTTTCCTTTTTGACTCATCCTTCTGCCTTGGATTTTCTGCGTTTGTAATTTCTGCTCATCACTATTTTCTCATTCTGTTCTTCCTAGGGTAAGAAAAGTTGACCCTGTGGCTCTTCTCTTTATATGTCTCATGTAAAAGTGCAACCCTCCATCTCCTGCTGTCATGGCTCAGACTGTGATAAAGCAGATCAAAACCCAGGTGATGTTGGTTTTGTCAGGGGTGTCTGAGAATTGGGATTTAAAGCTGGCATGCTGTTCATGCACTTGATCTGACAGCAAACCTGCTGATTCAGCTTCCTCTGCATCTGGGAGATGCCAGGAGGGGGAAGGCTTCTGTGACTCTTGCTGAGGATGGCTGCATCGTTTCACAACAATCTCTAAATGGACAGCATTTAAGTTACTGGTGCTCACTCTTCTTTGCTGCAGGTCCATGATACCAAACACTAGAGCTCACTCAGCTGCAGTTCATTACTAAGTAGAGTTGGTGAAAGAGCTTGATGAAAAACCATGCCCTCCTAAACTAGAGCTAATACTCTCCCTTCCTTCCCAGCCAGATGAGGCTGGAACAAGAGACATCCAAAGACTTGCGTTGCTTTCCCATGAGAGCATCCCATGTGAATAGTTTTGTCAAAGGAACAAGTAAACTTGCAGTTAATTTGGGTACAGGTCTGCACTAATGTGATTATTCTGCTTCTGGTCCCTAGGCAGGCTCGTGTGGTCTGTGTAGCATCACAGTGATTTTGTGGGGCTAAAGAGCATTGAGCAAGGAGGGGTCTGGGGGCTTTATGTAAAGAAATGAGAAGGAAACCACAGGAGTGATGAGACTGAAAGGAAAGGAGCCCCTGGGAGCAGCCACCCGGGGTGAGGAGCTGTTGGATTTGGTTACATGTGTGTTTTTTTGTGGAGTGATGAAATAGCTTTGAGGCAGACTGAAGCAGGGTGGACATCTCCCTGAACTGCCCTGGGCCTGCTTGGCAGCTTGCGCTGTGCTGCTGTGATGGGCAGGCTTCCAATGGGGAAAAAATAGACAAGCCGAACAATGTGACACTTTGGCAATAACAGCTTGTGCATCATAAATGAGGAGATGGCCTGCCCTTTTGACCCACAGTTCAGTCTTGCTCCTCTGATACTCACCGTTATCAGCCCAAGCTCCCAGCTGCGGGAAGCGTAATCTGCCCAAATCCTCCTGCCACCTCTCCTTTGGCTACATCGTGGCAGCGGCTGGGCTGTGCCGACATCTCTCATAACCTTCTCGTGCTGTTCAGGTTGATGAGCCCAGGTCTCAGATGTGTGTGCACCCAATAACCATGGGCTAATTCTTTGCAGACAGCTATGTTGCATTATTTATAGGTATGAAGTAAAGTACTGTCCATGAGGGGAACATATGGGTGCTTGGCTGTCAGCATGTGGTAGAACTTCTCTTCTGTTTGTCTTGCAGCAGCCTGTATGCGGGTATCTCTCTTTTTTTTCTCTCTCCTTTCCAGCAAAGTTGGCTAAAAAATGGCAAAAGTTAATGAGCCAAAATTGTAGCTAATAAGACTTTGAATTCGGAAAGAGAAGCATCTGTCCCACTGGTACTGACTTACCAACTCACAGCTACCAACCATGCTATCAATGTTACCTCTTAGTCTGAAATCCTTCCTGTAGTTACACTTAAATTCCTTAAGCAGAGCAGTCCCCACATGTCTCATACTTGTTGTCTTGCCATACCCCTACCTACGGCTGATGTAAAGATGACACAATTGCCCTGTTCAAATGCTGCTTTCCAGCTCTGAGATTCACAGCTCGCAGCCCTCCTGCCAAGTTAATCATCAATTCATATACCTCCTCCAAAATCTCAGCCTTTTCCAAATCCCCTTAACAAAACAGATGAGAAATGTCAGAGTAAAGAGGCTTTTTTAGTTGAAAAATGTGGTTCCGCTGATACTTTCCATGGTAAAGATTCATTGAGACAAGCTGTTCTTCCTATTGCTTCATCTGAAGCTAAAGGGCGTTTGGATTTAGCAAAATATTGTGTTTCTATTGAAAAGAAACTCAATTTCGAACTTTCTCATCCAGGACTCCTTAATGTCTCATTTTTCAGTTCATGAGATCTCAGCAGTCTAGCTTTCCATTCAAGTTTGGGGTAGAAAGCAATTTCGAATGTCTTAACTTTTATGAGGAAAATCATCACTTAGCCCCAAAAAGGAATTAAAACCAGGAAGAAAATGTCTTGGTTATCTATTCTCTCTTCTGCTCAGTTTTAACTGATTAATGTGTGTAAGCATTTCCCTAATCTAAAGAAAATCAGTATCTACAAGAAAATTTGTGTTCTTCCTTTTAACCTGTGCAGCGTAGTGATGCTTTGATTTCACTCAGCACCAGCTTCTGCCTCATGCTTCCCAGCATGAACTGTATTGGTGAGTCTAGTGGTTTCCTCAGCATTAGCTCTAACCAGGGGACTGCTATAAGGATAAATTGGTTTAATAGCCTTAATTGTATTTTTATGTGTATAGAGCCAAATACAAATGCTATCAAATATTGCTTTCCTCTTTCCCCTATGCCTGGAGCCTGACTAATTGATTGTATTTGAAATGCTGGAGCTATGAGCTGCCTGTTCTGATGGTGGGAGGTAAAATATCTGGGATGGCACATTTGGGAGTAGGTCAATGTACAGGGCAGCTTTTCTGTCTGGAACCTGATCAGACAGTGTTGCGGAGACCCCACATTAGTAACCTATGGTAATGTCTGTCTTGCACTTGACGGAAATTGGTTTAATGGATGTGGAGGTTGTGGCTGCAGATATCACCTCTTGCTGGAGTGAGGGAATGGAGCAGTGAACTCTGAAACTGGAGGAATTTGGGTGGGATGCCTTTCGCATGGCTCCCCCCATCCTTGTACCTGGGGGCAGCAGCACTGCAGTTGGATCCCTGGTCGGACCTTCGTAGGAGGAAATCATCGTCCAGGGCAGCTCGTGACCAAATGGAGCCACCTCCATGCAAGGAGCACAGCTCTTGTGCACCTCCTTGTATTTTGAGGACTGGGTTGTGTATCTCAGTCCTGCTGGGCAAAGCCCCCAAACGCCTGAGCTCTATGTGCTCTCTGGAAGCAGCCTGGCAGGGTGGGATGGGGAGGGGGGCAACTGGTACATTTGAGTATACTGCAGCTGGGTCTACCAGAGGACAGTGAGATGGGATTAAAATAGCTGTAGCCTGTGGTCATAGCCTTTCTATGGCAGCAGCAACAGCAATCCAGTCCCCTGGTCTTGAATTCAGATCTGCAGGCATGCTCCCTTTTCCCATGAGGAATTCTCTCTTTTCCAATTCTCATAGCCAATTTTCAGAGTGTGTGGCTGTCCTGGTTTCAGCTGGGATAGAGTTAATTTTCTTTCTAGTAGCTGGTACAGTGTTATGTTTTGGGTTCAATATGAGAAGAACATTGATAACACGCTGATGTTTTCAGTTGTTACTAAGTAGTGTTTATACTAAGTCAAGGATTTTTCAGCTTCTGATGCCCAGCCAGCAAGAAGGCTGGAGGGGCACAAGAAGTTGGGAGGGGACACGGCCACGACACCTGACCCCAACTGGCAAAAGCAGTATTCTATACCATGTGATGTCATGTCCAGTATATAAACTGGGGGGAGTTGGCCTGGGGCGTGGGGGCTCGGGAACTAACTGGGCGCCAGTTGGCAGGTGGTGAACCATTGCATTGTGCATCATTTGTTTTGTATATTCCAATCCTTTTATTATTATTGTCATTTTATTATTGTTGTTATTATCATTATTAGTTTCTTCCTTTCTGTTCTACTAAACTGTTCTTATCTCAACCCACGAATTTTACTTCCCCCCCCCCCCGATTCTCTCCCCCGATTCTCTCCCCCGATTCTCTCCCCCATCCCACTGGGTGGGGGGTGAGTGAGCAGCTGCGTGGTATTTAGTTGCTGACTGGGGTTAAACCACAACAGCTGCATTCAATTCCTCAAGGCATCGTGTGTCCCAGTGAAGCAGAAAGCTGTGAGGGCCTCACTTCTGGGACCAGCTCCCCAAATCCAGGTTCTCCTGTCCAAGTCCAGGTCTCTGGTCTGTTCTGTGTATCTGTCGGGATGATTTTTGTGATGGCACTCGAATGGGCTCTCTGCCTGCTCCTCTGCATTAGGCTGTGTTCCGTCTGGCTGTGTTCCGTCCAGTTGCCTTCCTCTTTGAAGCACAGATGAGACAGTGATCAAGCGAGAGTTTTGGCTGGCTCTTATAGGGAATGTGGAGAGATTACAAAAGTTTGCGTTCTTCAGGCTCCTACCAGCAGAGAAAGAAGTAAGAAAATGGGATTAAAAATATTTTCCCCCTGTATTTCTAGTTTTAGGGCATTAACACCTGTTGGACCCAGCCATTGCTCAGAGCAGCAATTTATGAAGAATTGTTGTCTGACAAAAATTTTAAGCTCTCTGGGTTGCTCGGCTCACCCAAACGTACCTCCTGTCTCTGCTTTGTGTTTATGTTTTGAAAACTGCAGCTGCATTGGACAGCAAAGACTCTTATCTCCTTCTGGCAGCCAGCTCCAAGCCTGTGTTTGCACTCTGAGGTTGAAGCAGTTTGCATTTTCTGGGGAGAATTTCAGCACGGTGCGGGGCAGATGTTCCAGCTGCTGAGGTGGATGCAGGGCTGGCTCAGGAGCCAGGCTTGGGTGAGGATGCTTGGACTCCCTGCTTTCCAATTTCATAGTTCATTTAGATGTACAGACAGGAGAGGAAGATTACTGCAAAGCCAGCTCTCATCTCTCACGATTGCAGAATTGGGATAGGAAATGGAAATCTCTGAAGTCTGAACTGTCTCTCCCTGACACCTTCTCAGGGTGAAGGACCTGGAGGTATTTCCTGTTCTGCCTCTTGTGAGGGTGAGCCCTTGAAGAGGGGATGTCTCATTTTGAGAAGATAAAGATTTTGAATATTATGCTGGGGATTTAGCTGCAGGCTACAGCTGGATCTTCGATGTTTTGGGGAATAAGAGCTGACTTTATTTAGAGCGAGAATCTGGAATTTGCGCAGGTGCAGGAAGGGTGAAGTGTGGCTGTCTTCTCAGAGGGGATTAGGGGAGCTTTGCTGGGCTTATTCCACCTAGTAGAGCAGAGGCAGGGAGGAGGGCTGGGAGCTGCCTATGCATGACACAGGGAGGTGAAAGTGAGGTAAGGAAAAAGCTGCTTAAACTGAAAGACTGTGTTAGTTCGTAAATGGGTGGGTAGGTGACAGTTTAGGGGTCCCTGGGGCATTCCTGCCTGCTAGAGCAGCTGCTCAGAGGAGCTTGTAGGGACCAAGTCTGAGCCATACTCAGGACTGAGGTTGATGTATTTACAAAAGCAGTTGTGTGGCATGGTGTTTGCACTGTAGTAGTCCCTCTAAAAAACCTCCTCGGGGGAGATGGCATTGATGTCCCCTGAGTGAGTGGGCTTTATCTTGGTCAGAGACTGTGCAGCATCCCCTGGCCTCTGCCAGCTCCTTGTAGGTGTGTGTCAAGCGCTGCTTCCCAGCTGGCCTGCAGCCTCCGTGGGTCAGTGCTGGGCTTAACCTGAGCAGGAGTTTGCTCAGGGGCTGTGAAATCCTTATCTCCACAGACAGAAGCTGTGCTATAATGCTTCAGTCCATGAGTAACTGTCCTAGTTTCAGCTGGGATAGGGTTAACTGTCTTCCTAGTAGCTGGTACAGTGCTATGTTTTGAGTTCAGTATGTGAAGAACGTTGATAACACTGATGTTTTCAGTTGTTGCTCAGTAGTGTTTAGATTATAGTCAAGGATTTTTCAGCTTCTCATGCCCAGCCAGCAAGAAGGCTGGAGGGGCACAAGAAGTTGGCACAGAACACAGCCAGGGCACCTGACCCAAACTGGCCAACAGGGTATTCCATACCATGGGATGTCACATCTAGTGTATAAACTAAACTGGGGGGAGTGGGGGCGGGGGGAATCGCCGCTCGGGGACTGGCTGGGTGTCGGTCGGTGGGTGGTGAGCAATTGCCCTGCGCATCATTTGTACATTCCAATCCTTTTATTACTACTGTTGTCATTTTATTAGTATTGTCATTATCATTATTAGTTTCTTCTTTTCTGTTCTATTAAACCGTTCTTATCTCAACCCAGGAGTTTTACTTCTTTTCCCGATTTTCTCCCCCATCCCACTGGATGTGGGGGAGTGAGTGAGCAGCTGCGTGGTGCTTAGTTGCTGGCTGGGGTTAAACCACGACACCAGCAGTGGTACTTGGTTGGTCAGCTCTAATTTTCTCATTGCTTCCAGCGTAAACATGCCTGGCATCTCAATGCTTCCGTTAGCTGTTTCTTCTAAAGTGTGAGAGGCAGCAGCTGTGAGGCATCCCATGGCTTTTGAGGAAGATGGGGAGCTGTGAGTTGTTTCACCTGCCAGTTTTCCAGGATGATTTCTGATTTCCATCCTGCCGGGTGGATAGAGCAAAATGATGGAGCTGCTTCTTGCTGGCGTGAGATGCACAAATTAATGCTGCTCCTTGATCACCATCCAAGGGCTGGAGGCGGGGATTTGGATGTTCCTTTAGGCTTGCTACCCTGGACAACTGATCCTCCCAGTCTTTTTGGTGATGATCTTGTGTCAAAGCAGGTTTCATCCTGTGAGTCCCACATAACTGCAGCTGAGGCACACGGCAGAAGCTGATGAGGATGGTGTTTGTGAACAGCCACCCCTCTGCCACTGCTGGCATGGAGCTGGTGGGGACAAGAACCAGTGGCCTCATCCAGCCCTGCTCGTACAGTGATGGAAACGTGGGTGTCTGCTCTGCAGCAACCTCAACACAACTGTGGGAAACTTCAGACCAAACAAGGAAAGGGGAGACAAAATTTTTGGCAGGAGGGAAAGTTTTTTGGCAGTGTTCAAACAAATATCCAAATTGGTATTTTCCCCCAGCTTGTTCAACCCTTGTTCTTGCCTAGCTTGTGTCTCCTTGTGTCTATTGTATTGTGCTATACTAATTTCCTAAACTGTTATCTGTGTGAGAAAATAATTTAAAAAAAGAAAATCACACCCCTAAAACCCACAAAACAAACAAAAACCACCACCCCCAACCCTAAAGCCATGGTGTTTTTTTCCTATTCTGTTATTAAACAGTCTTAAGATTTTAATTCAAAGGGTAGAAGCAGAGGATAGAACAGGCAAAGGCTTGCTAGAAGTCTCAGTTTGCTAGAGCAAATGGTTCAAAGTGCAGGGAAAATCATCCTTTATCTTGGTGGATCTTTTGGTCAGGCCTGTGGCTCAGTCAAATTCTTTATTCATCACTGCCACCTCTTCCAAGGTCAGGATTTACACTGATTTTACTTTTTTCTTTTCTTTTTTTCCCTGTTGGTAGATCTGCCTCTGTTTTAAAAAGTCTTGCTAGCATGTTATAGCCAGTTTCACTTTGGAAGGCAGTGAATTTGAAGCAGCAGACTGAAAGCACTAAGATAGTTCCCATTTCTATGCAACTGTGTGTTGGTTGTCAGCAACCGCAACAAATATAACTCAGGCTGCTCCTCTTAATGCCTGTGAGCGTCAAGATGCAAAGACACCCTGGTGCCAGCCTCAAACCATCGACCAGCCTTGCACCTGCAGGCAGCAGCAAGCAGCCATCCCGGGGAGTAGGCTGTGGTACCTCTTTCTTACTCATCTGGGCAAACGCGTATGTGGAAGAAGGCAAAAGACCCCATGGGGCTGTTTGTGTTACAACTGCCCTTGGGATGTTGTGCTGTGAGCCAAGACTCTGTTGACTTTGACTAGCAAAGGGTTGTAAGGAGGGATTGAAATTACTCGTCTAGTTTTTTGAGGACGTACTTTATTTTTATATTTTTGTAATGCTTTGCAATGGCTGCTGCCCACCAAGCTTGGTAGTACCTCCGCAATGGAAATGCACGTGTGGCGGTGGTAGGAGCAAGGGCCAGCAGGAGCTGGCTGGAGGGACCGAGCAGGTTTTAACACCGGGGGATACGAAGGCTGTAGGGGAAGAGCAAGGCTGTCGCTGCCTCCTGCACGTCCATCTCCTGGGGAGTGTGCTGTCCTGGCAGGCAGGGGATTTGTGTGTCACTGTTTATATTGGATCTTATCTACCTACTCAAAGCAGCTGGCATCTGAAGCTGATGGCACTTAATCTCTCTAAGTTTCTATGTGAATACAGATTGAATCACAGGTAAGCAACTCTTTCTCTTGGGTAACTTGAAGCTATCTCAACAGCGACTCTAGATGCTATAACAATGTTGTTAGTCCTGGTCTGAAATGTGTTCTGAGATATCCCTAAATAGGCAGAGATGAAGGTGACTGATTTGATTAATGCCTGTGCCAATTTTGGTTTAGTCCAGCCAGCAGCCCTACCTTGCCTGACCTCAATTTCAGTGCTTCTGATATGAATGGCTCTCTGTCTAACCCTGCCTCTCTTGCAGTCTCTTCTATTAAATAATCCAGCATCAGGGAGGGGAAATTTTAAAACTGTTTTTTTTTTTTTTTTTTAAGGAAACACTTGTGCACAAGGGTCTATTTTTTTCTCTCTTGCAGTAGAGGGCAATTTGTGTGGGCCTGTGCAGTGGTGAAATAAAGCCTCAATTTCAATGTTTCCCATGGAATGTTGCCAATGCTTCTATCTGCTAAAATAGGTTTGACTGAACTGATGAAAATCTCATAACTGTTGTTGCAGAGTGAGCTGACAATGGCAAGGGAATAATCCATAATCAAATCTTTGGGGATTAGTTCCACGTTCAGGGTGTGTGCACTCTTTTTATTACTACTATTACTTCTTTATTTTTATGATGACTTTTTTTACTGTGTCTGCAGAGAGAGTGAGAGGCTAATGTTGTGGATGAGGCACTGAGTTGAGACTCGAGAGGTCTGTGTTCAGCTCCCAGCTCTGTTAATCCTTTTGTGCATGGCCCTGCACAAGCCATATTGGAAGGGATTCAGCTCCTTTAAATTACCTGGGTGAAAGCTACAGGTCTAGTTGGAGCCAGTCCTTCAGGCTTCATCTGTGAGCTGATGTGGAGAGAGAGGAAAGCTTAAACACCTAACTGGGGAACCAATAAGCAATGTGGTTTAAAAACCTCAAGTCAGCCATACGTGGCTTGGAGGCAGCCAAGCACACCATGGGCAATGGTGGGACTTGCATCTCCCTGGGAATAGGATCGCCCTGACTCTGGGGTAGTGATTCATGCCTCAACCCTGACGTACCTGTTCCCATATCTACAGCCCCCCACAAGCTCTGTCCCTGACTCTTTGACCCATACAGTTGATGATTTCTGTGTGTGGGGCATTGCTTGAGGGATGGCTGCCTTGTCTGACAGCTAAGCTGGAGAAGAGTCACTTGGCAACAGAGTGGGTGCTGTAGAGGGGTTTAAGTTGTGAGATTCATTATGAAAGTTGCAGCAATAAATAAAAGCCAGTGAAAAATAAAGTGACCTTCCCAGCAAGAAGAAATCCAATCCGCTCTGTGAATAATCTTTACAGGTTTGCATTTCCCTTTCCCAGGAAAGGTGAGGGCTACTTAGTTTCCTCTGCCTTGTCCTCCCTGGCACAAGTCCTTGGCTGTTGACTGGGGGTATGCAGGAGCCTTTTGGGTACAGAAGACTTGAGGTCTTCCCCCAGCTGAGGAGAAATCCCCATAGCAGCACCGTTCATCCCAAGAGGGAAGGAGGAACAAACTGGGATGTCCTCTCTGCAGCTGTCCCTGTGATGAAAGGACAAGACCTTTCAGCCAAAGGCTGCAGCAAGCCAAATGGGCAGTGAATCTTCCTGAGAGCTGCCAAAGGGAAAAGAAAAAAGCTCCAGATTACATGAAGAGGCTGTCTGAGGCTCTTCCTGTATCTGCTGGTTCCTGGAGAAAGGAACTGGGTCTCTGCCAGGGTTTGAGTCCTCTCCCCATCTTGGCTGTGGTGGCATCTCCTCTGGGCTGCACCCTGCTCTTGGATGACTCCATGAGATGGATAGACCTGGAGTTCTCTACCAGCAGGAGTCTTGGGACTCTTAACAACCATATCTGCCATGTGGACCTGAGATGGTCAGGGCCAAGAACAGAAAGCAGAAGGCACTCTCTGCAATGCAGAGACACTAATGGGAACTGGAAATAGGGTGTCTCTTCTTAGAAACTAATAAGGCTACAAATAAATCTCTCCTCTCCTTGCTCTCTGTAGAGCAACTGGAGCTTTCTCCCACACGGGCCTGTTCCTCAAACCCAATGTACTGTTTCCCTTTGGTTTCTCTGGTACTGCAAGGGCACGATGGCTCATCTGGGGGGATGTCCTGATGGAGGTATATTTGTCCACACTCCTTGTGCAGCAGATGAGTGCCTTTGCTCCTGATGCTGTGTTAATGAACTGGACTGTGGGGATAGGTCTGGAATCACTGGTGACTCAACATCCCACTGAGTCATGGCATTAGTATTCAAGAGTGAATTAACATGCAGGTAGGAGCATGTGTACCAGCCAGGAGAAAGCCATTCAATAGCGATATTCTAAAACAAGTGGTCACATTAGCAGAGTGATGCAAGCATCACTTCCAAATTCTGGGAACTACTTAAGAATTTCTATATGCCTGAAGGAAAAGACTGCTGGGGAGTAAAGATACAAAAATATTTGTATGGCTTTTGGGTCTTCTATTGGTAAAGTACAGCAATTCTTATCTGAGTTGGTTATTGATGATAATGATTATAAGAGTGAGTGTCATTTATTGAAATAGTTCTAACATAAAAGTAAATTGCATTTATCAAGGAGAATGCTATACTTGGCTTGAGAAGATAAAGATGCTTATGTTCAATATACACCAACTGCAATTGTTAAAGCAGTTTTGAGGATCACTCGAGATTTAGGGTGCTTGAAATGTTCCTCCTCCATCACAAGTATTTCTAAGAAGGTGTGTTCAGTTCTGTGTTTGCATGTATGTAAAATCCTTGGTGGTTTCACGCCCTTGGTGACTCATGTTTGAGTCATCAACCTGGGCAGCTGCTTAAGTTTTGAGGAGAGATCAAATACATTCTCATCTCTTATAGAAATCCTGGTGGCCAGATTAAGTAGGGTGATCAGCAAGAAAGATCAATCCCGAGAGCATGGGATGCGTTATACTTTTGGATTCATGACTGTCCTCTGAGCACACCATCCCATTTTTCTTGATCTCCTGAATGTTCTTTCTTTTCATTGTAATCTCTCTTAAAGCATTTGTTTTGTATTCCTGCCCCTCATAAGGGTGTTGCATTGTGCCATTTGTGCTTTTGATAATTTGCTACCTGATTCTTCATCTCTTTTTTTCCTCAAGCCTCTGAATTCTGGAAGAAACAAATCTTTCAAACATTTTGTGTTTAAGAAAAAGAGTCCGTCTCCACAGATTCATCTATTTTTTCCAAAGCCTCAGCTTTGGTCCAGAGGAAACATGCTGATGATAAACAATTGCCTATTGCAAACCAGACATAGGCAGTCGCCTCTTCATCTGCTGTGATTTTGATTTGTGTAACTTTGGGGCACCTGTCACCTGCGTTTAGGTCCTTCATGTTGTTTGTGTCCCTGCTGGTGTATTGATGGAGCTGGCCTGTCACTCATTTCATGATTACAGCCATCCAGTCTTAGGGACTGGTTTGAGCTTGGACATGGCACAAAAAAGGATACGTGACTAAAGAAAGTTGGTGGCTGGCTGTAAGGGCCAAAGCAGGGGAAATCTGCTGGAAGAAGTCTTTCCTCCTGTGATTGGACATGGTCAAACTAAAACCAAGCAGAAAATGGAAACAGGTTCTGGGAAGTGAGTGTTGTTATTCTGCCTGCCTTGCCTGCATTTGCTGTTGTCATGACTCTTTGCGTATGTTTACTTGCTAAGGACTGCAGTTGTGATTTTTATTTTTTTTTAAATGATTTGATAGAGCAGTTCTTTATCTTTCTTTGAGGTAATAATTACCTTGTTTCTTGCAGAAGATTTGCAGATTAATGTTTGCAAAGTCATAATGCAAGGCAGTGATTTTGATCTCTTGTGACTTATGTGCTGAATTCTTTTTTTTTTCCCTTTTGCATGATTCAGTACAGACATGGTGATGCTACACTACAAAGAATTGCAAAGACAGGTGCCTCCCTTGCATCTTGGGGTGATGGTGATGATGTCAGATACAGAAAATCCTGTGGTAGATTAGAAAGTCCTGGTTTAAATTAAGTTAGTTAGCCACGATCATTCTGATCTTTTCCATTCTTCCTGTTTAATGGTGCCTCACCTGGAGCACCAATTCTGATCCTTTCTGTTCTTCCTGATTGATGGTGCAACCCTCTTGGCAGGAAAATGAACCTCTGACCCCATACAGAGCGACTTAGCGATCAAAGTGAGGAGGGGATACCTCCTCAAACGACCATCAAAGACCACTCAAGACATCCGTGCATGCGGAGAAGGCAGCTGACGTGTCATGGTTATGTAATCCTATGCATATGCATTAGATAGTTTGACTATGTATTAGGTAGGAGTAGTTTAATAAACTAGATGCAATTGTTACTGTATAAAAGGGACACACCCGATGAATCTGGTGTGCTTGATTTGTGGAAAGTCCACTGAGCGTCCTGTGCAGAATAAAGCAATATCTTTCATGACTGTGTGAGGTTGGTCTGTTGCACACTGGGCTTTTAGGACCAGAGTGAGGTTAATGTTGCATCTTCTGTCTGTGCCTCTTCCAGCAGCACCAGCTTTGCTCCCTGGCCATTGTGGTGTTATTTTTTGTGGCATTGAGATTGAACTGTAATCAGACCTCTGGTTTCTGAGGTGATGTGGGGAGCAGCTTTCAGTGCTTCCAGAGCAAGGAAATGAAGGAAGTTAATTTTGTTTGGTTGTGGGAGGAGGGACAGTACAGCAAGGCAAATGGTGTTCTGAATCAAGCCTCTTTGCTGAAGGACATATAACCTCTATAAGGAAAAAAAAAAAACCTATAATGAAATTTCTAAATCAAATTGAGCATAACTGCAGTGCCAGTTCCTAGGCTGATTTCTCTTTCTGGTGTCCTCTGTCTGCTGGTGAAGCCTATACAACTCTTTCTCCTCTTCTGCACCGTTTACAACTCGTGCAGTTGTGCATCTTGCTTTTACCTTGTTGCTGTGGAAGAGGTTGGGGCTGTAATGGGGTGGCTGAAGAACAAGCTGGGATCAGGCTTGCCCTTCTGCATCAGGCACTGTGGGTCTGCTTGCTGCTGAGCTTGTCTGTTAGCCAAAAGTCATTAATGGCTTTGGGTCTCAGAGCAGCATTGCTCTGGTTTCCCCTGATGGGTCTTGGCAGGTCCCTCCTTGTAGTATTGACCTTGTCCTGCCTTGGTGTAGAAGAATGGCGTGTTCTTTCACCAGCGTTTCTGTGTGCTGTGCCCAGCAGAGCAGCTATTTGCAGACATGAAGGCTGCCTTCTGGTCAACTTACCAGGAATGCACTGTGACTTTGAAGCGCTGTATTTGGGAATCAGCAGCGTGGATTTCTCTGTTCCTTCCTGACTCAAAGTAGTCATAGCTGGTGCCTCCATACAGGGCACATGGTCTGCTGTGGTGACAGTTACTGTAAAACTTCTTTGCTTGCAAACACTGCTTGGTAGGTCTTTGGCTTAGCCTGCCTCGAGGGATTTAGAGGATGGCAAAGTCAATCTGCTGAACTCCAGTGTCCCACAGGATGAGTTTTCCTTCTGGTACATTGAATAGGGACAGTATTGTTGACAATGGTTTTCCTTTTTCCATATGCTTTGAAAAATCAATGCTTGTAGCAGGGAACATCTCTGCCCTGTGCCCACCCATGCTTGGGCATTGTTCAGAGATGGTAACACAGCCTATTTCTCTTTTTTATCTGCCTGGGTGGTTGTCAAAGGCATCTTGAAATGGGGAAAGTGGCAGCACTTTAGCTCATGTGGAACAGTCTCTCCTTTGCTTGTCATCTTTTCTCCCCTTTAATTTACCTTCGTAAATCAGGAATATTCCCTTGCACTTGTTCGAGGTCAGACTGCATAATTTGATGATAATGTTATGCTCAAAAATAACCTGAAGTTGGAAAAGTTTCAACAAAAGAATTGTGGTATTTTGGGGGCAACCAGCCTGAGGCTATGTTTTTCCCAAAACCCTCAGCAAAGGAAGTCCAACATCAAGAGTAGTTGCACAATAGTATACATTAATAATGTAAATGTAAAACAAAACACCACTGATCATCTCTGCTTCTGTGGCGTTCTTCTCTGAAAGGTCTCCAGGCTTCTATAACAAAGTTTAAATTTCTTTAACAGATGAGAATTTTAATCTGATTCTGACACAACTTCCTTTAGTGACTGAGGGCAAAAAAAAAAAAAAGTCCATTTAAACCTATCTGACAGCAGCTGCCAGGAGGAGTTTGGGCTGGGTGAGAAGTTCCCTTGAGCTGCCATGGGGAGGACCCCTCCCCAGGGAGGGAGGAGAAGGCTCTTGAGGCTGATGGCCTTTGTGCTGAGCTGACAAATGATACTGAGATGTTTTTAGTGCATTCAAGTTGTACTGCTTCTCCAGAAGCCAAGTAGTGTACTGTAGTCTTGAGCGTAGTCTCCAGGGACCTCATTTAATAACTGCTTAACACACACAATCCTCATAACAAGGTCGGGAGTCACAATTGTCAACAAACATGTTACCTGGTATTTTGCTGATGAAAGGGAGCAGAGGCTGCGATAAATGCTGGGGGAGACTGCCAAGGTCAAGAAACCTCTCTGAAGCCCCAGCCAGGATTGTCACAGCCAAGCCCAGCTCCTTTGTGAGCTGGAGATGCTCACTGTGAGCTTTGCTGGAAAGGCTCTGTGGTCCCAGCTGCCAGCAGTGCTACCACAGAAATGAGTGGCATCTTCCTTGGCTGAGCCAGAAAGCTGTTTTATTGAGACAAGCATTAGTTTTATGTTACATCCCTGCTCTCAGACTGTGGATTTTCTACCTATGACTGCCAAAACGTCAGTCTTTGAGGGGAACAGGAGAAGCAAGGAAAATGGCTCAAGTTTTAAAAACCAAAGCAGCAAATACAGAATCCCATTCAGCCTGGCTCGGGAAGTGTTTACCTTTAAAGCCAGTGGGAAAACCTTTAGAAAGCACAACAAGGCAACAAAACAAGTGCACGACCAAAAACTGTCTTCTCCCCAGCAATAATCTAACCACCAAAAAAGGATTTGTCCAGTTCAAAGTGCGACTCCTCAGGCTGGGGAGGTGCAGATAAAACCAAAGTTCATTAGAATGGTGCAACTTGCGTTTCCTCTAACAGTTGCTTCTGATTTCACCTCCTGTTTTCCCTGGAAAGCAAGTAGAGTCTTGTTTCTTTTGGTTATAATAAGTTTGGGGGATGCCAAAACATTTTTTTATTTTGCAGTTTTCTATGGTGTTTAAATGTGCAAGCAGTGCTGTTGCTCAGTGGGAGAGGCTTCGCCATCGCAGTTGGTGACTGACGCATGTGGGACTGGATGTGCTTTGGCAGCGTTTTTGACTCTTCCGTTAACTTGCTGCCTGCGGTGGACTTGTGCATTGGGAAGAAATCTTGGATCGAGAGTGAGCTGTAGAGCTGGAGGGAGACCCAGGGTATGTGAGCACTGAGGTGATGTGGATCGAGACCCAAACTGTCACGGGCTGCGGTTTCACAGATGTTGGCATGCTCCATATTGACTGTGGGCTCACGGGTGTGTTCCTCCTGAACCATGATGAGTGATGCTCTACTGAGCCAAAAGCCTGCTGGTTTAAAGATAACCCCTCAAAATTGTCACACCAGGCAAGCTGTCTGCATTTTAGGACCATGGTGTTTGTAAGTGGTTCTGGGGTTTTCTGTGTGGTCAAAGTTGCAGTCTTTCTCACCTACCCAGTCTGTCCTACTGGCATCTCTGCAGGTCACCGGATGGGGACAAGGGCAGTAAGAAGCACAAGGCAAACTCTGTACCCGAAGGAGCTGGAAGGCTTCTTGGATCTGTCCTTTGCAGGAAAGCTGTCAGAAGTGGAGGTGAGGCCTGTGAGCCAGATGCCCCCATTGCCCTTGCTGGAGACCAGAGTCCCTGGGGAAGTGGGGTGGTGTTCAGCAGAGGTGGCAGTTCCTTCCTGAAGCCCATTGATTTGGAAGCATGCTACTATTTTAAAATTGCTGCTTCCTGTGGAAATATTCCTCCTGAGCTGCCAAAGGAGCGATTGCGTTACTGTGAACCTCCGCTGTAGCCAGTGGAGTGATAAAATGATCTGGTTCTCCCCTTGGCCTTCTTGTACTTACTGTACAATGAGCAAAGTGGAGCAAGAGTAGCTTTAGCTGTGTGGTCTGTGACTGCTGTTAGTGCCTTATACTGATGCTAGATACATCTGCTAGATGAGGTGCTTTAAACAAACATCAGTGGTACTGCAAGAAGCCTGACAAATCTGTGCTGCTGAGGTTTTGCTGTATTGACACTGGGATAAAAATGAAAGCTAAACAGAAGAAAACGGATGTATCTGGAATTCCCAAATAGCTTATTTGCAGCCCAGTTAGCTGGAGCTTTGTGGAAAGCGGGTTGTGCAGCAGAAAGCTGTGAGACAAAGTACTGTGGTTTTAAGAGCATGTTGCAGAAAGTCTTCAAGCAGATGAAGCTGCTTCGATGGTGCTTCTCCAGGGGAGAGATGTTCTCCACTATACAGCAGAGCTTACAACCCTTATCCCCTCTTCGTGCTGGTCACCACAATCCTGCCTATTAACACAGATCCTGCAGGTACGCAACAATTCTCTTAGCACCTTTCCATCTCCAAAGCAGCACAGTTTTGGGGGGATGCTGCAGTGCATTGCATCGCTAGGACTTTGGTATCCCCAGCTGGAACTGAAATGGAAGTAGCTCTGGACTAAGCATCTGCTTTGGAATTAAATGGTAATTTTGCCTGGCTTGAGTCATACATGTAATGCTTGTTGTGGTTTATGGCTTGGCGATAGATATATTACAGTATCATGTAGGGTCCCTGGCTGTGACCAGGATCCCACTAAGAAGCCCCTGTAGCAAGATGAAATGAGAAATAATCCTTCATTTGAGGCCATGTGGGACTTGCTGTGATTGAGACTTCTTGAGCAGAGCATTTTGAGAGCGTCAATCACTTGGGAAAGGCTTCTGGGGGAAAAAGTCAAACCAGGTAGATGTAATGCCAAACTCCTGGAAGGTGGCATGAGTATGATGGCATCTCATTTAAAGACATTCGTGAAATGGCATCTCTCTGCATGCACTGTCATCTGTTTGGTGTACTTCTTAAGCAAAAACTGGTCCTTTGGAAAGCTTAGCAAAAGAATGTCAGAATAAATTACTGGCTTTTTTTTTTTTTTTTTTAAAAATGAAGTTGTCTCACCCTGCTGTATGCATAGGGGTGAAAGCATGGCTGGGCTTTATTAAATATTGTAGCTGGTTCCTGAGAAACATGAGAAAGATTAATGAAAACATGAGAATCTTGGAAACCATGAACCATTTAGTGAGTAGTTAATAAACTCAAACTGTGAAGCAAATCTCCATTTTTCCTTTTTTTTTTTTTTTTCTTTTTAGTGCGACAGCTTATGCTTGTAAGAATGAGAACTTCTGTCCCCTCCAAAATTCAGGGCTTTTAAAAGATCTTTACTTTCATGAACTATGGATGTTTTTCATAATGTGTATGAATATTTCACCTTGACTCCTCAGCATGCTGTTGGCAGTCACTCACCCTGAGTGCCCTCTGGTTCACCCCCCTACAGACATCTCCTCTCTGGGTGTTGCACACTAAAAGCAAGGGGAACAACCATTGCTATTAAAAGAGCTCTTAGGAGTCTATGATCTCTGATGTGCTGTAGCACTCAACATGCTGCACAGGTTTTTTAATTACCTTATGGTGATTAGCAGTCCAGAAAATCCCATCAAACCAATTAAATAATGTGCACCTGACTGCAGGCTGCTGCAGGCTCCAGGGCTTGTTTCATTGCAAAGCCCCATCGGTCCCTGCATGTTGAGGACTTACCCTGGCATGGGCAGCTCCCACCAAGGGAAGGAGAAGCCTTCAGGTTTTTGCACTGTGCTCCTCACTTGGATGAGGAAGAAAGGCAAATTGCTACAGGTGTCAGGTCTTACGGATGGTTTAGTTGTTTCACTGGTTTCAGTTGTTGAATGCATTTGCGTTACATTTGGCCATATTAAAGATTCATTGATAGGAGAGCTCTTGGGCTAGTGGGGGACGAGCAGTGTGGAAAGGACAATCCGCTGATTTTTGCAGCCACCCTGGCACACTCATCTTTTGTCACTGTTCTCCCCTGGGAGACAGTTAATAAGAAGAAACCTTCACTGCTGTAGTTCATGTGACTGCAAGCACAGGGAAGACAAGGGTTTGGGGTCTCAGCAGAGCCTTGTTCAGGAAGATCCACCAGTGCTTTTATGGGAAGTGGCACCTGGTGTTTTCTGTAATGACTCATCTCATCTGGGTTGAATGGATGTTCCAAAAATTAAGTGCTGAGTTATCTGAACTCTTGCAGCTGGGTTGAAAGAGCAGTCACAGTTGACAGGATTTTAGACAGGTACTTCCCCACTCTTTATTTTTGCAGGCACCCTGTAAATGAATTAACTACTTCATTATTTTTCAACTTGAACAGTAATGGCTTTGTATGGGTTTAGTAAAGCTGCTATTATTAGTAGTAGCAGTAATATTTTCTCCTGTAAGTGCTCCCCCATCTTTTAAGTCGAGGCCCTAAAATGTGTGTGTCATGGCTTTTCTGACCCCTGAATGTGCTTTAATGCTCTTACACAGGTGTATGACTAGTTACATTGCCCAACCTCCCCTGGAATAAATCAGCCGTACAGCCCAATCTGGCCTTGTGCAATGGAGCAGCAATTGATGATGCAGTTGAGGTCATTACTAATAAGTATCCAAACTCATTAAATCTGACTGCCTTCCTAAAAATGTTCTTGTTTCCTGCCTGTAGTAAGATTTTTCAGAAAAGGGCCTGACAGTGGAGCTTGGCTGTTATCTTCCTATGTGAGTGCTGTGGGTGCCTCAGTGACCTTGTGATCAACTGGAAGGAACTCAGCACTTTCGAAGTGTTACTTTAACTTGGTGTAGGCTCACCTGCTTTTTAGGCACCTCGTTTTGAAGGATCTGAGCTTTGCTTTCTAGGTAGGTCACTTGGGGAGCTTGTCAGTTTGGGATCGCAAAGATGGGGAATCAGCTGGGCAAGGAAAAAGCTGTTTCCTCCCCCTGGGCTTCTTAGAACAACTTTTAACCTTGTGACTTTTGTTAATAGTAATTTTCTTCTCATGCCAGAAGAGATGCGGTGGAATGATCTTGACTGAGAAGGCTCTTTCCAAAGTCTTGATCCTCTGGGGAAATTAAAGCAAAACAAACCGTGAAGGTGGGGCTTTGCTCCTATGGTTTTTGTAAGCCAGGAAGTTCAGAAGAAATAGCTCTTAAAAACGCACCCACTCTCTTCCATTTGATTTGCTTTGGTTTTGGCTTGTTAGTTTGTTTTCCTGCCTGCCTGAGAGGAACCTACATGGGCACCACAAGTCCAGTTCCTCTGCATCTACTTGCAGTATACATTGGGGATTGACCAGAGCATTGGCTGTATCCAGAATTGATGGGCATCCCCAAACAGTGCTGGAGGACCTTGGCAGCGGTGTGTCCTACTCTGGGTTTGGTACCTGCTGGCCCTGTTACTCCCATGTTTCGCTGTTTGTCCTTGGTGTCAGCAGGAAGCTGTGCACAAGCCACTGATGCCAATGCACCCTGACAAGCCCTGTTTAAGGAGTTGCTTTGATGCAGTCAAGTGACTTGTCAGGGTTATGCCTGTGGAAATAAAAAGTGATTTGGGGGTTGCTTCAGTGTTGTACAGATGCACATGACTGTTGGGCTCCTCACCAACCACAGAGGCAGGAGCACTACAGGCTCCTTCATTCTGGAGATCAGACTGGCCTGAACCAGAGCATCCAGAGACTGGTTGGTATTTAGTGCTCCCATGTTTCTAGTGTCCCTGTATTGTACCCTTAGAGCACACTGTCCTCGGTGTATTCACCTCCTCAGAACCGTGTCCACAAGAACAGATGCAGAGAGAAGCATTCCCAGGTAAAATGGGAAATATCAGGAAGTTTAATTGCTGGTTTAAGAAGTTCCTCCCCTGAGCCTCCTGGCTGTGTTATCTACCTGATCAGAGCAGTGACCTGGAGCTTGGGTGGTTCCTGTAAACACACTGACTTTTAAAATACCTTGGGGTGACTGTGGTGGTGTGAGGGGACTGTGTAGGTGTTCCCTGCTGCGGTGGTCTTTGGGGGAGGGAGAAGCAGAGTTTTGACCCGATGACTGGCTTTGGCAGACCTGTGACCTCTCCATCTCTGATGTAGTCTCCAGAACAAACCTGCCCGTTCCCAGTAAGGTGGACAAGAGCTGTGAGATTACTTCCTTGCTTGGGATTTCTGCAGCTCTCGCGTATGCGCTGTGATGGCAGGACTTGGGCAGCGAGCTGGGGCTTGAGCGGCAGCTCACCTGGTGCTGTCTCTGGGGTTGTTCCTCAACCTTTTCTACGCTCACTTCTGCTTCCAGTGCCATAGCAGACCTTGAAGAGTGAGGGGGGGGAATCCGCACAAAGGGGGCACAGGGGAGCAGTTGCTGAGCCCTGCTCGGGGGATGTTTGGGGGGCCCTTTGCTCGCTCCTTGCTAGCTCGGGGGTCCCTGGCAAGCCCCCCCCGGCCTTAGGGCCTCACTCTGGCCTGGGTGCTGCTCTTCTGTGAAGCAGGATGGCCATCAAGTGGCTGATGCTGGGACTGGCACAGGAGCTTTTTTTTTTTTTTTTTTTATCCCAAACTGTTCCAGGAGAGGATGCAAAATCCCAGTCCTGTTCTGCAATGAGAGGCAGAAGTGTCAGGCCAGCTGAGGACTATTTCTGTTCCAGTCACTGGGTCAAACTCAAATTAACAGCTGAGTTTTAGTCTGGTTCTTCTCTCCTGTGCTTGTCCAGGAAAGCTGTTGCTTCTGGGTGTAAAGCAAAGGGAGCACAATCCCTGAGAAGCTATTTCTTGGTCTGGTGGTGGATCAGTTTTGTTGGAGTTGAGCTGGTATGGGCTTCCATCAGGTCAAACAATTGATTAATATCTGCATATGTATTTATAATTTTTTGGGTTTTTATCTTTGCTTGATTCCCTTTAGCTTCTTTGAATGCCCCGTCCTGTGTCCCAGTGTTAGGATCTGTGGTTTGGTGTCCTGTTTGGGGCCAGCCCCAGCAAGCAGAGGTGTGTCCAGGGCCCAGTGACAACCAGGAGGAGGCTGCAGGATACAACCAACGTGCGCCCGTCCGTGGGATCCCTGCTCTGGAAAGGAGGCTGGCTGATGTGGGCACTGCTAAAATGACTGCAGGCTGAGGTCATGCCACATTTACCTTTGGGTCACAGCAGCGACCTGATCAGTGAGTCTTGTGGTTTTCCTGTGTTTGCACGCAAAAGAGGTTTTAATTTTGATGAATTTTTTGATAAAGTTGAGCTTTGCCCACCATCCTCTGCAACAAGAGGTAAATGACTTGTGTAAAGCTCTTATGCTGGATGGGTTTATTCTCTAGTGAATATTTTCACTAGAACAATTAGTGCATTTAATACTGGTTGTTGGAGAACCAGCCTGGCACAACCCCTTGAGTATTTCAGCAAGATGATCTGAAGTTCTTTGGCAGCAATACCAGTGCTGCTGGAATAAATGGTTTGTGGCTTGGGAGATGCTGCCTGACTTTGGGAAGGAACTGGATGTGGTTGGCGTGGGCTGCAGCAGTACTGATGCCTTGCGGTGTGGAAAAAATAGGGTGGGAGGGTTTGGAAGTGAGTTGCTAAAAAAGGCTGAAGTCCAAAGCCACAGCTTTGCTCCTGCTCTGCCTGAATTAGGTGTTTGGACCTGGTACAGGTGCATGCTATGATTCTTAGCAGAAATACCCTGGGCTCTGGGCTGTCTTTACAAAGACTAGAAGTGCTCCTGTCTGGACGGGCTTGGTCAGCAGCTTTGATGACTCGAAAGGGAGAGGTTTTATCTCCCCTTTCAGCAGTCCTTCCGCTAACTGGTTTCCCAGCATTTGAATTGTTTCTTCTTCTATTTAGATTAAAAAAATCCTCTGTCATATTAAAAGCATTGTGAAGGGCATTTGCTCACTAGGAAGGAAAACACAAGCTTTGCATTTCCTTTCTCCAAAATAATCAATTTATGGGGTCTTTCTGTGAATGTCAGGCATTGTACAGACACCCTAGGCTCTTGTGGAAAGCTAATGTTGTTTTTTATGAATTATATTATCTTACCCTGCAGGCAACAGACATTAACCTATTTAATTTTGCTCTAGCTAAAAAAAACCAAAAAGTCATCCAAGGAAACAGTAACAGCTAAATGTAATCCCTGTTTGTTTCTCTGCTAGATGGTGTTATCTGCTCTGCCCTTTCCTTTTCCTTCATTCACCAGGTCTTATCCAATCATTAGGGCAAATCTGACTTGTGTCCCACACCTGGTGACTGTCTCACTCCTGTGGTCTGGCTGGGGATGAGGGTACCCAAATGTTGCAGACAGCTGCAGGCATCTGCAAAGTCTGCTGGACCCCCCTGAAAGAAGTGTCTGCTCCATATTAGTACTAATGACACCTTTTGGTGCTAATTGGTTCTCGGAAGAAGCATTGTTTCCTGGCAGGGTGAGAAAGACGGAGCCATAGGCTGCAATGTTTGAGCTCTGAAGGCATTATAAGACTGCATATGGTTCTAGTTGAGACAAATGTTGTAATATGTGAATTTATTTTCTTGCCAGCCCCTGGGGGTATACATGTCCTGACCCTCTGCAAAAGGGTGTGTGACTGAGTAAGCAATCTGTAAGATGGCAGAGTGCCCGAGAGTGGATTTGCCAGGCAGAGGAGTGCCCAGCAGCCCTGCCATGGCTCCCTCTGCCACCCTGGTGCTGCTCATGCCTGGCTGTGCCACTTGCCAGCACACACATGCCTGGCAGTGGCCTGCAAGGAGCTGTGTGCTGAGTTTGCTCCATATAATTTTTTTCTATGAGAAAAGAGACCAGCTTTTAATCTCAAAAAAATCCCCAAAACCAAACGAAACCAAAACAAAAAAAAAACCCAAACAAATGGAGCCTGATCACTTTGCTCTCTAGCCTTTTCCAGGCTTACAGGAAAACATCTATTAGTGAACAATAGTAAAAAAAAAAAAAAAATCCTGCAGGTAGGAACACAGACATTTTCCAATGAACACCCATGTATCTAGCTGCTAGGAGAGTTGTGCTGACCTCTTTGATGAACCACGTAGATATAGGAGTAGTCACTCCAGCCCCCTTTTTTTCCTTACCTCTCTATTAAACATCTTAATGTAAGTTAGCAGCCCCTCTCACCATGTAATGATTTTGTCCATAATAAACAAGACCTGTACTCTAGACTTTTTCCCTTTCGCATTATCTCATGCTGTCATGACAGCTAATGGTTAATCTAATCGTAAACTCTTTGAGATCAAGGTTTTATGGCATGTGTTTGTAAAAGACTTTCATCCTTGGACAGTGGGTCAGACTTTAATGGTATTGCATTCCAGGAGTATGCAATATATTTAGAAAACACTACTTACAGGAAATACAGATCTGGAAAGGACCTGTTACTTCAACTATTCTACAACAGTTGTGGCTGTGGCTGCATGTGGCTCTGACTGCTGACATGAGGTCCTCTGTCAGACTCAGCTTTGCCAAAAATTTAGAAAGATACAAAGTTGATGAAAATCACTGTGTTACTTAACAGGACAGAAAATTGTTAGAGGAAATAACAGCTTTCTAAGTGTAAAAGCTTCGCCTCTGAAGAAGGCTTCAGGAGGATGTTCCCTTGTGGTGGTGGTGATTTGCGACGTGACTTTTTGGGTGGTGTGACTGATGCCTGAGTGCAAACTGCATGTCCTTCACCTCCAGCAGTGGGACCTGCAGCTTTGTCCTCCTGTCACCTCCCTGGGCACAGGGTGACATGTCTGGGCTTTGAAGCAGTTTTTAAAATACAAAGATGTGGGAAGGCCAGTTTGAATCACAATGGTCTTAAATGACCCTGGGACAGTGGATCTTGCTGAAGGAGAACCACCAGGGTGGTGGAGCCTGTGCCTCACTGACCCACGTTGTTTGCAGGGGTGTCTTGGCTCAGCTGGAGCAGAAAGGTGATTTGTTACCTAAAATACTGGAGCTGGGGTGGCAATCCCCATCCTCTGCCCAGCGGGACTGTGTGCAGCTCCCAGCAACGTCCTGCTGAGCGTATGGGGAGGGGTCCCAGCCACTGATCCATTTTCCCAGAGGGGAACTGGTGACAGATTGTATTGGGTTTGTGTGGCAAAGTTTTGGTAGTGGGGGGGCTACAGGGGTGGCTTCTGTGAGAAGCTGCTAGAAGTTCCTGTGTCCAATGGAGCCAATGCCAGCCGGCTCCAAGGCAGACCCGCCACTGGCCAAGGCTGAGCCCATCAGTGATGGTGGTAGCGCCTCTGGGGGAACGTATTTAAAAAGGGGAAAAAGACCACAGCTGTGCAACAGCAAGTGCAGCCAGAGAGAGGAGTGAGAATATGTGAGAGAAACAACCCTGCAGACCCAGACCCCAAGGTCAGTGAAGAAAGAGGGGGAGGAGATGCTCCAGGCGCCAGAGCAGAGATTCCCCTGCAGCCCATGGGGAAGACCATGGTGAGGCAGGCTGTCCCCCGACAGCCCATGGAGGTCCATAGTGGAGCAGATATCCACCTGCAGCATGGGGAAGGAGCCCACGCCAGAGCAGGTGGATGCCCCTGAAGAAGGCCATGACTCCATGGGAAAGTCTGTGCTAGAGCAGTCTGTGCCTGAAGGACTGCACCCCGTGGAAAGGACCCACACTGGAGCAGTCTGTGAAGAACTGTAGCCTGTGGGAAGGAATCACATTGGAGAAGTTCGTGGAGGACTGTCTCCCATGGGAGGTACCTCACGCTGGAGCAGGGGAATAGTGTGAGGAGTCCTGCCCCTGAGGAGGATGGAATGGCAGAGACAACATGTGATGAACTGACCCCAACACCCATTCCCTGTCCCCCTGTGCTGCTGGGAAAGGAGGAGGTAGAGAAATCGGGAGTGGAGTTGAGCCTGGGAAGAAGGGAGGGGTGGGGGGAAGGTGTTTTAAGGTTTTAGTTTTTATTTCTCATTCCCCTACTCTGGTTTGACTGCTTATACATTAAACTAATTTCCCCCAAGTCAAGTCTGTTCTGCCCTTGATGGTAATTGATTGAGTGATCTCATCCTGTCCTTATCTTGACCCCTGAGTCTTTTGCTATATTTTCTCTCCCCTGTCCGGCTGAGGAGGGTGAGTGATAGAACGGCTTTGGTGGGCACCTGGCGTCCAGCCAGTGTCAACCTACTGTACAGATGTGACACAATCGTATGATCCTCCATAACCCGTCAAGGAGGCTGAGGCAGATAAAGATCCATAATGTTTTCCAAAGTGCCTATCATGTCTCTTGTCTGCCTAATGTGCTGGGATCTATTGGTGCGGCTTTCTCTCTGGGGCATCCTGGAGCAGGCCTATCTCTGCTACCATCATGCTGTCGTCCGTGCTGGGGCTGTGACTTGCACAGCCCCAGTCTCAGCCTCCCTCCTCTGTGACAGCAAGACATGGGCTCACACCAGGCCAGGATCCCAAGAGGGCTTTAGCACATGTAGGGAGCTGAGCTCCTGAAATTTTCCAGCTTTGCTGTAATTGCTGCCAGAGGTTTGGGACAGAGATGCCCAGATTAGGGTCTGCTTTTAGGCTTCCAAAATATTTGGTATGATGGTTATAAACATAACAAACTTTAAAATAACAAACAACAATTGTGCAATATATTAGAGAGTTTTGAAGGATGTAACTTCCCTGCGCCGGGATGGGTAATTTTGGACTGAGAATAGTAGCATCCACTGTACAGCTGACATCTACCCAGGAGCCAGAGCAATAGAGGAAGGAAAAGGAAGTTTAGGTAACTGTTTGAAATGGCTGGAAATGGAGTTGTAGCAAGGGGAATACCCTAAACATGTACAAGAGAAATTTGAAATGAATCTCTGCTTTGAGCAGCAATGTAGCTTCTTCCTCAGCTGTCCTGGGCACTTCATTTTGCACAATCAACCTCTTCCTTCCGTTCCTCTTCTTATCTATGGGCTCAAGCTGTGGGAGACCACCAAAAGCAGCTCCAGCCCTGCAGCTTTCATCCCAGTTTCTCCTCCTGGAGCTGCAGTGGAGGGAGGATCAATACTTTGCTTCTGGCTTCCCATGGGAAGTGAGCGTGACTCCCTGAAATAATAGAACAGAGAAAGTTGTATGTCGGAGATTCAGCAAGTTGCATTCTCCCGTGTAATTTTGGAGACCTTGTCACATCAGAAAATGTTTTCTCACTACTTCATCATGCCAAAATGTTTGTTTTCTCCCTGCTTTTATTATGTTAAAATGAACTGAAACAATAAGCTGTATTGAGGCTGAGGTCATTGTGTTTGTTATTTATTCTGGTAAGTGAATGGATGAAGTCATCCAGCAGACTGTGCTCCAGAGCTCCTTGTCAGCTTGCACCGGGGCTGAAACAGAGCACTTCGCCATTGCAACTGCGTGCTTTATTATGAAATTTTGGTTTTGTTGCTAGAACCACAACTCAGCTCCCTCTGGAGGGGAGAGAGCTCTGCAGGACAAATTTACTTGCCTGGAAACTGGCATCACTTGATCCTTTTGGAGTTGGAGATCTTGGGGGATGGTGTTTTGATTTTTTGTGGGTTTTGTTTGTTTGTTTGTTTTTCCTCCCCCGACCCTATAGTAATGATGGAGATCTTTCAGAAAAAGAATACAATGATATTTATTTGTTGCAATGGCCAGGCCCTACAAACATTTATTGTCTTTTATGCCTGTGGCAGGTCTAGACTTGGTTGGGCCCTAAATATTATGAGTCTGCCAGCTCCTGCAAGGGTTGTTCTTGGAGAAGCAATGCCAGCAGGATCACAGGAAGGAAGGTCCCTAACTGAGTGTTGCAAAATAGATGTGTGGATAGCCGTATTCACATGTAACCCACTTGAGAAGCGGAGGCCTGGGAGCAAGACTGGTGGTTGAGACAGAGTGCTTTCCAACCTGGGGGCTTTAATTCTTTTCAACTGAAAGTGCTCTAGTTTGTGGTACTCATATCTAGATTTGTTCTTAGCAACTGTAAAGGGATTATTTCATGATCACCTGAAGGCAATGCTTGGTGCCACTATACATCCCTTCAGGACTTTGTAAGTTCATTTACCTTTGCCAAGGGACAGTAGGTCAGATGCCAGTGAGAACAAAGCGGTATTTATTCCTGGATTGAGTATGGGAGTATTAAGCATAGAGAAGGATGACATTCTGTTATGAAATGATTTCCCAGATCTTTCCTGTTTTGGAAGCTTCTGTGGAAGACAGATCTTATCTGGGTAACATCTGCAGTAAATCTGAGTTGTGAGAGTAGAAGGGATGGTCCAAAGAAGCCCTCTGAAGAACTGAGCACAGTCTGACATAAAAGTGCATACCCTTTTTGGGAATGAATGTAAAGGAAACGTGGGGTTCGGGGTCCTCGTGTAGCTCCTGATTGAAGGTTTATGTTGCCAATGTTTTGCTGCAGTTTTGTAGTGTGAATTTCAATGACTTTGGGATTTGAGCCAACTTTGTGTTGGACTAGATGAACTCTACATGTAGTTTGGATGTTTTGCAAGTGTGTTTAATTATGTGTACTAAATAGTATAATTATTTGTATGTATGTTTACATATGGAAAATCCAAATACAATGCCTCTTGGCTAACCCCATTCCCTCCCACCCCTAATCCTTCAAAACGTCAGGGCTGCTTGGATTCAGCACCTGCTGCTTCATCCACTTCATCCATTTTCCCCCCATGCTCTTCTGATCAGAAAAAGTAACCAAGTTAAAACTCCAAGCCCACTTATGCCTCTGTTTACTTCAGAGACAAAGAACGTCTTGACTTGGCACCTGCTGAGACCAGACCAGCTCTGCTGGCTTGGGCTGGATCCCAACATCCCATCTGTAAGAGTGACCATCTATCTGCAAGCGCCTTGGCCAACAGTGTAGCTGTGGGGTTTATCTTCTTAGCAGGCAGCAGTTAGACTCTGTGAGCTGGAGTTCAGGTTGAAGCCATAGTGTTTAAGAGCCTCTGTTGCTGCACCTTTCTTCCATAGATCTGTCTAATGCCAAATGCACTAATAGTTTCTGGGCTGGCACTTTGTCCTGTAGCAAAGGGCACTCTTCTGTTGATTGTTTTAAGCATGCAACACAATGATGGTTTTTGTGAACTCCACTTTCTTGCCCTGCAGGGACAGGGGAGGTCACATTCCTTATTTTGTTTCTCAGGGTCATTCACAGCTTCAAGGACATCTCTTGCAGATCTTAGTGGCTTTTCTGGGCCCTTCCTCCTGCAGCCCATGTTTCATCTGTTGCCCATGTTTGCATCTTTTGGGGTTCTATTTTGTCCTTCTGGAGCATGAGCTAATACGCACACAAATGTGGATACACTGTGGGGTTTATTATTTTGTTCTGTATTTCCTTCCTAATAATATCTGATGTTCTGTTTCACTTTATAACTGAAGGTAGTACTGAGCTATGCTTTTGGCATATGTACCATAATCCTGATGTCTCTGTCTTGAAGGGTTGATAGCTGATTGGGAGCTTGCTGCTGTGAGTCAATTGCCCATGCTTCCTCCCTTCAATTCCCTTAAGGCAAAACTCCTCTCCTGCTTGTGCCTTCATGCATGTGTATCTGGATAATGGATCTATTGCTATATTAATAGAGGGGGAAAAAAAGCAGTAAAGAGTGTTATAGGTCTATGTCTATTTCTAGAGCAAGAATGAAAATTTGAAAGGCTTCAATTTGTCCTCCAATTTCATTTGTATGGTCCCTGCTTGGTAAGCAGTCTTGGGGAATAATGAAGCTGTGAGTTGCTGGGCTTGTACTGCCTGAAGTCATGTTTTTCTCTGAAACTCAGATCTCTTCTGTGTTGCACAATTGACAAGACTTCAGCTAAAAAATGTTTGCAAGAATGACAGCAACGAGGAAAACACCTGGTGTGTCAATAAGTGAGTGTCCTGAGGGACTGGCCTGTAGCGTGCCAGCATCTGACTATGCCTTATGGAAGAAAAACATTTCTGTGGAGGGAAACATTCAGGAGGGAGAAAGTCAGTATTGGAGGAACTGGTGTGAGTCCTCAGAGAGCCCCAGTTATGGCAGTTGGAGTCAGAAAGGAAATCTGTCCCCTCTGCAAGAGTTGGATTTTAGTAGGAAAAGATCAGTTGAGAATAACTAGAATTTGTTTGGATAAATAGGTCAAAGTCATCTTTGTGTTGGGCAGGAAAGAGAAGCTATACTCAAATGAGGAAGCCTTTGGTTGCAGACCAAAACCACAGCATTATGTGGCTGTTGAATTTTACACAAGAGGTCTACCATAAGCCACTAAATCACCAGGGCATTGCATTGTGCTTCCAACCCCCCAGGGCATGGACTTGTGAAGAGCTAAAGCTCAGACCTCTCGTGTGTCTTGGCCTTAGAGTCAGGCAGTGGCTCTTGTGGGGTGCAGCCCTGCTGCTTCTAGTCTATGATCCTTTTTGCCTTGTGCCGATGGGCTCTGGACGGTGGCACCACGAGCAGGGCGAGCTCCTGCAAGGCAAAGGAATCTCGTGGGAGCCCCGCTGCCCAGCATCAGCCTGGATTTTGCATCCTTCTCCTCTCCTATTTGGATACCAGAAAGACATCCCACAGCAAGCAAGGGCTTAGTGTCCCTTGCTGGGAAAATGGAAACTGTAGGGTGGGTACTTTGGGGTGCACTAGCTACAAGGTTTTGCCTGTAGCTAGCCCCCAAATGAAGGATGGGGTGATTTGCCTAGTGTTTACTCTGGGGTAGGACAAAGATCGTCTTGCTATAAAATAGATGTCCTCCTGCAGGTTTTCTGCTTCAGCTGAGCCTGAAGTGGTTTGTGCTGTCAAGTGTCTCGTGCTCAGACAGATTATGTCAATAAAAATCTTGTTTAAATATTTCCTCTGAATGCTTAGAAAAACTCAACAATCCCTTTGTCTGAATGTGATCATCTTTCCAAATGAAACATATCCTTCATGCAGCTCCTGTGCATGATGCTTCAACCAGATTCCGAATACAATCAAACAAGTAATGGGGAATGAAATCTCATTTTACTGAATTGAATACATTCAGTTTTAATTGCAGAGAGAATGGTTTTATCCATGTTGTGTACAAAATCAAACTCTTCTGATGTTTAATAATTTCCTTTTACTATGGGAAAGTTGGACTCAGAGGTGATTCCCCTTTGTGTCAAATGCTTACGTACACACCAGCACTTGGGAGCCTGGCCTAAAAACAGAAAGACAAAATGCCTTTTTTTTTTAGGGTCCCTTCCCCTACAGTTAATCAAGGCAGAAGGATGTTTTCTGAGAAGGAAATGTTCTGTAGGGATTTTTACTGCCTCTTTGAGTCAAGACTCTCTTGACTGGTGGCATAAGCCAGCTGCTATTGACCAGGAAATGTTGATTTGTTCGTTGCTTGCTCCCTTATAAAAAATGTCCTTATCTTTTTAGCAATAAAAAAAACAAACGAGAGTAGCTTTCCTGTCATCTGCGCAAGAATGTTGTTCAAATATAAAGACTGATCTTCCATGTAAGAAGTGTAAACAAATACTACTAAATGTGAAAAAGCTGATGATGTCATCCTGTTGTCTTGAAACAAGATGGGAGAAGCAGAATCCTTAAATCTTACAAACTTCTATTTAGATGATGTTTCCAATAATTTTACTGACAAGTTCATGATTAAATAGGCAATGAATTCCCCTCACTGGGTGGAAGGTCCCTAAGATCTCTCTGGGCAGCGGCACATTTGAACCCCATGGCACATGTTAGCTTGGAACCCACCTCACTTTGGATGTTCTCCAGTACACCTGGTCCAAGAGGTGGAGGTGGCTATGTAGTTACCCCACAGTCTGCCTGGAATTTGTGGGTACAGGCCTGTGTCTGTCAGCAGCATTCGAATAAGGAACTGTGCCATTTCAGGTTGGGGAATGACTTGCTGGTGGCAGTTCTGCAAGAATTGGGTGTTGTAAGAGATCCCAAGCTGAACATCACTGTAATAAATTGAGTGGTTACTCCAGGCAGTGGGACCTCAGCTGGAGCACAGTGTCCTGTTCCATGAGCTTTCTTTGATAAAGACCTCCATGCTCCCCTTCGTCTAAGTCAGTCATGGCCTTGCTGCACTTCTGGGGCTTGCTTGCAGGGGAATGGTGGCTGAGCACAGGCTGTCTGTTAACACTTTGTAGAAATAATATCTCAAGACCTAACTGTTTGGAGAACTATCTTCCACATCAGATAAACAGCATGGCTTTTTCTATAGATGAGAAAAGATGATACCACCCACAGCTGCCTCACTTTTGAAACACGGGCAATCTTTTGCTGAGATTCCCATCTCTCAGCCTGATGACACTGAGATCTGCTCTGATGCTTCAAAAACAGTGTTGGCATCTACATAGTCATTACAAGATCCTTTTGCACTGTGAGCTGAAGTTGCTCCATAGCTGGAAGGGGGACCCTAACACCAGCTCAGTCCAGGTGGGAGAGCAGTGGGTGAGCACAGCCCAGGGTCTACCAGAGGGGGAAACACAGTGCTGCAAAGGGAATTTCTTCTTAGTTTTTCTGCCTTGCCTGAAGTAGTGGACCAACGAGCCTTGCTGCAGATAGTGTCTGTGGGGGAACTGTATTGGAGAGGATGTGCAAGTCCCTTGCAGTGTCAGGGGTGTTCCCCACCTGACTCCCCATCTGCAACAGCCATCAAGGGGTTTGGGCTGCAGTGGGATTGACAGCTTCTATCTCCTCAGTGTGCGGTAAACATAATAAAGTCACAGGCTTGTGATTAAACATCCCTTTTAAAGAGAAATAAAAAGGGTTAAAAATCTCCAGATTCCTGGTACCAATACAATCTGTATGGTAGGGGAGCAGAAAACAGGCCCATGGTATCAAAAGGTCAGATGTCTATATCATTAAACCCTATGTATATTTATCCTCTGGAACATAGGTATGAAAAGGGAAATATTAGTTAGTTCTCCACTGCTTCCAGCAAGAAATTATGTTATCTCAGGGAAGCATGATTGTTCCTCGGATCACTGGACTCCAGTGTGAGATGGGACGTAAAGGAAGTAGTGCAAAATCCCCACTCTTTCATGCCAGGGCTGAAGTAATTTCCTCTGAGAATGAAATCCACATCACAGATAAAGCCTAATCTTGGAAATGGCCAAATTAGCAGAGTAGTGTCAGATCTGAAGTGTGAATCGTACAAGGAAGAGTCCCAGAGGATGTAGCGTGTCCCCAGATGTTTTTAGCTAGTGGTGATTGAGGAAGATGGGTTCTGTCCAGGGACCTCTGTAGAGATACCTCAGGGCAGAACAAGACATCAGGAGGCAACAGCCCCTCTCAAACCCCATTCCCCCCCACCCCGCCCCCCAAATTGGCTGTATTGGAATGGGCAAGTCTTAATCCCTGGTCAGAGTTGATGGATCTAGAAGTCATGGCTTGTTCATGGGAGGGTCTTTTGTCTTAGCCACCTCCTGTGTTTTGCCATGCACTTTTCACAGTTACTAGTTTAATTTCTTTTCCTTCTACACTGACCTGTCTGTGTGTACTCTTTTCTGGTTTTGCCTGGGAGAGTAGATGGTAGCATGTGAACAGTCTATTCCAGCCTTACAAGGTCTTGCAAACTTCTCCTTTGCTGTCTGTGGTGCTGGTGATTGCCTTTTGCTGCCCTTGCTTCATTTTGAAGACTTTAATTCCCATTGGGAGGTTTGGTTGGTGCTGCTGAGCAACAAAGTTGGCTTTTTGCTAGCGCACAGTAGGACACCTACAAGAAAGTAGGCGTCTAAAAACCTGCAGTTCTTGTGTTGAATTGTGTTGTGAGAAATCATTTAACTTCTTATTTTCATACTGAGCTCCTGGGGTTGTGGCTTTGGTTTATGAGCTGTTGCCCAAGCTGGCCTGAGAGGTCAGTGGTGCTGGGACTAGGACTGAAACTCAGTGACAACAGGTATAAAACTCTGTACATGGTCTTGGGGTGGTTTCCCTGGCTTTGCTCTTTGAGGAGTGCTCCCTACCCTTAGGGACCAATCTGCTCCCCAATGTAGTTTGTATCAGATATATCTGGGAAAGGTTTTGCCTGCAATGTTAGTTGCCTTTTGGATTTTGTTATTCTCTGGGCAATATCTAGATTTAAACCCTTTGGAAGGTATATGAGCTGCACTGAGATGCTAAGGAATGTGTCAGTTAGGTCACTGCCCTTTAAATATTCAGTTGTGCTCTTCACTTTAGAGCAGTAACACAACTGTTTGTGTAAGTAGACTTGTTTTGCAATTCCTTCATTTTAGTTTTGAGACAGAAATGTCCAAAGCTATGGGATCTGCTTTCTATAAATGGAGACATAAATGTGAACAAGTTGCTTGGTTTCTAGAAAGAAGGTGGCCAAGTAGGCTATGAAGTACTTGTCAAGCATGCAGACCTAGAAGCAAGTTGTGGCACTCAGTATTTATCTTGGGGGCAACTTTCTTGGGCTCCCCGCTGAAGCACAGAGGTGTTTGTGCTTTTACAGGTGATAAACTAGAATACCGGAGGGATAGGTTGCTCCAGATGATACTGTGTGACCACCTAGGAGTTGGGATGTGCTGTTTGGTGGTCTTAGCTTTTAAGCTTGCAGGCTTGTCATGTAGTGTATATTTGCTTTTGAAATTATGTTCATATCTTGACCCTACAAATTCTCCAGGCTGCCCCCGCTGTCCAAGAAATGCTCCCAAGGGAATTTATAGCTTGTTACTTCCACCCTCTGTTCTGGCTGAAGAGAACAAAACCAAAACATGTGGCCAGGGCTAGTGTTGCCAAGCCTGGAGCATAGCAGAGCTGTTGCTGCAGTTCATCCTCCCAAATGTACTCTTTGTCTGCCGGAAAACAGATTAGGAAGGTTTGACAGTAGCATGAAGTTAATTTTGCTCTACTTGAGCATTTCCTCTCACAAAGGGGAAATCTCATCCCGCTGCTGCAGGCAGCACTGTATTTGCTTGGCCTTTGATGGAGCAGGCTGATATCCAGACAAGCAGTGATTTTTAGCTGGCGAAGGTGAATCAATCCTCTTGTGCTGGGGTTGAAAGGATTGCACCGCTATTTTTTCAGACCTGTAAATCTATTGGTGAGATCCAGTCTCCTATGGATACCAGATGATGTGGTTTATAAAAAAAAATTAAAAATCTGTAGTTGGGGAATCAGTTGTTAGGAGCTGCCTTCTACCATGTCCTCATCTTGTCTCACACTGTATAAGCCTTTCTTCTGGAGAACCAAACTCTTAATGAGAGTCCCTTTGATACCGAAAAAGCCGGTCGAGGAAACTCTCTAAGACTCGATTTTGGAGTTTTAGAAAGCAGGCATTCTTTATTGCAGTGCTGGGTGCACGGGGGATCACTCCACCTATCGTGCACACCGTCAGGCCTAATTGTGCAGGTTAAGTACATGATCTACATACATATTCACTAGATTTCCGAGAAATGTTATTCATTATTTTTCCGGGAAAGTATTAGCATATGCAAATGTTCTTTACGCAGGCGCATTGAAGGTCTCTGGTGGTCTTCAGGAGTCCTCTGGTGGTCTTCCATAGTCTTCCTCACTTGTCTGCTACTTGACCCTTCTTGGATGATTCTGCACAGTGTGATCTTCTGCATGTTTGATACATCTTATCCTAAAGAATGCTTGTTAGTGCTTCTATTATCTATGCTTACATTTTGACGTAATCCATATGGATACTTCTAAGCTAAGTTACCTAAGAGGGCTAAAGTCCTTATCTTCCTCAGAAACTGTAAGGCCACCCAAAAGTAATTTCTCATACATTTTGCAACATACAGAACTCCCATCCACCACTGATCAGCAAACAATCGGGCAAAGAAACACCAAGGCCATTGTACTCAGAAAAACATCCTGCATCACCTTTCTCCCACAGACTGCTTGTGACTCGTGCTGGAAGTGCCTTCAGTTATGGTCCAAAATGCTTGAGTCCAACTTTCCCAGAGAATGAAAAGTAATCTCTCAGCTGCTTTTGTATGCTATCACAATGTCAGCAGTTCTTATGAGTTGCTGTATCTCATGGCAGCAATACACTTGTTTTTAGATCCCTCCTCGTATTAGTTAGTTGGGATTCAACTTTATTTTGGCTGCAAGTATCACATCTAGTTGTGGAGCAGTGGTAAAGCAAAGAGAACAACTCATGCACTTAATTAAACCTTGTCTATACAGTTCAGAGTACAATAAATAGATGAAGGAGGATGGGGCTGGTTGCAAATATTCCTCAGTAGTGACTTTTCCAAAAGGCTGTTGAGTTGTCATAGGCTACAAGAAAAAGCAGAGAGATTATATTTTCCTCTTGGCAAGGTGAAGAAAGAGTGGGCTCGTGGAGGTCATGCTGTCCTGAGCAGGAGCAAGACTTGGCATGGAAATAACCTCCCTGAAGTTGAGTGGGCTGGGGTGCTGCCTTTGGGCTCGTGAGGGAGCAAGTCTGGATGGCTGAGATGGTTACAGCCTCTGCGGCAATACCAGGCAGTGGTCCTGGGCACGAGGGGAGAGCTCACCTTCCCTGCACCCAGACGTTGTGGCAACAACCCAGCTGGTAAATCTCTGCTGCAACCATTAACTTGAAAATAAGCTTGAGTGTTAGCTAAATGCTTGTGTTGCAACAGAAAGCAAATATTGAGAAGAAAAATCATCTAGGCAGGAGAAAGGGAAAGAAAATTCAGCGGGTTTTTCTGACGCGCTCTGTGTCCCAGCAAGTTGGACTTTTCGGTCGGTGAGTCATGGGATGGAAATAGGGACAAAGTACAAACACCAGCCTGAATGAAAGAATGGACTGTGGACTGGGAGGCAGCATTGCTCTTCTGAGATGCAGCCAAAGCCTGTAGAAGCGTGGAGCTGGAAGTGCTGGTTGTGATCAGCTGCAGGTCACACTGCATGGGGTGGTTGTGTGCTGCGTGGCAATGATGAGGGACCAGAAGAGGTCAGTGCGTGTGCCAAAAACAAAACTGAGGGAGAAAGCAAGCAGTGTATTTTATCCTCATCTGTACCTTGAACTTACAGGCCCTGAAGTTTTCCTCCCCTTGTTCCATGGTGTCAGCGGCTGCAGAGTTTACCATAAAATTGCTCCTTTTATTGGCATGCCAAACTGTGACTTGCCACTGTTGTGCAAGAAATAATAAAGATTTTAAAAAACAAACAAAAAAACCTTGAAAACAAAAAAAACCCACTACAAAGCCAAAAAGAACCCCCAAACTGCCTGAATCTGCTAGTGAAACTGGAGCCTTTTCCCATCTGAGAACAGACAGATCTCAAAACTGTCCTCAGCAATGGGTTTTTCCGCAGCTCCTGGGGAAGGGGAAAAGCTGGTAAGGAAAGAAATGACCAGCTGCAGCGAGATGCAGCAAGTGAGGAGGAAAGGCACTGTGTTGGAGTGTTGTGGATTCCTTGGCACATATGTTAGCCCTCAAAACTTGCTCTTCACAGGTAGGAATCCAAGCAGTAGCAGCCAAATTGCTGAGCTGGTCTCGGCAGGAAGGTACGTGGCAAGTCTTTGAAATATGGGAAGCAGTGCCTTCTAAGCTGGTAAAAAATGGAGCAGTGCAGTGGTTTTGCTTTCATCTGCTTCCTGGCGGTCGGAGGATCTCCATGAAAGCAAAAAGAGCAGCTCCTTTGAAAAAAACGTAGGCGGGTGGAAGATGCACTAACTTCTGCTCATTTCCTACATGCCTGGAGTCATTAAGGAAAGGCTAGGAGGTAGGATGTGACTGTAGATGTGACTGTATAAGCTCCCTCTTTTAAGCACACGGCGGTGGACCCAGGCACCTCTCCTGGTTATGCATGAGGGTCTCCAAACACAGGTGTGTTAGAGCAGTGTCAGCTGCCTGGGGGGAAGCTGAGATCTTCTCTTGTGTTCATGCCAGGACTCAAAATGGTAAACAAGGAGAGCAGGCTGGCGTGGCACCCAGGAGCCACAAAAAGGTTGATATGATTGCTGATGATAAGATCGTATTAGCCATATGGCAGGAGCATAAAACTCAAGAGTTCACTCTATAGTTAAAGGGAGGGAGACATGAAGAGGGAGCCTGTCGTTAACACCTTTTTGTCTCAGAAAGAATGAGGTGGTTTGTAGAGGAATCCAAAAGCAAACTGATGCATGGATTATGGATGATCAGGAGATGGTACCTTTTTTATTGACTTAGACAGAGCCTTCCTCTTCAGGCTGTTTCTCTCTTTGCAGGGTGGGGACCATGGTGTGCCCACACTGCTCAGTGCTGCCTTCAAAAACCTTGAAATCTCTTTTCTGAAAGCGGTGCTTGTAACCGCCGTGGGGAGCTTTGCCCCATGGGAAGGGCTTGTTGCTGGAGCGAAGCTTAATATTAAATTTTTTTTTTTTTTTAATGTTGCCTTTATTCATCTTTTTAATACTGATTTCACCATAATTACAGATCTGTGCTCCAAAAGGGTAAGCCTGAACTTCGGTAATCACCAAATATTATCCTTAATTTTATAACCAGGAAGATGAGACTGGAGAAGCGTGTCAACTCCTGCTTCAGGAACACTGATGTTCCTTCCATCTATTTTCTCTTTTTAGTCTGTGAAAAGCTGTGCTTTTTGGTGTATCTAAAAATTTGAAGGAAAAGTAACTTTTGTGCTTTGGCTCATGGTCTCAGACATAAGATTTTTCAGGAAAGGAGAGATTTCCTTATGTCCTGTTTAACAGTGCAGAAAAAGGAGTAGGTGGGGTCACCACAGTGTGTTTTCAGGAGGAAATCAAAGTAAACACAGACCAAATCCTGGATTTCAGTTGCAGTTTCTCTTTTATAGTCCTTGGTCTCTATATTATTAAAGGGGAAATTGTAATAGCTAGCTTTGGTATTATGCGATAATAATTGTGCTAAGTTATTTTGGTTTCTTTTCACGGAAAGCTTTGGATCCTGTTTTAGCTTATTAATTGGCTGTGGCCAAACTGCTTTGCCTATAGTGTTGTTGGCTGTGGCCAAACTGCTTTGCCTATAGTGTTGTTGGCTGTGAGCGTGTCTGCAAAGCTGTAAATGTGTTGGATCTCTGCTGCCTTTTACTCTGATCTCTGAGATGCTGTTGGGTATTATTTGTGCTATAGCTGTGTCCCCAGTCAAAACCAGACCCCTTGGACACTCAGAATGTACAGATGCTTGGAAAAGGGTGGTGTTTCTCCTGAAAAGCCAACAAAACACTTCTAGATTAAAGGTTCACAACTGCAGTTATAGTTCCTGTTTGACACCCTTGGAGGGCTTAGTGCTGTTATAGGAAACGATCTGCCTTTTAGGGGAAGCTCGGCTGTGGGTGTTGCAGAGGCTTTTGGGCATTTCCATGAACACTGGTGTTGATAACATTTACTTCTTCCAAGAGAAGAGCCTGTTTGCACCCCTTCCAAGAATTTTCCGAATGCTGGTACAGGCCAGTTCAAACAAGACTCTGCTATGGAAGAGAGCTGCTTTATTCAGACTTGCTGTCTCCCCAGATATGGCAAGATTAATGTTTCAACCTGATTCAGCCAACATCTGCAGCTCCAAACAGGTTGTCAGTGAAAGAAAGCAGAAGCACAAGTAGCACATGAGCTTGGGATGTAGGGCGAGCAGCTTTATGCAGGCTTCAGAATAACTCTCCCATCACTCTTCTTAAATGAAAAAATCACAACAGAAGCTGCCTGGTACTAGGGAAGGCCAAAAAGGTGATTGCATCATTCTGCAGTGAATTTGAATGCTCGTAAGATTTTGATTCAGATCTGTAAAAATACACAAAGAATATGAACATATTCCAGGCTGCCACTAGTCCCTGGAGTTTCTCTAGGGCTCTTGGTGGAAGAGACCTTGTGCAGATGGGCAAGGGTGGTTTGGTAGCGCCTCTGCATGGCTGCACACACTCTGGGCATGGCGCAAGCTCCTGGCAGCAGTGGATGCTCAGCATGCCATGACATGGCACAGTCCTGGTAAGCAAATCCTGGCTTGGTCCTTGCTGCCTTGTGATGTTCAAGATCACCTTAATTTGCACCTTCCACCAGCTTTCTGATGTTAGGTAATTTTGTTAAAGGAAGTTTGATAGTATCAAGATGAAGCCTCACTGACTCATCCAGCACCCTGTGGTTTTCTGGAGTGGGAGACATCACACCATTTCTGTGCTTGCTCACAGCATCTTGCATCAAAAGTAGCAAAGCTGGTGAAATGCTTGTGTCCTGGCAGCGGAGTCCTGCTCAGCTGGTATGCAGCTTCTCTGCATGGCCCACGAGCCCCGACTAGTCTGGGAACTACCGAGGCTGAGGATTTATGTGGCATCCAGATCCCTGTTCTGCGCTACCCTGTGCAGCAGTGGAGAGTAGCTCCTCTAGTAGAGGAGCTTCATTCCTATGGCTGCAGCATGCATCTCTGTTACTGACTGTGGCCTTGAAGTCAAAGAAGTAAAGGATCAAAATTGTGGCTACAATCGATCTATCTGTGGGGTTAAGAAGATAATTGCTCCTTATTCTTGCCTTGGTCTATCTTCTGCTTCAAGGGCAGCACCCTTGAGGAAGGGGCTGCCTCATGGCATGTCTGCAGGGGCTTAGCACAAGGGGGTCTCCAAGCACGGATGTTGCTTAAGTGCTGAAAAATGCAACATCTCTGGGATACAGAGTTGGAGGGACAGAAATTGCTAATATGGTGATATGGAAATGTCAGGGAAATGAATCTGGTGAACCTTTGCTCAGCTGTCCACTTGGTGAAGAAGCAAGCACTATATTTCTTTTCAAAGCAGTGGACTCTCATCAGGGATGAATTCTGGTCCAGGTTTTAAAGACTCAGTATATTAACTAAAATTAATAGCTGTCTAAGGTTCACAATGTGGTTCTTAGACTAACCTACAGAAGCTCTTTTTGCTGGCAATATTTTGGATAGTTTCATTGGTTTCTGTTGCAGTAAGTCACCAGTGCCAAGAGATATGAGACTGTTGGTTTTCATAGTAGCATTTCTTACTGTTCTTCTGAACAAAGCTTACTGTCTATACTCAGTTTTGTAAGGCAGCTTTTCCAGAAAAAGCTTTATCTTTCCTTACATTCGCAGCTGTATATCATGCCTGACTGGTGAATTATTTAGCAATAAAGATCACTTTTATGATACTACATTCACTGTCATAAACAATTATCATTCTCATTTTTATGTTTCAGCCATAAATTACTTCATGTGCTATTTTCCTGGCATACCAGTCCCTCACAAACATGAAAGTGGACCAATGATATAATGGGACAATAACTGTTAGTGCCGAGACTTGGTAGAGATCCTTGGACCTTGTTATTACTCTCTCAGTTTCCAAAAACATGAAATAAGACATATAAAAAACCCCAGGTCATAGTTCTCTGAAGCAAAAAGGAATAGAAGCCCAAAACACTACTTGTATTCATGCATATGCCTAAGAAAAACTCTAAGTTCTTCTGTGTTCATAGTATTTGATTTTCATCTCATGTCTTCTGGTTCATTTCTCATGTTGAGTTTCTGGGTGAAGTTCTGGGTAAAGTTAATGTTAATATTCTGAGCTGGTATTTCTGGATTAAAGGAAAGGGGTTTTGTGGTGTCAGGGTGGATCAAAGTACAAGATTCCTTGGCCATAGGAGAAAGTTCATGTTGGAGGTTATCTCTCTTGGAAGTAAAAATGAAGCCTCATTCAGGAGTAGAATTTCTAGGATTATTGCAGTATAAATACAATCTAATAAGGATCCTGATGGTAGTGATATCAATAAACCAGAATACAACTGTCTGTCCCTCATCCATCAAGTTAATTGTCTGTAAGCTGGTTGGGCTTCGAGGATAAAATCGTGTAAGGAACTTGAAAATTTTGCCTTAAACAGAAATTGGTGCATATGCAGGAATAGGCTGATGGTCAGCTGTTACAGGTACTCAAGAGATTTTATGAATGGTTTAGCAGATGCACTGCATATTGTTTATGATCTTATTTCCAGACAGTCTCTTGTCACGTAATGCAAAACAAGAAGGTTCTGCAGCCCACAAAGAAAAATAAATTCCTAAAGCATATTTCTGGTTAAGTAAGAGGGGGGGAAGTTCCTCAGTGAAGATATAAATTAATAATTTTTTTTTTTTCTATTTACCAGCTACTTAATTTATCGTCAAAGGATGCAGTGCAAGCTCTATCTATATAAACTGAAATAAAATTCTCAAAACAGTTCTTGGATACTGAAGTTCTTTGCCTGTTATTGGAAATTTTAGGTTAGGCAGCATATGTTTTCCCCAGATTTCTGTTCTGTGCTTGTAGAAAGCAGGCATTTGAGGAACTGGGTATCACTCACAGGGAACACTGAAAACGGAAATGAAGAACCACATGAAAACAGTGCCGGGGAACTAAATACTGTGGCCCTTAGGAAGAGGCTAATCTGAAACAGTTCTTGTGTGGCTGGGTATTACGAAGTTTTTGTACTTGGAAACTAATTTTTTCTGTGAAAAACTGAATCAAGGCAAAAGAAAAATTAAAATTTTGAGTCAGATTCTCAGAATATTGATATCTTTTTCACTGACAGCTTGCACTAGAACTTGAACACAGCTGCTATTTAGACGGGCTGGATTTGAGAGGAGTTTAGTCCCGTTAGCAATTCCTCAAACCATTCAATCCTCCAGAGGTCCAAAAAACCCCAATGTGCGTCCTGGCTGCTATGTTCCTTAGCTACAACTTGTTCCCTTGTGCTATTTGTGTCAAATGTTAAAACAGTGCTAGCCAACTGTTTTTCTCAGTGGCCCATTTGGGGAAGATATGGAGTTTTGAAATAACCATTACTGTTCCCCACCCAAAAAAAGAAAATATGATTCTTGTCTAGTGAGTAGAAGGGTTCATCCTGAGTGCTGTGCAGCTGAGGGATGCTGGTGGACTGCTCTTGCTCAGAGCAGCCAAAGGATTGGGAAAGCTCTGAAGTTCTCTCCACCCAGCACTGGCACATGCAGTTGTCTTCCAGTTTCCTTAAGGTCATACCTGAGATGGGCAGTGGAGTGCAATAGTGCACGTGGCTGCAAACTTGTTCTTGAAATGATAAGGGGATTCAGCTCAGAGGTAGGGAGCTCTTTCCCTTGTTTCTGGCTGTTCTTTCAGACCACTTGCAACCTGGAAACAGGATCAACAGATGATATACCAGAGAAAGAGGGTAGGTATGGATTCATGGCAGGGCAAAAGGGCTGTTGTCTCCTAATGGAGGTGCTGTGTGGTGCGGTACGTGGGACTGAGGCTGTGTGTGGCAATAGCAGCAGCTCAAACTCCTAGGTAAAGGTGTTTTCTCCCTTATCTGCATGTCAGAGTACATCTGGTGCCATGTACTGAGGGAAAACATCACACAGGGCTTCTTTCAGTTTCTTTATTAACTGATTAACTTGAAGGCAGCCCTGTCAGACCTGTTTTTCTTCTACGATGGCAAGCTATTTTTCGATGAGATATTCCAGGTAGTTTCAGGTGGCAGGGAAAGGTGCAATGTGTGATGGGTCAGGTCAGGGTGAGCTGAGCAACTCAACCCTGCCAGCAGCAGCCAGTGAGTGTTAGAGATGTCTGCTGCCAGGGGTCTTAAGAGAGCTCTAACCATACCCCATAATATGTGCACATGTAATCCTACCCGTGGTAAATTCTGGAGCCTTTGCCATACAGATATGTTCTGACCACAGATTGAGTAGAGAAGATGCTTAGCCCTGTTTTGGAGGGGCAAGGAGGGGATTATGCCGTCTCTCCCAGCCATGCCAGGAGCACTAGAATGTAGAGCAGAGCAGCCCCCGCTATTGCCTTGCACTGACCCTTGCTCCAGATGCTTTCTGACTATGGGTCTCCCTTTCTCAGAAATATTTTGACAGGAACCATATCTGAGGAAGTGCAGAAATGAGAACCCTTTTCTGCATTCCAGACTTAGAAAGAATGAAGTGATTATTTGATTGTTCATTATGAAAATGGTCTTAAAAGCATGTCCTCTTTTTGTCCAGGCCTGGTTATATGGACGTTGGGAAAAAAAGACAAGAATGACTCTTCCTGCAGTACTTCTTAGTAGCAGGTTGCAGAGTGGGATTTTGGTCTGTCTGCTGACTGTTCCCTGGTTTTGAGAGGAGACTTGTCACTTTTTTTATCTACTGAGAGGTGCTGTTTACCCTTGATAGTGTTTGCATGGCAAGGTTTTGGTAGCGGGGGGGGCTACAGGGGTGGCTTCTGTGAGAAGCTGCTAGAAGTTCCTGTGTCCAATGGAGCCAATGCCAGCCGGCTCCAAGGCAGACCCGCCACTGGCCAAGGCTGAGCCCATCAGTGATGGTGGTAGCGCCTCTGGGGGAACGTATTTAAAAAGGGGAAAAAGACCACAGCTGTGCAACAGCAAGTGCAGCCAGAGAGAGGAGTGAGAATATGTGAGAGAAACAACCCTGCAGACCCCAAGGTCAGTGAAGAAAGAGGGGGAGGAGATGCTCCAGGCGCCAGAGCAGAGATTCCCCCGCAGCCCATGGGGAAGACCATGGTGAGGCAGGCTGTCCCCGGCAGCCCAGGGAGGTCCGCGGTGGAGCAGATCTCCACCTGCAGCCCATGGAGGACCCCACGCTGGAGCAGGTGGATGCCTGAAGGCGCCTGTGACCCTGTGGGAAGCCCACGCTGGAGCAGGGTCCTGGCAGGACCTGTGGCCCTATGGAGAGAGGAGGCGAGGCTGGAACAGGTTTTCTGGAGGACTTCTGACCCCATGGGGGATGCACACAGGAGCAGTCTGTGCCTGAAGGACTGCAGCCTGTGGAAGGGACACACACCGGAGCAGTCTGTGAAGAACTGCAGCCTGTGGGAAGGAATTATGTTGGAGATACTTGTGAAGGACTGTCTCCTGTGGGTGGGACCCCAAGCTGGAGCAGGGGAAGAGTGTGAGGAGTCCTGCCCCTGAGGAGGATGGAGCAGCAGAGACAACGTGTGATTCACTGACCCCAACACCCACTCCCTTCCCCTCTCTGCTGCTGGGCAGGGGGTAGGTAGAGAATTTGGGAGTGAAACTGTGCCCAGGAAGAAGGGAGGGGTGTGGGGAAGGTGTTTTAAGATTTTGTTTTATTTCTCATTCCCCTACTCTGGTTTGACTGGTAATACATTAAATTCCATTAACTACATTAAACAAAATACATTAATTTTCTGCAAGTCAAGTCTGTTCTGCCCTTGACGGTAATTGATTGAGTGATCTCATCCTGTCCTTATCTTGACCCCTGAGCCTTTTGCTACATTTTTTCTCCGCTGTCTAGCTGAGGAGGGGGAGTGATAGGGCGGCTTTGGTGGGCTCCTGGGGTCCAGCCAGGGTCAACCCACACAATCCTTGAGTACTGTGCGGCTCTTCCATCTCAGCCACCTACACTGACCCAGCTAAAACCCAGTAGGTTTTAGCTATCAATTCCCAAATGAGCTCTATGGGGTTTTCCTGCGCTGTCAATTCTGCCACATACCCTGAATGTCACACCACTTCTTTGGCTTCCCCTGGGATTTTGAGACAAAAACTGATTTGCCACAGGCAAAATCCCAGCTTCCAGGACAAGTTGTATGACAGCATGTGGGTATTTTGTGTGTGCTAAAAGCTCTTTGGTACTGGTTGTGCATCCTATGGTATATAATTTCATCACTTCAGCGCTTTTATAGCCCTGCAAATCTCTGCCCCCCACCTTCATTTCTAGTAGCCCCATCTAGCTCTGCCATGCCGGGCAGGGTGGATGGCATCCCTCCTAAAGACTGTCATAGCAGCTTACTTGGAGCTGCTTATGGATGAGTAGTGCTGCTACCCAGAAGCCAGACACGCAGGCTGCTAGCTTTAACATGTGGGAACCATATTGCACAACTGGTGTTGCATGCTTTCCTCGGAGAGCAACATATTTTAGCAGGAGCATGGAGGGCCTTATCCTTGACGGAATGAAAGAAGAAAGATCTCCAAGAGAGGCTGTGCAGCTGGGCTGGGACTGGCTTATAACAATATTGGAACAACTCCCTGATAGCTTGTTATCACTTTCTGTTTCTAGCGAGCTGCTGGCTTAACATACAGGGTTTTTTCTCTGCTGAACATGGTACGAGCTGCTCAGAAGGAGCAGAAAAATCTTTGCTCTTTTTCCTAGTGGTTTTCTGACTACTTCAATGCAATCATGGGTGTGGGAAGCAAATATTGATCTGAGAGAGATTTCTTTCTGAGTAGGAAGTCATATGCAACATGATCTCTCGTGCCACTGCAAGATCTTAAGTTCTGCCTAGAAAATTAACTCTTTCAGAATGGTTAATTATGCTTTTTCCCGCTCTCTCTTATTCTGTAGTTGTTTGAACCAGTCAGGAAGCTACTGGTGCAGAAGGATGCGCAAACTTAGGCCTCCTAACAAAGCTGATGGAAGGCACAGCACTTGTTGTCCTTTACTGTCATTCAGATTTGCTTCTCATCTCTAATTTGTGGAGTATTGGTTACTTTGTTGATTTATTCTCACAGTTACATTAAAAAAATCTCTTTGTTCATGGTTAGTTCTCAAAATGCTTGTTTCAATATTATTATGGATATAGCTTTTTGGGTCTTAGTATTGCATTGGAGTACTTTGTTTTGCTGATTGGGATTGCATGGTTTAAAGGTGCTGGATGGACAGTCTTCATGCACGAGTGTATCATCCTCATCCCTCCTTTTCTCCTGTCTATGATACAGTTCCTCAGAAGACCGAATGTAAACCTGAATAGAAAATTGTTTGAAGCCTACAAGGGTAGAACAACTGTATCCCTTCCTGGAGTAAACTGTGGAGGACGTTGTCATAATTCTCCTTACTTCTTTTTGGAAAGACTTTTGCAGCAGAGGCATAGGGATTATACTGGAGTCAATGTCTTTCCACTTCTCTAATACACAGCAAATCTTATTTACTGGTCTGTTGACAGCTTTTGAATAACTCTATTGCATATTCAGTGATATATTTATCATTGAGCAATCTGAGTGTTGAAATCCTCCATTTTTCCTGTGAGCAATTTGAGTGTTCAAATCTTCCTTTTTTCCTGTGTGCAATTTGAGCGTTGAAATCCTCCTTTTTTCCCCTCAGAAAAATCCCACCTATGAACTTACACTTTTCTCCCATCTTTAATATGTCTGAGAAAGAAGAATATGTTTTGCCAAGTGTCTCGGCACATAGCATAAAACATCATGAATGGCCCTGGTGTAAATGCTTGTCATGTCAGAAAGGGAAAGGCTTTATGGAAGAACTGAATTGAGCCTGTGCAGACACAAAATGTGAGAGGTCAGGTAGGTGCATCTCTGACGAAGGAGAACTATGAAAATGAATCAGATGAGAGGAAGTCTGGGCAAGGTACTTGTCCTGAAATTTGGGAGCAGGTAGGTGAAAAGGAACATGGAAAGGAAATCTTGCAGCTCCCATGATAATGCTGCTTTGAGGATGCTCTTGTGTAATATCTGTGCTGAGCCGTGGTGAACTGGGACCTTCCTTTGCTCTTCCTGAGCCTAATTACTAGAGGCTGTGCTCCCAGCTGCAGCCTCCAGGCAAACAGTGTGGGAGTTGAGAATGTTCCCTCTCCTCACCTTCATCTTCACTGGGAATAGGGTACTCCCTGCTGAGCATACAGATGTCTTCCAGCATTGCAAAGAAACCCAAACAAGCATAAATAAGAAGACAGGCAACAAGTGGCTGTGGCTGGCTTCAGGTAGTGTTTTTTTAATCCTGTTTTCTTTTAGTATCTGTGAATTTGGCAGTCTGGGCTATTTGTGAATGGCACAAACATTTGTTTTTAACATAAGCTTGCTGTGAAGTCACTGTTAAACAGACTATGCTGAGAGCCAGCGTGGCGGACTGTAATGAAAACATTGCAGTCCTGAGACCTACTGAGAGAGTGGCCGCATCACCTTGTGTTTCACTCCAGGCAACTGATGCATCCACGTCTTTACTTGCTAATGTCAACATTTAAATTCTTCTCCAGAGATCTAGAAGCCTTGTGTACATGCTGGAGGTGATCCTTCCAGGCCAGCGTGGGCCCTATCTGAAGGAAGGGTACAAGATAAGGGAAATAAGGAAGGCACTATTCAAAGAAACTTCTCACCAGCCCTATTAGTTCCTGCAGAGAAGATAAGCTGAAGTACCGCAGACCACAGAGCGTGTGAAATACTGCAGAACAGATCTCTGAAGCCTTCATTCCATGGTCAGAGTGAATAAATAACATTTTCTCTATTAAAGAGCGAATGTAAAAGTGGCCCATTGAAAAATGAATACCCATAGCATTAATCTCAAAGTGCTTTGCCAAGGCCAATGAGCATTATTTTACCTGAGTTGCAGAGAGTCTGGGAATTAGAGAGGTTTCTTCGATTTACTGAGGGCTATGTGGACTCTCTGCCCTCCCTCCGGTCCTGACTGCTCATGCCAGGTTATGTGGTGGGCACAAATTCAGTCAAACAGCAGAAGTGCTCCTGAAGCGTGCACATTTTGGCAAGGTATCTTTCCACATTGATCCCTGCTAGGGAATAAGCTGAGCTCAGCTCGGTGCTGCAGGGTCTCCTGCATTGGGACCCCTTGCATGGCAAGTTAGTAGCAAAGCCAGGAGCAGATCTCAAATCCAGTCCATTCACATCACTGTTGCAATACAGAAGGATTTACTACCCAGACACCCATAAGCAGGTTCCTGGGAGGTTTTTCTGGTGGTGTGGTTTTTTTCCATGCTTTCCAGCTGCAGTCCCATGCAGCAGTGTGGACTTACCCTGTTTATCTTAATCAGTGACACTGCTGCCCTGTGCTCCAGAAATGAAAGTGAAAATCCAGTTGCTTTTTAAATGAAGGGAGAAGCCCACAGTGTGTCTTTTTCTCCGGGATCCAAGAGACTTCTTCATCTCCTGTGCAGGGCTCTGGAAGAGGAACTGAATGAACTGGGAGCTGGGAAGGCTTCTCGGGCTCATGGAATAGGCTTGGACACAAACAACTTTTGAGGTACTCACACTGTCATCTTCTTTAAAGGCTCCTGCCTTACAGCCAGTCTTTTCTCTTAGAAATTGTTGCTGTTTCCTGTTTTTAAGTAGGCATTTAGGAACAGGCACTAAAAAAGTCTGCAGCAGAAGGGAAATGATTAGTGTTTCACATTTTCTCCATAAGGAAGAATGTGCATTCCTTGTGTGCACGACCTTGCTAAATAAATAACACTGCTTTTTACGTGGCTGACTGCCACCCTTCATGCAGTTCTCCACTGCTTTCGTGTTGCTTGTGTGAATGCAAAAACCCAACAGCTTCATGAAGTGGTGCACTTATATATAAGTGTGAGTGACCACAGAAGTAATGGAATAAATCTATTAGAGCATTCTCACCTTCATGTAATTCCCAGATGATTTTTCCCACATTCAATTAACCTTTATCTTTTTCTCATAGCTCCTTGGCATGTTTTGCTAATATCTCCTTTTCCAAAACTGCTATCCTGTTATATTTGCAAATAAAGGATAATTTGCCAGGAGGGTTGCAGAATAAATCTTTGCATCTCTCCTCCTTTTCAGGGAGAAGCTGTCACCCAAGCTGGAGCTGATTGTTCATTGTTTTCCCTGTGGCTACTGCTCCGCTCCCAAAAGGGACCTATGGGGACCCTGGTGGCTCTGGGTTCAGAACAAAACAAAACAGAGAACCAAAACAGAAAGTGTCACTCAGCAAGGATATTGGTTTTAAAACAAAAGAAATTAAACCAGTGAAACAGTTCATTCTACTTGCCTTAATGTGCCGCAAGCAGAAAATAAAATGTTAGTAGCTTTTTCTAACAGTTACTGTGGAAAATTTTTTTAATAGCAGTTGCTGGGAAGTTGTGTACTTTACTCTCAGGATTTTTGCAGCTTTCTCTTAGCTCAAGCACAGTGTCCTGCTAAGTGCTTTCCACACTGGCTTGTTGGAACTGTGGAAACAAACTGCACTCACAGGCTCACTTGGGAAACAGCTGTTTTATCTCTTCCTGTGATTTTGTTGTTCTTTTTTTTTTTGATTGCAAAAGCTTGTTGAGAGTGGTATTCAGCAGACCAATAAAGTGAAACAGGTACTGAAAGTAATACAAAAATTATCTCTTACATAAAGTTTACTCCTTTTCTGGGAAAGAACTTAAGAGTGGAAAATAAAGTCTGTAGGATCTTCTGAAGTTCTTTGGTTTTTACTTTGTTGCTTCCCTTACTTCCTTCAACAGTATTATTTTCTTCAAAACGTTTGAAACTTAAGTCCTCTCTATGGGATACTTGGGGTACCAGATAAATCTTTTCTAAAAATGTGTTGCATTATTCCACCAAGATGGTTCTGCCTGACCATATAACCATATACTAAAAGGCTCATAAAGCTATAGACTCCCATGGTGTGTGGCTGGAAGAGAGAGAAGGGGCAGGGAAATGCAGTGTTCACAGCTGGAGTGTAGCACTGGATCTCCTGGGTCCGTGACTGCACTTCACAGCTGGTTGGAGAGGGAAGCACATCTAAACCCCAAAGCAGCAGCCCTGCTCTGCCATCTCCTATGGCCGGGACTTTGGGTGACTCCCCACCACAGCTCTGCGCTTGTCACCATGGGGGTCCCCAATGAAGTGGCAGCCTCAGCTAAGCTGTGCCAGAGGCAGAGGTCAGTAAGTCTGAGGATGCACACTGGAAAGGCAGTGAGCTGCCTGTGTTTCACTTGTGCTGGAGTAGGAAAATGCAGGTGTCTAACTAGAATGTTCCAGGTCATTAGCTTTTAACTTTGAGATCAGACAACCTTGTTTCTAGTGGAAATGATGCTATTGTGTTAATGATTGACGTTCTTGTCTTGGTGAACATTGGAGTTGTTTATTGTTTTGTGTTTGCTGTGAAGTTATGGGAGAAGGAGAAGCAGGAGAGTTTCAGGTAGTGATTGTTACTCAAACAGATCCTTTCAAAAACAAAACCCAAAGACCTTGTTAGGGCTCTACAACTTTCAATTTCTGGTTAAATTCACTTTCTCCTGCCAGTGATTTCAGGTTGGCTTGTTTGTGGGGACAGGTCTGACCTGGGGAAAAGTCTGCCAGCTGGGTGTGAGTGGTTGGTGTTTGGTGAAGAAGCTCCAGATCCTTATGGTTGTTACTTTACTCATCTATTGCTTGCAGCTGATCCACTTTTAGGGTCTGGCATTGCTTTGTTAGAGCTCTGTAGACAACTTCAGTAGCTCTGAAAAGTGAAGGTTTGTATTGCCTTGGAAAGAAAGGCAAGCAGGCAAAAAACTTGATAAAAAATATTTTCTATCTAAAGACTGTGTTTCATTTTAGATTTGAGTGTTTTATTTTTAACGTAAGTTTAAAACTGATGGCAGGAGGTGGCCAAGATAGCTGAAGACTGTTAGAAACCTGCCAAAAAAAGCATTATAAGACAGACCAGTAGGAGAGGGCAGAGATCTAGCAGACAGTGTTCTGGCTTTTGAAAATGAAAAGGGGGAGTAGGAAGGAATGTCACCCAAGAGAAGAGGAAGGGAGGTATCATTTGAGCAGAATGAGAGGAGGGACAAGGATGAGGCAAGACCACAAAAGAGAATAGAAGACAGAACAAATAGGACAGAAGATAGACATCAGGCTGAAAACTACTGGGGAAAAAAACCACTTATTGTCCTTAACCTCTGGGCAAATAAATCTGCCAGATGTACTGCAGCTGGTCGGTGATGACTGCATCAGGCTGGTGAACATGCTCCGAGGAGGACAAGGAGGTATTTAAGGACTCTGAAGGTATTTAAAAGATGTGTAGATGTGGCACTTAGGGACATGGTTTAGTGGTGGACTTGGCAGTGCTAGGTTAACAGTTGGACTCAATGATCTTAAGGGTCTTTTTGAACCTAAATGATTCTGTGATTCTAAGGTTGATGACAGTCCCTTGGCACTCTGCTCGCCCACAGGGGAGGAGGGTCAGGCGTTGTTAACTGGTGCTTTGCAAAGCAGAAACAGGATGAAGGGGGTAATGGGTGAAATGGTATTGCTTGATCTGTTTGTGAAAAAAATTCCACCCAAAATCAAAAAGATAGGAACTATTTTTAGGTGTATGGGAAGAGGATGAGAAAAGATGCTGTGCTCATTTGATGCTCTGAGTGTTTTTAATACTCAGTGGGGCAAGAAGAAATTCTTGCAAGATTGTATAGGTGAGAAGGAGCACTGTGCATAAAATAGAAGAATTCGTCCCTTGTGTGGCGTGAGGTGAAGTGGATTGACTTTGTGGGTGCGTGTGGAGCAGCACCAGGACCTTGGCTCCATCCATTATCTCCTGGGATTAGGCCCTGCGTGGGGGTGTCAAGAGCTTGGGGCACTGTGGAGGGGCCCCAGGTTTTATTCCACAGGAAAGTTTGCAGACAGTCTCGAAGATTCCCTCCTGTGTCTGGAAAGGGCTTGTTTTGGAGGTCCTGTTCCTCCTGTCTCATCTGTTTCTGGGAATCGGGGTGGGACTTGCAGCAGCTCTAGACTAGCACAGATCAGGAGAGATAAGCAATTATTAACTTTTGCTGAACAATTAATGTATAATTAGGAATTAATGCATAATTCATTTGGAAACTTCCTCAAGGTACTTCTCAGGTAGCGACATACCAAAAAAAGTTGTTTTAATGAAAGCTTCTAATGAAAAACTCTTAGGGGCAAAGCAGTTTGTGTTTTCCAGAGCTAGGCTAGTGAGGAAAGTGAATTTTCCAGGTTTTTTTTTCTCTCCTTTGGAAAGTGAAACTTGTGTTTTACTGAAACATATTTCACAAATTCATGACAGTTTCATTGAAATGATTGAGGATTAATTTCTGACTAAATTCAAGACATTTTTTGAAAAGAAATACTAAGTTTTTGTTTGTTTGTTTGTTAATTTATTTTGAACAGATATTTCCCATCAGGTCTTCTAAATTAAAAATAAAATTCAGTTTGACAATAAATATTTCATCTTAGGTCAAGCAAAAGACTCATTCAGCACAAAGCATCTTCCTTGTCTAATTTTTTGTGTGTTGTGGAAACGACAGCAAGTCAAGATGTTATTTGTTGCATGTATTACTGAGTGATGGGTGCAGGGCCACTTCCTTGAGGAGCCTGGAGGACCTGGACATGGAGCCTCCTGCCCAGCAGGCTCAGGAGGGATTTCCCTTTCCCTGCAGAAAGACCATGTGTCTTAAACTGCTGTGATTGACCCAGAGATGGAAAGGGGCGCAATTTTGGCATTTGCAAAAGCCGTCTCAGAGTGCAGTAGCAGCTGAGCAGCATGAGCATTTCTTTGCCTGCATTCCAGCTCTCTGGGCTAAAAGAAGCTTTACAGACTTGGCCTGGAAGTTCTTTTCTTTTTGTTTGCAGAAAGATAGTAAGAAAGATAATGGATGCTAAACCCTGTATTTAATGTCCAAACAGGGACCTGACTGAGGGAGGAGCCTGGTGAGCCTGCCGTGGGTTCGTGGGGCATCTAGGAGAGCATCCAGCACTGCTGGAGCTGAGGACCCAGGACAGCCTGATGGACTCTCCCCGCTTGGCACGGTTATGTATCCTGCTTCTGACGGTTGCAGCTCCCTGTCCAAGTGAGTCTCCTTGTTTGATCTCATTGCTTTTCACTGCATGTTAGTAGCTAGAAACTTTTAAATTGTTATTAGAAAGCTCAGGTGTGTCCAGTTAAAAACGAAGACCACAAAACCACTAAGGTGAGAGAAGAAATTAAGAAGGTGAAAGTTGATTCATTCCACCTGTCACAATCACCTGTCTTGGGAATGGTAACTTTTTGGATCTGTCTGAAGTCAGATGAGGTGAGTCCTCTCTCAAAGGACTGGCTCTTTACTAGGGCAGTCTGAATGAGTAAAACCCCTTTGTCAGCTCTCAGCACCCAGCCCCAGCATACCCCAGCACTTCAGCCAGACTTCTGGTGCATTTTGGCTTGGCTGTAAAACTGTTGCCTGCAAGGATATTGAACTGAATCAGTGGCAGTGACCTGGGACACTGCATCCAGCTGTATGTAGTATGTGAACTTCATTTGTCCTGAGATCTGGATGTTTGCTGGAGATATACCTGATAGGATTCTGCCAAGGAGTTTTGTAAGGAGAGAAAATAAGAACGGATGATTCATCTAAGCCTGTCTGGGCAGAGGACCTCTTAGCTCAGCAAGAGAAATGTCTTTCAACTTACTTCCCAAGCTGCCAGCTTCCTAGTTAAAACCCCAGTGGCAGCAGTGGGGGAATGCTGTTGTATTTCTACCCCCAAAATTATTTGGGGGACTGGGCTCAGTACCGTATAAAAATTGCCCATTGGCAGACAGTGTCTCCTAAGCCATGACTGGGTTTGTCTACAAAACTCATCTCATTCTCTAACACTAAAAGTCTGGGGAGGAAACTGGTAGAAAATAACTTTCCTTTGTTTTCTCATTTAGATTTTGCCATGCCTTGTGATGACCCCACTGAGGGGACACAAGGCTCTTCCTTCGGCAAAACAAGTGTGACAGTCTACCACTGTAAAGACTGTGAGAGCAACATATGCGAATTATCCAATTATGAAGACTTTGTAAAAATTGGTGAAACACAATGTGAGAAGTTTTCGAATGAAACAATTCAGTTGGTGACCAGTGAAACATACATCGTTATGTGCTTTCAGCAAGAAAATACTTTTCCTGGAGGACTTTACGCCATTGTCTGGGAGAGAGCCACAGGAGTAGGAGATTCATGTGGCATCCTGAATTCTGGAGGTATGCTCTACTGGGAGCCTGGCTATCAACATATGGAAAACATATTTCTGGTTATGAAACCAAGCTGTTATGTATTTGGGCAGACAGTGAGGTTAGTGAGTAAACTAACTTGTCAAAATGAGTTTCTTTTGTGAAAAAAGTCATTAAGTCAATCAGAAAAATAAATTAAATTCTCTCAGGTCAAACACTGCTTAAAACTACACTAGCAGAGATTCAGATAAATTCATGTTACCCTGATTTATAAAGATGGTTTTCGGGGGCTTTTTTTGGCAACAGCAATTCTCATGGTCAAAATCTGTGACAGTTTGCAATGTATGAATCCCTTCTACTTCAGTCAGTACACACTGAAATCCAGGTCTAGCCTAAAGAGCCATTCTGTGTTGCTCTTCTGTACAATTCAGTAAATAACCAGGAGGTATTCTTCCAGCTTTCTCATAAAACTGTCAAATTCAGAGATAAAAATGCCTGTCAGTACATGCAGCAAGTGGCTTCAAGAGGGCAAAACTTCATGGTGGATCAGGTTGCACAGGTGTAATTTAGCTGAACTCCATCCAAGTCAATGACATTTCACCAGTTAACATCCGATTGAATATGTATTTGGCTTTGCCCTCCTGGCTGTAGATGATTCCCTGAAAGTGGCTTTCATCACCTCTTGTTAGACTTAGAGCATCCTTTCTAATCTTACTGCTGACAGAAGAAAACAAGAAAAAATTCTCAACCTACATATGCTTTTGTTCAGCCTAACAATTCCTCTTGTATTTAATTTCTGTAAACCATTTCTCTCCTGGATTTATGCTTACCGCTGCAAAATCTACATGCTGTTACCACTGTGTAAAGCTTGGATGACACTAAAACATCCAGAGTGATAACTAGAAATTGCTGTAGACATAGATGCCTATATTTCTTGAAACGGTAACAGGTGGATGTGCTGAGTGTGGGATGTGTAGGTAGGAAAGAGTTTTCAAGATAATGGCCTTTACATTTCCCATGTCTTAGAAGATGAATAAGTTGTATAATGGCACAGTGGCATGCAGGCTAGGCAGGAGATGCATTCCGGGGTCTTTGAGATTTATACAGCTGCTGGTCGTGTTTGTTCCTCTTCTTTGGTTCCTGTGGGTAAATGGAAGGTGCAAAATTTTGTCACAATTACTATTTGAATAGAATTTAAATGCAAAATGTAATGATCAGCTTTTTACAAATTTTTTGGTGTTCTTAATTACACGTGAAAACTTTTTTGCCACCTTCATATGTGAAGATTTCCATTATAGGTTCACAGAACAGTTCATCAGCTTCAGTGAGAAGAAAATCTAAATGATGACTGGTTGGTTTGAACAGTTGGTGAATTAAATATGATTGTAGCAATCTCCAATTTTTTGTGGTACATGAAGGATCCACTTTTTTAACCTATTAACCTCTTTAACCATTTTAACCCTTGATTGAAGATCTTATAAATTATCCATATTTATAAGTAAAACGTCTTTTATCTTTCAGCTTCCTCAGAAAATGGGAGGGGTAACATGGTTAGAGTTTGCTGTGAAGTAGAGACAGACCCTTCAGTGCCCAAACCTCCCCTGAAGTGCTACACTAAAATAACAGATGAGAAAATCGGAGAAACAGATGACATCACTGGTGAAGGAAATCTAGGTTAATCTTTTCACATGTTTGTTTGCCCTTTGCTTTGAGAGAGTTTTGCTCAGACAGCTTGATGTGAACAGAGTTTTACAGGGGGGGTGGGGGGTGGGGCGGGGGGTGGATGTACTGTACATACCTTGGACCCACACATGCTGTAGCCATCCAAACTCAGAGACTTTCCCCTAGCCCATGTAGGTGCCCAGTCCTGGAAATATATATCCATAGGTATAGGTTTCTGTAGGTGTAGCTATATAGCTATAGATACAGGGACACTGAGGGAAGACGGTACATGATAAGCGTGCAACAAGTTTCCAAAAATTCTACTTACCAGTAGATGATAAATGAGACTTTACATCCAGACTGAGAGGACGTTTGTAACACATAGTTATTTTTATATCCCAATTTCTTTCACTGTAGAAATCCTTGTCATCTTCCTTAGGTTATGGACAAACAGGGAGTCTTTGCTTGAGACAAGTGAACACTATTTATCCATTTCTGGAGAGTGTCCTTGGTAGGGGTATAGGTCTTCGCTTTTTGCTGTGTTGTGTGGGGATTTTTTTGGGGGGGGGGGTGGGGAGGGTGGTTTCTTTGGTAAGTTTTGAATGTGTGCACGATGATTCTATTATTTCTCTTCTAAATTAGACAAGTATTAAAATAACATTTCTAGATACTTATGTGTTTAAATTCCTCTGCATTGAGGTCTTTAAAAAATGGTCAAAATGGATTTTCTTAGTGGCCTTTGAACCCATCATTAAGGATGTGTTACCTAGCTGAACGCCTTGTCCTTACCAGATCCTTGTTTCTGAAATACACATTATCCAGACACCATCCAGAATGATGCTGCCCTGAAGAATATTCTTCCAGCTTTTACTTTCTACTTATTGCATGTCTTGTTTTAGCAGAAAGACTGGCTAAAAATAGTAAGATCACCAAAAGACTTCACAGAGCTATTGACCTTCTTCCATTTTCAGGATACAAGGTCTCACACCTCTTGTTTTTGGTTATTTCAAATGAGATAGATATTCAAAGGTATCTGTTGTGGTGGCGAGTCAAGGATTAGCTTCAAATGTTGATAGAGGAGTTATTTTTTGGTTACAGGTATCTTCATTAAGATATCCTAAGCCAGAGGCTATTTGTTCTCTCATTCATCAGTTCTTTCTCTCATTATGAGCTTTGATGGGGTACATTGCAGAAGCACCAGGCCTAATTCTTCCTAGCTGGTGCTTATGAGGCAGGTTTTTTTCTTGGCACACCTGTTTGATTCACCTGGACTCTTTGTTTTCTTCTACTCTGCAGGTAATCCTCAATTTTCAATCCGTGAAAAGAGCAGCATTGACATCATTGCCCCACTACTGATTCTTGGGGTTTGTGGAGCAGCAATGGCAGTGTATTGTGTTCGACAGAACCGAAACAGCCAAGGTACAGTCTGACAAAATGTTGTGTTTCCTATGGATAACATGCCTTACAGGCTGTGCTGCTAGTGGAAAAATGCATACAGGGTTTTCTTTCTGTATCTCATTTCCATAACATTGTTTATGAGGTTGCTAAATATTCACTGTGAGGGGGAGGCTGGGCTAACAGCTGGTATGAACTCCACCTCTGCCTTTGGTGCCATGGCATAGTTCCCAGTCAGCTGGGTTTATTATGAAAAATAAGCACTGAATGAATTTCCTCACTGCTACAGTAATACAGCCAAGGAATTGCACTGCTCAGCCTTACCTCAAAGGGATGCAGTTCCTTGGAGCAGTCTCAGACTGCAACATTGCTGTGCAAGTTCCCCTGCAGAGACATATCCCAGCCCAGGAGACTGCTGAACATCCAGATGTGGGCTGACAGGTCCTTTAGGTGGATGGTTCCCACTCACAGCTCTGCCCACTAAAGAGCCAATTTTAATTTAAGAAAGAATATTTTCCTAAATGCGTCCAAGGGGGGAGTTGGTTTTGCAAACTAATATGCATGGAAAGGGCTAGGATAGGCTCTATGGAGTAAATTTGGAATCATGTGAATAAAATCTTCTGGAAATATCTGCCTTCCTCTGTATCACCCTCTGCTCTTCCCTCCTCCCTCACCACACAGAATACTGCAGTGTTCTTAAAGTGAGATAATATTAAACTACCTCTTACTTCAGAAGTAATTGTGCTACAACAGAGTATAGAACTTGGGATGCACCTGTGCTGTCGCATGGCAAAGTATCACACCTGCCATACATGGTGGGGTTTTGTGGAGAAAACACAAGGCCTGTGGATATGTTTGAGATGGATACCAGTGAGTTGCTCAGGAATTCCAGATAAATATAAATTAGGAAAAAACAACTGCAGGTCTGTTAGTTTTAATTTGTCTAAGTAAATCCTTGCTAATGCTGGTACTTTTTTGCTATTGTTTTCCTAGGACCTGTCATAGTGCTCCATCAGATTTTTAATGGTAAGATTTGACTTTTTGGGATTCATTATGGTAAATGATGAAATCACGATACTACAATGGCAGGAGGGTGTTCAGTGGAGGACTAGATGTGTTTACCAGGACCATGTTCAGTCAATGCCCATTTCCTCCCTGCATCAGGTCTGAGTCAATAGATTTTAGCCCCTACGTGACTTTGCAGTGGTTCCAGTACTTGTGTGTTGCTCATTTACACACTTCTGCAGACACCTTTTGACCCTGACATACAGCTTCCCCGCTATATCCTGTAGCCAACTTGGCTCCAGGGTTTATGGGACCTTGTGTAATGCCAGAAGCTGAGACATCTCCTCTCAGTTACTGAACTAGTCTATCCTTTAGAAACAAACATTAGTTGTTTCTTTCTAAGAGTCTAAGAATTATATTTCTAAGTCTGAATTTGTTTAAGGTTAACTTGTTGGTTAGAAGTTAGTTAAAGCCTAAAATTTTTATCTTGTGCTCCATTTCTAGTGAATGGAGAGAAATAGCTGTCTTGAGGAGGTGATTCATCTCACCTTAAAGTGGTTCTAAGATGAAACAGATGAATTATCTTGTGAAGGTGCCTGTTCCTCTCTGGTGACTCTAAAGGAAACCAATGGGAACAAGCGGAGATGTTTGAACATTGAAAGTTAGATAAAATGCAAGGCTATCTGTGAAAAATACGAGTTGCACAAGTGCTTGCAAAACCCAGTAAAGATAACACAATGCTAGCCTCACTGCAGTTATATTAAGACATATTAATAGATATATTGGTATGATAGGTAAAAAATGTGCTGCTAGTGGCTCCCCTGAGGTCCTGCCCTGTGGTGTAACACCCAGTGATGTTTCAGGCCTGTCCTAGAGCCCTTCTAAGGCAAAGGCTGATGGGCCACAGCAACCAGGGCAGGGTTTCAGCAGAGACACCATGAACTCATTCGGCAATGAAGCTCCAATCCTTTCACCTTTCAGAGCAAGAGGTGGTCCAATAGAAGGAGGGACAGGATAGCTGCCATGAGGACTTCACGCTCCAGATTTCCAAGCCTAAATATAGGCAACTGGTTTATAATTATTGCTGAATTCAACCTGTGCTTTTGTGGCCTCACAGATATTTTTCCTTCAATTCTGCAGCTGTTAGAAAAAACAAATGGGCTCCTGACACAGAAGACATCACACATCTTTGAAAAACATCTGCAAATGAGAAAATCAGGCCTCTATGTCAGCAGCATACTCCTCAGTAATGATGTACAGCATTCAGCTGAAGAAACAGAGCGTGTTTCATATGAGACCTCATGGTAGTTCTCACAAATCTACCTTCACGAAATCCGTGCGTTCACTGAGGTCTGTGATTGCCACAGTCGTCCAGCTCCAGACCTTTGCGAGCCACATGAGAAGCTCCCTGGATCTCCTATACTTTCCTAGTGCTTCACTGAGGACAGCAGTCATTGCAAGATGTGTGGCTCACTCAGCAGCACAGGTTTAAACCAGCTGAATTCTCTCAATGGTTTTCGTGATTGAAACTATCTGTTCATCTGAAATTCTTCAGAGAACTGTATCTGTGCTCAGGAAGGATGTGTTGAACCCTGAGACAGATGCTCACTGCATGTCTTCCATTTCCTAACGCGATAGCATGCCCATAGGTCTTTATTTTTTTAACTCTCAGGTGGTCTCTAGATCAAAGAAAGGATTTTGTACAGGTGACTGGTTTGTTGTATTAGAGGGCTTTGGCCTTTTGAATGGACATGTGATTTTGCAACCACCTGCAGGTTGAGGACATCTCCTCTGTGTGCTCATTCCTGTGCAAGGGTGGACAGGAGAGCTATATCCAGCTCCCTCAGAAATGGCATTGGGTCATGGAGGCCATAGCACCTTCCCAGGCTGAACAGAAGTATGATATCAATCTCCCTGACAAGTCAGGTCATAATATTGGCAATTTTAGTGTAGGACACTTTCAACAGTAACTCCAGTGGATAGGAAAGCATATTGATGCACCTGCTCTGTTTCCCTATCAGAAAAGACTACAATATTTCCGCATCTGAAGACAGATTTGGGTATCCTGCATGCAGACAGATGTGATGAATACTGCACTTCAGGGATCCCCATTTGGTAGTTCACAGGTGGTATGTCATCTTCAAATGATTTCTCATTCATGCTTGATTTGAATAAATCCTCAAAAGTTTGCATTAGACCTAATCTAGTATCAGGCTTTTGAGCAAAAATCAGCAGCAGCACAACTGGAAAAGAAGAGCCATGAAACAGTATGAATACTTGCTGAATCATTTTTACATGGTTTAATTACCCATAAACCTGTAGCTGAAACTTCCAGCAGGAAATCTCAATGGATGTAGGATGTCGTGTAACTCTTGAAATTTGCTACAGTCAAATATAAAGACAAAAGCTCATAATGAAAGGCAACCAAAAAAATTAATTAATTAATTTTAGAAATACAGAAAAGCCTCTGTGCTTAAATTTGGCTCTTGTTTGGCAGAGGAGACTAGTGCTGTTACAGGTTTGGGTTTTTTCCCCTCCCCAGTGGGGGCTTTACACTCATGCTGATCTAAGATACCCTTTTAATTAAATTCTCAGCTTATTTGTTGGACTTTGTCTTTTCAATTTTAATGTGGTGGAATGCAGTCAAAAGTACATGAAGAGATGTCAATCCCCAGATATTCAGAGGCTTTTAAGTATTTACCGAGTGTGTTATTTTGACTGATCTAGTTGTGAACTCTGTTATACCATGATGAACGTTATAATATGCTTATTCAATAAGCCAAAGCTAAGGCTACCTGTAAAGAGTCCAGACTGTGCAAGGATTTAAAGATAGAAGGAAAAAGTCTTCTCCCCTTTATATAGCACCTTAGCACAATTGCAGTTCCTGTTTTTTCCCAGAACAGGACTGCTGTAAACTTTCAACAGAGTAGAGCTGTGTCTGAAAGGAGTGAGGAAGAGATTTGTTTGGGATAAAACCCATCTTTTTTTGAGGAAATAATACATCTGCCGCTATAGCCTGGGAAAGGAGCACTCAAATTGGGTATGGGTCTTTCACTTTTTGACCCCACTGCAGCTATCACAGATAGTGCTTTTGCTTCTGTTCCCCTCTGCTGTAAGTCACTGCTCTGGGCACCTTTGAGGAAGTGCCAAGTCTTCCAGTTTACACAGTCAAGCTGTATACTGTGCTTCTGGAGATTTCCAAGGATGTATACATTATTTTCCTATACCTAGAAAAATACAGTCTTAAAATTGAAAGCCATAGCAGTTCTTTTATATGGTCTTCTAATGAGAAAAACAAAAGTGTCTATGTATAAATATAAATAAATGTGTCTATGAAAAATCTGTGTGTATGTGTATATATGGTGTTTAAATTGCTGTCTGACACTGGGTGGTTTTGGTATAAACTTGGATTTTGAGTTCTTTGAAAAGGGACAAAGTGATATTTGAGAATTCGCATTGTATTAACTTGAGGGATTCAGGTTTAATGACGTGCAGTTTTGATTTCTACTCTTTAACACCAGCTGGGGCCAGAGAGCTGGACATGTTTTGAGAAGAAAGGTTATATGGACACCTCTGCCCCGTGACAGTTGTTTAGCTAAATTAGTCACAAGACACAAGTCACAGACCAATCTTTATGGCTCACTCAGGCACACTTTCCTTTACATCTCTTCTTTCTACTGATGATTATGGAGATTGTGATATTCAGAGGCATCACTACCAACTGTTTCACTTTGCCCCTCCTGAGTTCTGTTGTGTTGGTAGACACGAATCATCCCACATCTCAGGAAAAACTGAAGATCTACAGCCTTAAAGCTCTACTGTGTTTGTTCTAAGCAATTGCATTATGTTGTTTTGCAATATACAAATATAGGCAAATATTTGCTTATGAAGTAAAAAATTACTAAAGATACTAAGTGGTGTGACTCACCAAATGCCATAATTTGATAGTTGTAACTTCATTTTAATGATTTGTTTTGTTTTGTGTTATTATACTCATCACAATAAAATGTCAGCTGAAAAACTTGGTAACCCTGTGTTGATCGTATTGTTATTTGGTATGTTAATCTCCTTTACAAAGCATCACCATCCCATGATACCCAAACTCAAGAGCCACTTCTTAAATAGTGCAAAAGCAAAAACAGAGAGTAAGAGACATCTCTTGGCATCTGCTTTTGTATCCAGTGGTGAGCGTTTATAGGGCTAATTGAAAGCTCATTTCACAACCTGCCTGAACTCTGTTTTCTTTACAATAATAGATGAAATTTCTAAGCTTTCAAGCAGTCAAGAAACTCTTTGGGAACACCCCCTTTCCCTCTGTATTCACACAGAGAGCAGTGCCTGCAAGAAGAGGTTTTCATCGTATCGGGGAGGGAGCAGGAGCTACACGCTAACTATAGCTGAGATTCCTTTTTGCTGGTTAGCAGCTCTTGTGTACTGCAGACGCTACAGAATGTGTTATTAAATGTGAAGCCAGGAGGCACGCAGGAGGTACGTACCATGCTGTTGCTTGGAAATTATGCATATGGTCATTGCCAAGATGCAGATCAAACCTGTAGTTTTGTGAACAGGGTTTTTATAACAATTTAAGGTTTACCTGAAGTAATGGACTCTCTCTCATCTACTTGCTGCTTATGTAGCCAAGACTTTTGCGTTTGCAGCCACCAACGAAGCAGCCTGCTAAACCCTTGGAAACACTGACAGACTGAATTGATTGTACCAAGCACCTACATTTCCAGTAAGGCCACAACAGGTAGATAATTGCCTAATTTTGGCACTGTGAAGAGCAACTTTGAGCCTACCTTTTCTCAGTTGACTGTAAAGGGAAAGTAGGTGCTCACCATAGACAATCTTTCTAATCCTGCCCCTCAGGGTTGGGGGTTGTTCAGTAGTAGGAAACTGTGGGCGTTTTAAGTGTGAAGTCAAAGCCAAGATGCATCTCTGGAGAGAAATCTCTCTTCCCCCTCTCCGTCACATTCATTGCGATACTAAGGCCAAGGCAGCATGTTGCTAACTTTTAGTAGACAGCTGATGTAGCTAGAAGAAAACAGGACAACTTTTGGCATACAATCCTCTCTTCAGGTCTTTAATTCGTCAGTCGGATAATAGAGAACAACTAAAAAGACCTTTGAAAATGCTGTGGATATCATGTTTCCCAAGTGCGTCTCTCTTTCTTCTGCTGTTCATGTGCTTCTCTGGCCAGAATGGTACGTACAACATAGACACTCTTACATTTCAGAAGTTTCAATATTTTCTTTCCTTCCCCCCCAGCCCTTCTTAGTCTATTGTCTCAAACAGGTTCCTGGCAAATTCACCATTAGCAAACCCAGGTGGAACTTTGAAAAACATTCTTTGAAATTATAGAATGAATTTTTAGAAAAAAATGACAAATTATTGTTATGAGAACTTTTCTACATGGAAATTACTCTCTGTAGAGAGTGGAAGTTGTTTTCCCAGTAGTTCAATGTGAACTGTATCTATATTGGTAAGGTTGACGGGGGAACCCACTACTGGATAGAAATAAATATTGATATTTACTGGGGACATAATTATTGAAGGTGTAATAAAACCTTACTAGAAATATCTGTTGCTGAATATTATTGTAGCTATTGAGAGTACAAGCTGGACGCACACTTGGGGAAAACACTGTCAACCGCTAAGGAGAACAGGCTGAGGAAAAAGATGTCTCCAGTCAGCCCTTTTTTCCCTTATGACCATTGACAATAACTGGAAAGGATGGTAACTTGAGAAAAAAATGTTATCCATAAATCAGCATGTCTGAAATGAAGATGCAGTGAAACTGGTGAGAATATTTGAGTGTCTTTGCCGTTCTTTAGCCAGTGGTTGTTAAGGAGTCAATACTGATTTCTGCAAATATAATTTAACTCTTGAACTTCTACCCCGATCTTTTGAAGAAAATTGATCGGCTGCAGCTGCTTATCATTAGCTATGTGGTTTCTTAGATCAGCTAAGTGTGGGTCAGCTTAGCAGTACTGATTTTAGGCCGATGGAGATGAGTTTCCTGGGCTTTCCTTCCCTGCTTGTAAAGGCTGAGTGCTCTGTGCTTCTCCAGCCTTCTTGTTCACCCCATTTCTCTGCTGCTTTAGAAGGTAGTTGCTGACAACTCCTGGGTTGCCTTAATTCCTTCTCTAAGTGTTGTAGGAGGAATGTCCTCGTGTCTGGTCAGGTTGGATTGACCTACTGTATCTAAATTCCCATCATCTGGTCTTTCTGTGTTTGATTTCTGTGTTTGTTCCCTTATTAAGACAAATTGTTTTAAGTTTGTAGGGATCTTTAATTTGCTTGCCAACACTGAATAATTCTACCCTTTCTATACTATGTTTGTCTTAGATATGCAATAACTCTATAATTTTTCTTCCCTTGCTTTTAATGTAATTTCTTTTAGATGTTTCCCATTTGATCCCTCTGTTCCTCACTATTCATTGTACAAGTACTTACTGTTCAGGTTTTTTTGATACTGAGGTCATTAGAGAACTCAAAGGGTTTCATTGTATGTTTTTATACCTTTGTTTCTTAGAATAGGCTGGAGTTATACCTTCTGCAGTTCTCTTCCTAAGTGGCTACATTCTCCAGTTTCCTGACGTTGCTAAAGCCTCCCTTCTAAAAAAAAAAAAAAAAAAAAGGGTAATTTTCTTCCATTCTCTACCATTTTTTGAAACCTTTGAATTTCAGATTTAGATCCTCAACCAGCTCTGATTATTGGGCTCAGCTCAATGAAGATTGTCTTTTGAGAACTAATAAGATCATACTGGGAATCTACAGAGAAGACTAAATTTTTTGCATGAGTGACAGAAGCTGCTTTTTTGCCAAGGCCTTTTAAGCTATGGGGAGACGTTGAGTTGCACAGGTCAATGGGCATGAAAGGCACTATAGGTTTCAGGACAGCCAAGAGATGATATATACAGGGTATCAAGACTAAGGTCCAGTCTTACAGAGTGGTTCTGTTGACAGAGTAGTTGTTTTTGAAAACTACTTTGATATTAATAGATCAAGAAGAACTCTGATATTATAATTTCAATTGCATTTCTTATTTTTAGGTGGAGAAAATGATCAGTCAACAGACATTATCAGTGTTTGGGAAGGAGACTCCATCAGCATAACTTGCTCAATGAAAGGTTCAGAAAATGAAGTGGGAACATACTTGACAACTATCATACAGCCGGTCAATGTGATATATGTTTCCAAGCAGAATACTTCATATATCCTTCCTGCTTTGGCTAATCGCACCAAGTATTCAAAGGACGGAAGGAATCTCAGAATAACTCTGCACAATGTACAGGAATCTGATTCCAATATCTACCTATGCACTAAGTTTATTAAAAGCAAAGGCCATCACATAAAGCTGAGTGGGAAGACAACCATAGTAGTGGTGAAAGGTATTGCAATTCTACCTTTTATGTCATGAATTAATAAATGCAGATATATATTTTAAATCAAAGATTGGAAGAAAGCGTAATGGGAGGGAGAGTCTAACAGAACTTTTCCCATGTCTGCTCAGGTAATGTACTGATTTGAAGGAAAGTGTGAGTCTGTTCCCTGAAAAGATGAAGAAAACACATTAGATAGAACAGTACCAAGAAAATCCCTAGAACATCAGTTCATGACTAATTTAATCCTAGCTACAGGTTTTCACGTGAGTCATAGCTTGCTGCAGCAGTTTGGAAACAGTGAGGACCCATAGCTCTTTCTAAAACAGTCAGTCAAATCTTTATGAATAACCAGCAAAGCAATGAGCCTTTTTTTTGGTAGTGGTTTTTTGCTAATCTCTTTTGTTTTTACTATTTTATCTTAATTGACAAATTGATAATAATTGGGAAGCTGGTGCTAGGCAGGGTTTGCAAGTTGGGCATCAGTGGGTAAAGGGTTGTGGGTCTTTTTTCTCTTCTTAATAAACAGTTGATGAATGGGCACAAGTGCTCCTTTTGGCAGTCATTTCCAGTTAGGGGAAGAATTTTTCTTTTTGTTTTCTTTTCTTTTTTTTTTTTTTTTTAGAAAAGGGTTGAGTACACAATATTCTTTGGCAGTTTATTCCTCTACATACCTACTCTTTTGATGAGACCATCTAACCTGAAACGTCTTTACCAAAAATTACAGGGTTTTCTTCTTTTCCTGTCCCCAAGGCATGCAAACCCTAATTTATTGCTGTGTCAGTAATAGTAATCTATATCTATGAAGACTTATCATGTCCTTCCTTAGGGTTCTCTTCTCAAACTTCTTGACTGTGTTTTCTCAAATGAATTCCATCTTTCTGATTATGTACTGTTTCTCCCAATTATTTCATTAAATTACCTTATATCTCTTTTTGATTCTAATCCTCTTCTCTAAAATGCTTGCAACCTTCCCAGAATTATCTTTTGTATAAATGTGACAAACTCTGTCTTCGTTCCCTCATCCAAGTTAATGATAATGTCAAAAGGAACAGGGCCTGTCCTGTTGGGAACTCAGTGAAATGTCTTCCCAGCTGGACAGCAAGCCATTAACAACTGCTTTTTGAAGACCATTTCTACATTGATGGCACCCACATTGTATGATTTCATCCAGACTGGTAGTCTCCAGATCTTTCTATGGCTTGATCTCACTTGAGAAAGCAGGCAACAATCCATGTCTCAAGGGCAAGCCAATGAAGCTGTATTCCCTTAGAAGAGTTCAGTATATGTAATTTTAGGTATGTGGACAGCCTTTACAACCAGGTAAACCTGTTTGGTCAGTCCTACTTTCAGATCCTGGGGCAGGAAAACATGCCAGGGTGTACTGAAATATATCTTTCTTCTCAAGGCATGCGTAAAGGTAGTCTTTTAAAAAAAATCATTTTATCTAAATTTCTGTGGTCTGTTCTTTCTGTCTTTGACCTTTGTATTTGCTTCTTAGTTAAAATGCACTGTGTTAAGTATGTGGTAGCCATTAATCTCTCTTGTTTTTAGCTAAAACCAGTGAAGTTGTTGAGCAATCACCGCTGTATGTCAATCCTCAGCAAGGCCAGTCTATCAGCATTACCTGTGCACTGAAAAGCTCACATGAAGATGAAGGGTTCTACTTGCTCAAGACTCAAATGCAACCTGAGAGAGTGCTATATGTTTCAAGTCAAAATGGTTCAACTATTTCTCCTGCTTTTGCTAATCGCTTGGAGTATTCAAAGGAAGAAAAGAAAGTATTGATAACTCTACACAACCTACAGAAAAATGACAGTGATATATATGTATGTGCTGGGATGTTGAAAAATTCTCCTTTCCTCTCAGTGAACAGAAGCGGCACCATGGTGCTGATTAAAGGTACTATCCTTTTCCTTGTTTAATCATCAATAACCATAGGCATGTTGTAATGCAAAAGGTGGACTAAAAGCTTGCAGAACTTTAGTCAGGACAGGTAAAGCACTAATCCATGGCTAGACTTCTTCCAGTACCTGGGAAAGTTTGGAGAGTGTGCTCAGACTCTTCTGCGCCCTGTTGTACTAGGACACAGAAACAGGCACTATGTTTCTACCTGCCTTGTACAACCAGAGGGGAATTATAATAGAGAAAACTTGCTATAATCCTGCATCTTAAAAAAAAAAAAAAAAAAAAAAGGTCAAAATCCAACAACAAGCACTTCAGTGTGTCTGTGAATAATCTGTCAGTTTTAGGAAATGAGTCAGTATTTTTAGCATCAGTTCTTTGACCTTAATGTGCACATAAATGTCTTTTAGAAACCATTCCCTATAGCAAGTCTTTGTGTTTAAAAATAGGTCACACTAGGGAGTACAGAACAAGTCCTCAGGCATTTACTTAAAGTACCACAGATAATAGCAGAGATGATCTTACACACCCTTATTATACACTGAGCACGCTGTGAGCATCTGTTCCAAAGACAGGGGTTTTTCTTTTTCTGCAGGATGGTGTTGTAACCATTTCCGAAGATGAAGACAAAACCAGCAATACAGTGCTTGATTTTGATCTTGCTGGTGCAATTTAACCCTGTGCATTGGGCTTTGATGAGATCTTTGGGTAATTAAAATAAGATTTACATAGAGCCCTAAGAGTTGCAAAGGATCTATCTGCAGTCTGCAAAAAGACTGTGGTCTCATTCTGTGCCACTAGCCATAACTGGTGCAACAACTCAGTAACATGAGTTGGGGAAAATGACAACTGCACATCAAACAAGTGGGGTGATTACCAGATATTATGTTATTCAGATGTGGATTAATTGAGGTTTTAGAGAACTGTAACCCTTTCCACTGGCACCGTTCTTCTCAGTGTGTATACTTCAGATCACAGTAGCCTCCTACTTCTGTCTGTACTGCTTGCAAACCTAGCCATTACATAATTCCTATATACTCCTGGTCAAGCCCTCGGTGTTGATGTAATACTGTAGTAAAACATTTTCTGTTTCGATTATGAGTGTGTGGTCCTACTTCTGATCAGTAGTATGGAAGCTATCACCTTTGTACGGTGCTTCTCACTGACCCTTCACATGCCACCTGCAGTCATCACCAGCCTCTAGAAGAGCACAGGGAATGCCAGTGAAAATACTAATGGGATGGCAAATGTGGCTGTGTAGCATGCTGTTGATATCTGATTTCTTGCTGACCAGTAAATCATTTTTGTCTTAATAAAAATGGGATTCTACCTTTTCTTATTTATAATAATATAATTTTACATGCAGAAGTGGAGCAGACACACTGCAGTAATAACTCCTGGGGCATCTATGGTCTTATCATCGTGTCAGCGCTACTGTTTTTTGTGCTGATATGCTGCACCCTTTACCATGTTGATGTAAGTATGCTTTTACCATGCCAAAGCAAAACTGAATCTGGGTTGAGTGAATAGGTGCCTCTGATACTATTTGTAAATAGTGACTGAGTCAAGCAAACATTTGATAAACCTAAGGAATCATGGCTTTCTATTGTCTCCTCTTTGCCCTTGTTTAACGTCTCCCAGCTGTAAACTCTTGGCAGTAAAGACTGTGTCTTCTCATGTTTCTGTAACTCTTAGTAAATGAGATATTGTTTGCTTTTTGATAACAAACCTTAAGTAAGCCTCACAGTCAACAACAGAGCCATGTGTTGTATGTATTTCCCTGAACAGAGCACCTCACTATTCTGTTCTGCTTTTTTTTTTTTTTTTTTTACTGTCAATTGGAAATGAAGCTGTATATACCAATCTTGTAATAGATGTAAGAGAATGTTTGGAGGGGGACACAAGGACAAGAAAAAGTCATGAAATAGCCTAATGTCTGAAGAAGAATAATTATGCCCTGTCCTAGAAAAAAAGGCGACCAAGAAATTTTTCCTTTACTGGGATTATTTACATTTATATTCTGCAGAAAGTGCCCAGAAATTATTTGTCTCTGATAGATCCTTCTGCTCCATAAAGATTACTTAAAATTAAGAGAGTACAATTCACAGGTCAGGCTCCTATTTTGTCCCTCCACATACGGCTTCAGTACTGCTAAAAAACAGTAGTATAACATAATTCTGGCAAAGCCAGCTGGCCCCGTAGGAACTGGTCTCTTGTGTTATCAGTAACAAACTAAGGATAAGCCTTATTTATGTTGAGGCCACAGTTACATCCAATTCTTGAAGGAACTTTTAGTGAAATGACATCAGACTGACAATAGAAAGTTAAATAAATATGTTGACAATTTCTACCTAATACTCTAAGACCTCATTGGGTTATGAAAGGAAATTTAAAAGTACATTTCCACTTCAAACAGATGGACTCCTAAGATGTAAATTGACTTCTTGGTCGGGATATTTTCAAGCTCTGTTCTGAACAGCTGTTTGCTTTGTTTTGCAGATGAAGAAATATTTCCAGAAAAGAAAACCAAATGCAGTGTATGAAGATATGTCTTACAGTTCTAGACGCAACACCTTGATCAGAGCCAATACTTATGTCACTGACAATTAAGCTTCTGCCAGCTCTGTGTGTGGATCGACCATTCCTTTACAGGTCTCTCTGAGAGCTGCCTCAGCAACCTAATGCGGTAGCTGAACTGAAAATGCTATCACCTACCTTCTTCAGTGGAAAGAAAACCCTGTCTCTTTTCCAAAGCTGTTTATGCTTTTTTGATCACTTGTAAATTTTTATTATTTTTTTTTAATGTAGAGAAATGTAGCTACCCTGCACATGTGTTTGCAGTTTAGTATGGAAAGCAGTATTTTTGGACTACGTATTTGGCTACATGCAACACATGGGCTCATTTCTTTGATTGATAAATAACCCTTTCAGGTAAGATGGGATAGATGGAGAGGTCTGATTCTGAGCTTTGGTAAGCGCTCAGGAAGGCCATAACAGGCCTGTTTAATAATATGCAATGGATCCACATATGCATGGATTACAGTTCTCTTATGAATCCTCATGGGTCTGCCCAAGAGCTCGGGTAGCTAAAACTACTCAAGAGTTACAGAAAAGAAAACTATTCTGAAGAGACTTCAGAAATGTTGTGGCAGAGTGCATTACAAGTGAAGTGCTGGATATGTGTGGGCTTACCTATTCAAAGATCATAACGGTCCCCAAAAAATGCAATCAAGTCTAGGCAATCAAGTCTAGATTTTAAATTACTGCCTTTGTCAGAGATATTGGCATGATTGCTGTGGGTCTTGAAGTGGATGACATGCAAAATTACTAGACTTGGGGCATGATGGCTTTTTGGGACAGCAGAAATATTTCTGACATGCTGGTGTTGTCGCAAACTCCAGATGACTTAGGACTACACAGCAGAATGCATTTGTCCAGGTCAACGACTCTACACTTTACAGTACAAGGTTAACTTATCTGGGATAAAGCCAATGCCTGCATTCCAATCTGGGCACAGGTGAGTCTGATCCAAAATCACTCTTAACGAGGGAATTATCAAAAACTCACATCGGTCAAGTAGAAACTAAATTTGGTTTAGTAATGGCTTAGAACAGGTTGCTACAATGAGCTTAACTCTCCTCTAGTTAAGGAAGGGATACAACTTCCTCCAGATGTGTTTTGGTTTTGCAGAGCCAGGTCCACTGTGGAAGGACAACATTCTTGCTTCCCCAGAGGAATATCAAAATGCCCTGTTACAAGGCAGGATTGATGGGGTTGGCTTGTGGTTTCTGGGGACAGGCTGAGACTAGAATTTTTCTTTATTGATGTATTTGTTTAGGTTTTTGAGGGATTAGGGCTGATGTGCTGTCGATGAGGGTGCGTAGCTGGAGCAGAGCCAGGCACAAGGGATCATCCTTCTCTGGAGGTGAGCTCTGCTGAGATCTCAGCTTGCTGAGCCAAGCCTGGCACTTGGGAGAGCCCATTTCCCTCCAAATGTTGCTCGTGAAATGCTGTGCACCAGACCCGAGGGAGAAAACTGCTCGCTCGGGTGGCTGGTGGAGGGATGGGTTAACCTTGTAAGCAAAGACGTGTATGTTGACTGCAGACCCTGCAATCTTCACATAGCTGACCTCAATAAAATTTCGTTTGTGATTGAGGCTTTGTACAGTTGCTTGATATTTTTATACATGTATTAAAGACTATTTCATATATCTTGCAAAGGACTGCTAGTTATTGAATGGACTGTTTCTTTTAGTTGTTTTGTTTTTTTTTTTTAAATAGAGCAATTCAAAGGTTTCTTGCAAAATATGGTATAACTTTCTCCTAACAGCACCTCAGTAGACAGCATAATAACTATTTTCCACTTTATTTACATAATCTACACATGGGGGTTTTTTTCGTTTTAAAACTCATCACTGAAGAAAATACCAAAGGACACTTCAGGTGATGTATATTCATGCAGTCCTTTCATAGCGGGCAAGATAAAATTCCTGAAGAGCTAAAAATGTCAAACGGAGTGGGTAAGAAACAAACAGCACCGGGGAAGCTTGGCCCGTCCTTCAGAACAGCACCTGGTCACAACGACGTCGGGCCGTGGGGTTTGCTAAATCTGGAGCAGGAGATGGCCCCTCACCACTGTTTGACCCTGTTTAACGTCCCCACGAGCACAGCCCCGGCGGGGTCCTGTGTCCCCTCTTGGGGGTCCCCCATCCCCTCTCTCCTCCCCCTGGGCGAGCGAGGCCCACATCCCCTTGCCACTCGCAGCAGGCCCCGTTGCCGTGGTAACAGGAGGCCCTGTGGTGCCCATGGCGTGGGCAGGCCACGGGCCGGGTGCCCTGGGAGCACCGCCGGCCCCTCTGCCCCCTTCGCCGGGCAGGCCTTCTCCCCAGGAGATGCCTGCGGGGACACAATGCTGTCTGCGTCGGGGTCAGGTGAAGGCCCTGACTCGGAGGGGACCGGACCAGAGCAGACCCTGAGGGACAATGGAGGCTCTGCGGCCCCTTGTTAGGAGAGGTGCACCTCAGCACCCTCTCTGCGTGCCCCGGCGCTGCTCCCGGGGGACCATCAGGGTCCTCCCAGGGCTGCTGTTCGGGAGGAACAGCTTTTCTCACAAGGTGAAGCAGGGAGGCCCTCCCGCCAGTGCCTGCAGGGTGCCTGAAGGCCTGGGGCTGCGTTGAGCCGCTGCAGGAGGGGCCGACAGGGGCAGCCCACTGCCACCTTGAAACCGCAGCGTCCCCTGCTGCCGGGGCAGGCCCCAGTGTGAAGCTACGGCTGTGCCCGTCCCTGCCCGGGCAAGGCAGTGCTGCCACTTCGCAGAGCTCAGGGACAGCAGCAAGACCAAGCAGATCAAGCCTAAACGTCCCTCACAGCATTTAGACCATTTCTGTCTTTGTCCCTGGACAAGCGCAGCTCAGGGGTGGATGTAGAGCCAGGGAAGATGACCTAACAAATTAGATACCGATCTAGGACCTGAAGTGCCCATAGTCAATCACTTCTCGTCACATTTTCATTTTTGGAAAAAGGTGCAGGTTTAGTAGGAAAGGACAATACTCCCAGAGAGACAATGTATGGAGGTTTGAGGTAAGTAAACAGGCATTTGAGATCAGCTTTCTGTAGCAGTACTACTGTGCAAACATGACCACAATTGTGAAAAAAACAAGCTGTGAAAGGAAACAGTAGTGGGGGTGGTTTCTTTGGTTTGTTGTAAATAAATTAAAAAAAAAAAGGTAAAGTCTGGCCAAGTAAAATGAAATACCGTGAGACATTTCATGAGTTGTACCTGTGTAGAGGGGTAGAAAATCAACCCCACAATTAACCCAAGCAGTGGTGAATCAACTGCTTGAAAAGAACTGCTGGGGAAATTAGCTTAAGAGTGTCAGAGTAAGGGGTTGTGTATTTGGCTGTTCAAGAAGGTTGGACAGGTCCCAAGGTGCAGGGTGGTCTCAGACCTTCCCTGGAAGGTAGGCATACTGAATTTTTCATCTCCAGACAGAATTGCTCTGGGCTTACCCTTTTGCCTTTGCTCTTTTTCTGTCTCCTGTGCCTGCATTGGGGATGGAAGTGATTTTCAAGGGGAGGTGGGAAGTGCAGTATGAGGGTCTGAGACTGGGCCAGGAGCCACAGCAGTGAGAATGCTATCAGGGTATTAGCGAGGTCCCCAGCCCCATTTCATGGGATAAAAGACAGAAACTGCAGCTGGGAGCAAAGCAGCCTCGGGTTGGGGAGCAGAACTGCAGCTCTAATATCAGAGTTTACTGAACAGGGGTGGAGAAAGCCGAGGCAGCTGAACAAGGACAGTATGTCAGAATCAGAGAAAACAGAGCAGGCAAGGTACAAGCCATGTCAGAAGTGACTCAAGGGGCCAGCTCTATATGGAGTGGCCTGGGCTGAGCTCTTGGAAAGGGGAGGGCTCATCAGAAATAATTTTTGGTTATTTGCAAGACTGGAGAGACCAGCCAGCACATGTGGATTACTGTGGATGGAGCCCATAGAGTCAGTAAAATTTAACTGAGGAAAGCATTTTAACTCTTTGACTAGGGCATGTCTGACAAGTACATGCTTGAATTCAGATACCAAGGAGGTTGATAAGCCAAGTTGAACCACAAAACATTTTCCAGGAGGACTGTATACAGGATAGAAGTAGGTTCTCCTCTTGTTGTGACTTGTGTAGGACACTGGATTATTTCCAGTGGCTATCCTGCAAACAAATGTTTATATACTTCTGGCAGTTTTAAATGCTACATGACATATTTCTGAAGCCTACATTGGTAGAGTTGCCTCGAGTTAGTTTCTTCCACTCATCTGTCACTGTTTGCTGCTGGTGATCATTATTCCATCCAATACCTCACATAGGAGACATTCTGTTATTATTTGGAGGATATGACCAAAATATGTCCAGCACTGCTGGTTCTGGTGAAGACCAGCTACTGACTGGTGATTTCTCAAGGTCTCTGTGTTAGTGAAAAAAAATATTTCTATTCATGGCATACAATCTTTTGTAAGCACTTGTTTTTCAAGCCATTTAGTTTCTTTTTGAATGTTTTGTTAACACTCAGCTTGCAATCATGCATTAGCAGTCAGCTTATACTCAAGTTGAAAACAAGCAGTTTTTTCTGGTAGTTCACAGATTTGGTTTTCACACTGTTTAGAGCTCTGAAGTGATGAAAATGCTTTCTTGGTGCCATTTTTTTTAATCTGACATCTTTGGTTAATAGGCTTCTGCTCTAGTTAATGAATTCTTCTACTGCTTGACATCTAATTTTAAGAGTATTTGTGCTGTCATGCGTGGTTTTTAACACTATTTCGAATGCTTCAGTAATGACTGGATACTGGCTATGTGCAGCATGCAAGAAATCTTCCAAATTCCACTCGAAATCTCAACAGGTTTTAACTTACTTTTTGATAAATCACCAATAGTACATTAGTGAACTCTCTCATATAGCCAGAGCATCCTACCTTGTCTACAATATCCTCACATGCAGAGGATTTAGGCTTAATAGTAAGAGATCATATTTTTTTCATTCAAGAAAGTGAAATAAAGCAACTAGCCTAAATAGTGATCAGAGTGAATAAAACACCGTGTCCTAACATTAAAATTTTACAGTATTGTCATCATCTATCTTGTACAAGTAGATTATCTGTCCAGCTTGAGGACAGGAAGGGACTCCACTATGTATAAATAAACTGCTAGTAGGGCTAAATGAACTCTCTGGATGGTGCTAATTCCTTCTTGTGTAACTACTTCACATGAAAAATTATTTTGCTTTTGGGTGGTATTTGACTGCAACGACTGACTGGCATATTTCTGAAACTTTCTCCAGAGAACATGTCCATGTCCCCAGAGAAAATATCCACCTGAAGTATTAGAAATGGCCTGCTATATTCTCGTGCTTCTGATTATAATGAGAATAATATCTAAACATTGCAGATGCCAAGTGGAAGTTGCTCTCTCATTCTTTCTGTGAATTAGTAACAGTAATTTGTATCTCTCTGGGAAAGCCTTTAAGTTCATTTCTCTTAGCAGTTTATGCCACCCTGGGACATTTGGTCCATCTGCTCTTAACACAGCAGAAAACTATGTGGTTTTTTTCTTCAAGGAATATGACTGAGCTCTGGGGTTCAGGAGCCAGTATTAAATCCACAAATCCATTAAGACACAGAAGGCTAAATTATGCAGCCATTTCTCACACAGGTTGTAAAAGCTTACTCTGGGGCTACTTGTACAAGTAATGCTTTACCAATGGGAGTAATCATTTCATCCTCAGATGGCAGAATTACTCTGCTCTGATATGACAGAAAAAAAGAGAGCTTTGTTTTTTGGGGTGCTCTTTTTCTATGCATATTGCCTTACATCTCTTAGACAAGCCTTCTGAGAAACCACAAAGACCAGTTTACTGCTCATGGTTTGCACCTGCATTATATTATCTTTGATCAGAGACATAACTGACAGCAAGCTTGTGGGTGAATGACATTTAATGTATATAGCTATGTTCTCATCTGATTTTTAAGGGTGGATGGTGCCGTGGTTTAACCCCAGTCAGCAACTGAGCGCCACGCAGCCGCTCACTCACTTCCCCACCCCCCCCAGTGGGATAGGGGAGAAAATTGGGAAAAGAAATAAAAGTCTTGGGTTGAGATAAGAACGGTTTCATAGAACAGAAAAGAAGAAATTAATAATTTTAATGATAACACTAATAAAATGGCAATAGTAATAATAAAAGTATTAGAATATACAAGTGATGCACAATGCAATTGCACACCACCCGCTGATTGATGCCAAGTTAGTCCCCGAGCGGCGATTCCCCCTGCCCCCACTCCCCCAGTTTATATACTAGACGTGACGGCACATGGTATGAGGACTTTGGGTCAGCTGCCCTGGCTGTGTCCCCTCCCAACTTCTTGTGCCCCTCCAGCCTTCTTGCTGGATGGGCATCAGAAGCTGAAAAATCCTTGACTTTAGACTAAACATTACCTAGCAACAACTGAAAACATCGGTGTGTTATCAACATTCTTCTCATACCGAACTCAAAAACATAGCACTATACCGGCTACTAGGAAGACAATGAACTCTATCCCAGCTGAAACCAGGACAGATGATAGTGAGATTACATTTTGCCTAAATGTCTGTGACTTCTGGGAAAGAAACTTATTTAATAAACACTCCATAACATCCCTGTGGATTTCTCTGCTACTGTCATTCTCATACACTATAATGCTCATAGTGCAAGCTTTTGTAGAGAGTCTCCTGAAAGTGGTGGCAGTCAGTGACTAAACTCTAACAGCTTTTTGACTCAAAACTCTTTCTTTCAAAAAAGAAAACCAGTTCAAAGTTTCAAAAAAGCCATTAACAAGAAACCGTGCTTGTATTAGTGTACACACTGTGGGTGAAGAAACTACAGTTCATAATGACTGTCAAGCCTAAAATTAAAAACAGGCCTTCCTCAGTGAGCCATATACTCCTCCCTTGCAAAGGCTGTTTTGGAAATAAAGTTGTTGCATGCAGAAATAGCTAATTATATTTCTGTCTTAGCCAAAACAGGAAATAGAGGAGAGTTTCTAGGAGGTTTTCAGCTCACAGAGAAACTCAAATGAACAGTCTGAACTGAGGCTTTGCAACTTTTAGACTTGTTCAGAAATTAGGTGAACCAGGAGGGATCCATCTTTGAAAGGACGTCTGTTGTCCTGGTTCTTTTGTTGGTAAATCTCACCATTATGTTCATGGCAAGTTAGCAAATAGTCAGTGCACTTGGCTGCAGGCAGAGGTGGGCTGTTCTTTCAATGCTATTCAATGGCAAGATCTAACACTTGAACCTGAGGGCACCACTTTGGTGGAACAAAAAGAGAGGCAGAAATAATCATAATAAAAATAATTACATTCATTAATAACATGCTTTCTTCAGCTAGCTTCTCCTAGGCTGCCCTCATGCCTCAAGAGAAAAATTGTGGTCTTTGTGGTAAAGATACAGAAGCCTGGCTGCTGCAGGGATGCTTGAGGTGTTATGTTTCTATCTGCCGCTCAGCGCTGCTACGGAGTGGGCTGCTCAGTGGTCTGGTTTATCACCACCCTGAGAGATGGACTTGTGACAACGTTCTGGCAGAAGATCATGGTTCCTGTGTGCTAGGAAGGGCTGTGATGCTGCTTCTGCAGAGCAGAAAAACTCAGGTGCATAAGCTCACCGCACACAGCCTCGCTAGTCCTTCTCTTAACTGTCATCAGCAAGTGACCTGGCCTGCGGTCCCTCACTGTCACTCTCCCACATTATGATCTGTATTACAGCTGTCTGTAGCCATTAGGTTAGTCAGTGGAAACAGTTCTTTGCTGGCCCAAGACCAGCCTGCGTCAACAATGTTCACCTTGTGGTTTACTAACACGCATATGTCAGGCACAGGGTTCAGATCATAATAAAGAGCTGTGTGAACACATGAACATGACTTGCAGGCTTACCATGGCCACATTCAGCTCTTATAGCTCCTGCAATTTGGGCAGAGTTGCAGTCCTACTGGCAATGGACAGTATTTGAATAGGGCTTGATCTGCTCAGAGCATTATGCATTCACTAATTAACTCAACCTTCCGCTTTTTCTGTTTTAAAGAGGAGAAGCTGAGGCACTAGATAGCTGATGCCACTGGACCAAGGCCATGCAGCAAGACAGAGACTGAGTCAGGCAATAAAGCAGTTTTCATTCCTGCATATCATGCAAGCCCACCAACATAAATATGTCCTTATTTCTATTCTGTTATTATATGGAATGAAGGAGAGGATGTGACAATCAAACCTCTTCAGCCGTCAGCTGGCATCACTTTCATTGCTTCACATTGAAAGGATTTGATTTTTAATCTTTGATCTCATCTACTTCCTAGCACAAAGACCTAAGAGAAAGCACCTCCTGATTTTACACCTGTCGTGGTTTAACCCCAGCCAGCAACTAAGCACCACGCAGCTGCTCACTCACTCCCCCCCCATCCAGTGGGATGGGGGAGAAAATCAGGAAAAGAAGTAAAACTCCTGGGTTGAGATAAGAACGGTTTAATAGAACAGTAAAGAAGAAACTAATAATGCTAATGACAACACTAATAAAATGACAACAGTAGTAATAAAAGGATTGGAACGTACAAATGATGCGCAGGGCAATTGCTCACCACCCGCCGACCAACACCCAGCCAGTCCCCGAGCGGCGATTCCCTACCCCCCCTTCCCAGTTCCTAAACTAGATGTGACGTCACATGGTATGGAATACCCTGTTGGCCAGTTTGGGTCAGGTGCCCTGGCTGGGCATGAGAAGCTGAAAAATCCTTGACTGTAGTCTAAACACTACTGAGCAACAACTGAAAACATCAGTGTTATCAACATTCTTCACATACTGAACTCAAAACATAGCACTGTACCAGCTACTAGGAAGACAGTTAACTCTATCCCAGCTGAAACCAGGACAACACCATGCCTGCCTTTTTTTGCAGCAGAACTTTTGGCATGTGCACATTGTAAGTGGCTGGTCTCTGTGGCTGGTGACTGTAACATCTCTGTCACCAAAACATATAATCAGGCGGTGACCTTGCTCTGTCAGTAACAAATGATATGATCTGAGATTTTTCTCTTTTGGTGCGGTTTATTTATCTCACATAGCACCTCTGACATTAGAGTGGAGATTTGGCATATGATATTTATGACAACTACATATCCTGTCGAGAGAAAGAGCCTTTCAGCTCACACATTGAATCACTTTATTTGGGCATTTCTACATTGTACTTGTACATCTCTCCTCTGTGTATTGCTAATTCAGATATTAGCAGCAGTCTGGCTCTTGCAGCCCTAACTTCCTTCTGGGCTCAGATACTCTGCCCACAGTTAGACCACTTCCACTATAGTATTGTGCGTAGGGTTTGTCTGGGTATCGCAGGCAAGGTATTGCAGGGTATCTTGGTATGTCAGTGTAGAATTAATGTAGACGTATCAGTTAACAATGCTCAACTACTGATGCAGCAGCGCTGCCTTTCACAAGGATTGGCATTTGTATAGATCCTGAATAAATCCACTGGCATCTGGATACACTGAGCTCCAGCATTCCCCAGCTATGTCATTATCAGTGCCTGAGCTTGCTAGGTTAAAGCCATGTATCTCAACTGCTGTGCAGATGCACCCCGCACGATGTAAAATCATGAGCTCCCAGTCTGACAAAGTGCAGAGAAGGAACCACCACATTCTCGAGTATTAACAAAGAAGCTGCTTAAGAGGCAGCAAATAAACAAGATTTTTTTGTGTTTTTTTTTTGGGGGGGGGGTTGTTTTTTGGTGTTTTGTTTTGTTTTTTGCTGTTTTGTTTTTTTAACTTAAGCAGAGCTATTTTAATGATTGAAAACTGGGAAAAATCATGCTCCTACATATATAGCTATCTGTCTTCTAGGTTCAAAGACCTTCAACAATTACATTTGAAGGGTTCTAGGGAAAGTAGGGATATTCACTGCAGTACTGGGCACTTTCAGGTATGAGCCCAAGACTCAATAGATCAATAATTTGAGATGGAAAATGTTATCTAATACTCAGTTCATTTAAAACCTGTGCAATTACTTTTCTGCAGCTACACTTGCGCATTGCTCTACTGTGCTTTCTGCCTGCCAGCCATGGACTTCACTTGACCACAGACTGTAGCAGTCACTCTGACCCATGACATGACACTTGTGATCTGCTATTGAATTCTGTTAGCTGTTAAGTGGCCCAGCTGGTTGCTCATCCCAAGTTTCATGCTAATATGCCCATATGAAATTGCTTCTTGGAATGCTTTTCAGCCTGAGACATCTATGGACCAGCCTGCAGATTATTTGTATCTGCTTGGACAATATATTATCAGTTCTGAAAAGTCCTTTGCTGGTTGAAAGATTCTTTGCTGTTTGAAGTAACTTTTTCATAGTAAATTTTAAGTGTGCTCAGCTATACCTATATTCCCCTTTAAGTGACTGATTTCCTTGCATTACACAGCTGGGTATAGCAGCCATTTCAGATCAGCAGGAGGCAGGAAAATAATTCCCCACTTAAGGTTCCCTGCAGTTTAAATGGACAGGTCATGAGGTGCAGCTGAATCTTCCTTAGGTGCAGGGGATTTACAATATAAAACAGAGGAGCAGAAGGGGAGGAGGCTGGTTTGTTGGAGCTATCAGCCAGGATTTTTGAGTAGGTACTACATTATGAAATTATTATAGATATGGAATTCTAATAGACAATAGCTGACTTTTTTCCTTAGGGCAGGCTGTGGTGGTTATGGGGACCCATGATTAGAAGTATGTGTGAAGTACCATTGCTGTATTCCAGCAGAAGCTTAGCCTTGGAAAAGCAACCCAGCTCTGTGTGCTAACCCGCTGTGTTAAGTGTGTGAAACGTGAACTTGTGTGGGCAGGTATACAATGAATTTTTGAAGCTGAATTAATTGTGATAATTATCAGTGCAAAAACATCCTGGAAAGAGTGAGAGAAGTTCATAGATGCAGTCCCTGAGGTGTTTGGAGAAGGCAGGGAGTGAAGGTGCCATCCTGCTCTGAGGAAGGCATACTGGAGTAGTGTTGGTTGGAGTAAGGTGCTGTACGTTCCTGTAGTCTCCAGCAAACCCAGCAGCTGTTGTGAGTATGCATTGTGCTTAGTCTGGAAGTAGTCTCAACCAAGATAGTGAGTGAATGAGGTGACATTATAACCTTTTGCAGTTCTGCCATGTCTTAGTTGCTGTCTTGGATACAGTAACTTGCATCTTGCATATCAGCTGTCATCCCCTCCCTGATACAACGCTTCCTCTGTGGTTGTCCTTTGTTGAACAGGTGTCTAAATTAGCCCCTAAGATAATTTTACCCTTTTCAACTATGCCGCAAACCTGTGATCAAAAAGGCAGGTGTATGCAGTGCCTGAGCAGCTAGACACTGTGTTGTGAATTTTTCCATAATATTTGTGTTGGCAACATATTTCCTCAGCAACAAGTTTAGTTTGTAAGAGTTGGAAGCTGCACTTTTATTCTTTAGCCTTTCTCTCCCCACTTTTGTGTGTTACTTGTTTCCTTTGCAACAAAACAGGACATGTCTTCAAGAACCACAAGAACAACAAGTATTAGCTCTGAGGTGCTTCAATTTACTACATCAAATTGCAGTTAAAGCTACCTTTAACACTGTCAAAAAGCCTGGCCAGTTGAGGAGAAAGGAGCAGACTTGTTACTATGAGATTCTTCACAGCTGGATGAAAAGGAAATACTAGAGGATATTGGAAGGAAACCTGTACTTAATACTCTGTGGTCTCAATATAGTTTTACATTTTGCTTTTTTTATATCTGTGAAAGCATGTTTAAAAGACATTAAATGGTGGATATTATGGTAGGAGTTGGCATCAATACTTAACAGGAAAACCCTTGATCACTTATTGGTATTTAATGGTATGATAGTATAAAGGTTTTTGTTAATACCTGTTCTCGTGCCTGGCTTGAGACACCACTTGCCACCCCTCTGGGCATCCCCATTAATGAGGGAGGGAACCCTCTGGCTTGTTAAAAATATGTCCTTTTAAGAGAATGGAAAAAGACATAGGGTGTTAGTAAAGCATGGGAGAGGCATCCTGAAGAATGCTAAGGCAGAAGTAATGGGCTAGGGCCAGCAAAGAAGATCAGGGCTGATAGAAGTGTAGGGCTAGAAAGGACTCTGAGAGGTCATCTGGTCCATGCCTCTACTACAAAAAATAATTAGCTGTATCTAGGTCTAGACCATCCCAGGAGTTAAGTGCTTGCCTAACCTGTTCATGAAGGCTCCTGTTGGTGACATAATTAATAAAGTCTGTACTAGAGTTTAATTTCCTTGTAACTTGTCTGACCTGATACTGAGCTGTGCTCAAAATACAGCATGTAACTGGCATTGTCAGGCAAACAAAACTACTCCGCTCTTTGAGTAGTATCAGTGGAAGGGTTTGGACCAGAACAGGGGACCTTGAAAGTACTGCTGCCTGAGGAGAAAGACTCGTAACAAATCTTGTGCAGAGCTGGTAGCAACACAAAATAGTTATTATGAGAGAGATATTATTGATGTGCAATTTGCACTTAGTAAGAAAATGTCATTCCTAAAGCAGTTTAAGACAGCAGGTAAATGTATTGTGTGGAGGGGCTTGATATGCAAACAGGCTCAAGGCACAGACTGATTCACCTACCAGTGAACATTATCGTGAGGAGAAGGATGTGCTCCCTGGCTGGGCAATGAAAACAGAAGCTGACAGTTGTGCTCTTGCATGTCAATGGCAGTGTCTAGAGCTTTCTGCATGTACATACAGACACATGTGAGTGTGAAGGCATGCTCTCCACCTTCCATCCTGAGCCTATTCCTATCGAATATTTGTAAGAGGAAGATTTTCCTCTGCACGTTTTGCATTATTCAGGCTTAGAAGTATTTCAGTGACTTTCATGTTGCCTACAGAATTTAGATACCAGGGACAAAACAGAAGCCTCCTTAATTTTCTACATTTAGGAATTCTGCTTCATTAAAATTCTTTTGAAGACTAGCCTTAATGATAGACCTTTAACTTGAAGTCTTCCTCCCAGGAAAAATAAGCTTGCAACTGAAAGCGGATGAACCTGCTCTAGAGAAATCTCTGCAATTTGACCATCAGCCATAGATGGATAATGCAGGTAGCTGTATTTCTTTTCAACATTGGCCTTGCCCCAAAGGGCCTACATTTAACCCCAGTGCGTATATAGATTGCTGCTGCTTCCACATACTCCCCCAGAATAAAAATATGAGGGTATTCTCCTTTGAGTAATTCTTTCTGAAACACTGTAACAAAACAGACAACATTGAGCCAGTTCAAACTAAGTTTTAAACTATTAGTATCCAGTACTTGTTTTTACATACAAACCTTTGTTTTGATATGTTACAGTGCCTGATTTTTTCAGAGAGTGTGAAGCACCTGACTTGCTGCCTAGAGAGATTAAGGATGCTTCCTCTGAAAGGCAGGTGTGCTATTTGCTACCATAAAACTTGGATTTAGGGGCAGACAACAGATGGCCCCAAATTTATTAAGAATGTGATGATACTATTATTTTTGGTACTTTATAAATGGGCATACAGAGTGTCTGAAGATGTTAACTTGCCTATTGATTACTCATTAGCAAACAAACCAGGATGTTTGACATGAAGAGAAACATAGCATCCATATATACAAGCTGCTCAGATTGTTACCTCTCTTACATTCTTGTTTGTGGCACAAAAGAGAACAAGAGGCACCAATGTGGTCAGAACAGTATCTTTGCGTGAGTGATGCATAGACTTGTGCACAGTTTCCTCTGTACTGAATTTGGTAGGGTAAAACTGCATTATATTCGGGTTGCCAGTGCTTGTTACCTAAAACTCCAAATGAGAGAAACAGCCTCTGTTCTGAATGCAGCCTGGGTAGGCTGGTTCCAGAGAACATGCACAGGCTTTGTCTGGGTCTGGGGATGGTGCTTGACATCCTCCTTTTCAGATGTTTTTTCCAAACATCAGGAATTTCTTGCTTCTAAGGGGGAAAAAAACCTGAAGCTCATCAGTCTCTGATAGGAAACAGATTAAATGATGGTATTTTCAAAGATCACTTGCTATGAGGAACCCCCTTGGGAAAGGCAGGCAGACTTGCTTTGCAGATTGCTCTGAGGAGCTCTTGCGTTGTTTCCTTAGTTCTTAGCAAAAAAATTTCTAACTCTTTGTTGGAGTCTGCTGCAGTTGTGTCCCACTGGTTTTGAATTAGCAAATCTTACTTCAGTTTAGCAAATGCATTAAAAGGATATGAGTTACTCAAGTGATTTCAACATTGGGTAGTCAGAGCAGGTTGAATGTCTTGATCTGAAGTAAATGAAAGCTGCTAGAGCAATGTTTATTTTAAACCATAAGCAAAAGAGAGCAGCTTAGTAGACTAAACTACAAATCTTCAAATCTTACAGGCAAGCACCAGAGAGTCAAAGAGTTGCTGAGCTTCAGCAGCTGTCATTAAATTTTTCCTTATAATGTGCCTACCCTATGTGTATATTTGTTTGGGAGCTGGTGTTGTGGGTATGTGCATATATGTAGGAAGAGTTTGTCCACATTCTTTCCTTTCCATTTTCTATGATTGTTGTAGCTTTTCTGGTACAAGGATCTCAGCAAGGAAGAAGAGTTAAATTCTCATAGTTGGAGGAAAACAATTAAAACTTGGGCATGCTGCAGAGGCATGTTTGAGCAACATGCTGCATGTTTGAGCAACATTTCAAGTTGCTGTACTGAGAGCTGAAACTAACCTTAAGACGCTTGATGTGGCGATGTCCAAAAACTGCCAAAGCTTCTGCATGCAAATGGGCTCCTGTCATGGAAGAGCTACAAAAGCTTCTTGCTTTTGTCTCTTGATCTATGCTAACTGGAGGTGGGGAACAGCACACAGCTGCCTCTTATGCCATGGGCCAATTAGTGACTAGAAGTAGCTTTACCTAGAATGTTTTGTCAACATTTCAAGAAATGGCTGAGAAACTATAGAGTTCAAAAACCATAATTAAACAAATGATATAAATATACTCTAGGCAGGCTTCATCTTGCTGACCTTTAGTTGTCTACAATGTGAGTTGTACTTCTGAGGCCACTTTTAAAGTCTGCAGAAGCAGCAGGATACTTGCAGCAAAAGATCCTGAGGAGCTGGATGTCTCCTACAGAAGAAAACACAGCACACCTCTGCTACAGTCTACTCCTCTCTATGGACTAAACAGACAATCAGTTCAGATGTAGATGTTGGCACTACGGATAAGTTTGGACTGGCAGATCCCAGCCCACGCAGTGGAACCTCTTTGCAAAGCATTGGCAGTGGAGCTGGGAGCATTCCAGCAACACTGGCCTGTGGGGGAGAAGGGTGAATACAATGAAGCAGCTTCTGGTGGTTTCATTTCTATTAGGGCTTTCATGGAAGGACTTCAGCATGCTTTTACACTGAGATTGGAAGAGACTGTTGTTAATTATATAATTAGCTGTTTAAAATATATTTATTAGGGCTTAACAGCCAGGCCACAGATATGCATCAATTACAGAGCCACAATATCTGCAATAAATGTTTTTCACCCCATAATCAAATATGGCTTAATTAGGCAATGCTGGGAGAACAGTCATAATAAATAGAGTGGGTAAGACTTGCCTTTATAATTGAGATTTAATCAGTGACTCTTGTATGTTCATTGGATAATTGATTATTCTACACATTTATCAAGGATTTAAAAACTCGGTGGTAGATATGCAAATCCCCTTGTATTAAATACATCTGAAATTCTCAAATACCGTTTAATGCATATTAACATTCTGATTAAATCTAAATGACCTACATACTGTAGATCTCACTTCTGCAGTAGGCTATTTTATTGCTATTTATCTTTTTTTTTGTCAAGCTAAACTGGTTGTGTTTGCTTTGTAAGTAGTTGTAGGAGATGGACAGAAATAGGCGAAGGGGAAGTGAAATGAAGATGGCATCTTGTGCATTCCTGGAATGAGCAAGCTATCCTGGATGGGATAGCAGGAAATATATTTACACTGGCTGCTAGTGAGCAGACTAAACCAAATGAAGCAGCCAAACACATCAGATGTGGTAACTCTCCCTGAAGAGTTACTATCACACTTAGCGCTATGTGTGATAGAACAATCATGTAGAAATGTCCATGGACAAAAAGAAAATAAAAAAAACCCAAACCAAAGAATAAAAGCCACATGCAGAAGCCTTAATGATTGTGTGAGATGTGGATGAACAGTGCCAGTGTTATCCAAGAACCAGCACAAGGTGTGTCCTGCTGGCTGCAGTTGTTGCTGGAGATACCCCTCCCTCCCCTTGCACAAAGCCCATAAGAAACAGCCCCGGGCCTGCTGGGGGAACACTTTCTCCAAGGAAAACAGGTTTACCTCACTCAACTCATGCTTGCAGACAGTTTTTTGCTAAGGGTTAAGGATGGAGTAAGAATGCAAAGGAACACGAAATTGTGGTTAGCGATGACAGCTCATGTCTGAAGTGAGAGATGAGTGGCAGATTAACATCCCAATTAAAAGTGAAAGTACAATTTAAACCAAGGATAGGTCATAGGACTGCACCTTGGCAACCCCCCTTCACTTTGTATCTTGCGCAGCTCGTACCCGGTCACATGCAGTGCTGGGAGTACAGAAAGTGTCTCGGGTTCTTGGAAGCAAAGCATGCATGTCACAGGTGGGAGACACACCAAGCTAATAGATTTTGGTAAAAGTGTAACTGTTAGTACCAGAGCACTGGTAACAACAGAGCTATTAGTACTTAATTCCTGTGTACTGATCCTTTCCTGCATCCACGATTCATGCTGGGCAATCTGATGGTGGGAGTAATTGTCAACCATGAAGATCTCAGTGCCAGGCTAGTATGCAAGGTGAATTAATTTCCATGTTATTTGACTTGTGTTTTCATGGAATCAGTGCTTTTCACCTTTTACAACTTGTAGACTCCTAAATATTTTCAAGTGGGGCTGAGACTTTTGATTATTGAATTTAAACCGGTAACAGTAGTGTACATTCCTTTGCTGTCTTTTGCAGATGGTCTGGAGGGCAGGTTTTCTACCCTTCCCCTCTAAGCCCCTCGTCTGCAGCCTGAGGACCACTTCTCTAAATTCAGGAATAATGAGCCAAACAGCTAGCCTGCAGCTTTTGCGATATGGATGACTTGCTTTATTTTCTACTTTTGCAAGTGTTTCTTGCTAGCTTCGACTTGGGCACAAGAGGGTGATATTTCCTCAGGAATTTGCCTACCAGTGTGTTGTAAAGTGAGCACGCTTGTACAGGAATGTGCTCCAGAAAGAAAATAACCATGGTTTGTTTTCTGCTAACATGGTAGGGTTAGCCTTGTTCCTGCTTGACATTGTGGTCCAGTGCTGGAGGGTGCTCTGGAGCTGGGTGGACACTAGGACACACTGCCTCTGAGCTACTTACTGCTCATGTCTGAGTAGACCTTCTGCCTGGGAAACTGCAGAACGGTTTAATCTGACCATCAGCAATTATTCCAAGGTTTCCTCACATGACCAAGACCCTTGTGAAGGCCCCTTCCCTTATGTGTTTTCAGAGGTGCAAGCTGTTGCTGTGTCTCTGGGTCCTAGTCATTTCTACAGCATATGTCTTTCACCTGTGGTGCACAAAGGCCTGAATTCCTGTTGCTGACTGCACCACCTTTAAGTGCTTGACAGGCACAAAGCAAAAGAAACTGTTTCTGCCCCAGGCAGGGATTATGGTTCCTCATAGTGTATCGAGTAGTGTTGAGAGAAGAGCTATCTTCAGGATAAGCACATCCTGTCCCTACACATCAGATCTTGCTTTCCCCAAGCCAGTCTCACCTGCAGTGTGCTGCTTCAGGGGTGTAAATCTTAGGGCTCAGCGGGCAGTGATGGCTCTGGTTCTGAATTCCAGCCTGTCTGTATCTCCAACTTGGGGAGAGGACACAGGTCAGTCTAAACAGCCTCTGAATCACCGCTTCTTGGGAAGTGACTTATGCTCTGCTTTGGCAGTGTTTGTTAAATCCTGTCTGCTGCCATGAAGTATGCGGGAAGTGAGTGCCAAACACTGCTGCTCCATCACCACCCTGGTCTGCCATCCTGTCACCTCTCCCTGGCCTGCTCTCCAGCCTTGGTGCACATCTACTCTGTGCTGGGTCACTGCAGGTGATTCTTCAAGACTTGTTCTACTTTGGTCTAAGAAGTTTAGCTCCATGCTTAGATTGGAGGCACTGGTTGGCCTAGGAGTAGAATAAGAGTCTTTTGGAAATAATTGTCCAATGTTCAGTTACAGACAAGCTTTGGCTCTTTTATAGGTGAACAAATGAAAAGGGTTGGATTCCTTAGGAGAAGGTGTCCAACATCAGTGACAGCCATTTGCCTCCAACCATCTTCTGTCCAAACATGTACCCCAACCCAATCTTTCTTTATAAACTAAAGGCAGTGAAGGAGCCTGAGTTGGAAATGTATTTTTTTCTGGCACTCTTTTTTTGCCACTTTAAGTACTTTCTGGTGACTCTAACATGCCTGACACCCTATGCCACAAAGTGCCCATGACTGTGCCCTCTCCAGGGAGGCATTTTGGGAGGCAGCAAGTAGAACTGCCAAGGGCCCTCAGCGTGCCCACAGCATTGATCCCCTCCTTGAAGAAGTTTAATGGTAACTCTTACCCTACTCCGTACACTCTGTCAGTACAGACAGACGTGGATTTGGGATTGTATCGCTCAGTTGCCATTGGGCTCCTCTGACTCGCAGTGGTGCCCTGAACCATGTGGTCTCTCAACCTCTGGCAGCAGCAGCGTGATGAGTCAAATCTCCAAAGCTCCAGGCTTTTACAGAGTGCCGGATGCCTCACTGGATATGTAATCCCTGTGCTTGGAACCCACATGAGACAATGCAAAGCAAATTACTGCAGACTAAATATATGGTCAGGATGTGTTGGAAGTTGGCAGTGGAGCTGGCTGGGGTAGCCAGGGAGGGAGGAGAGAAATGGTCAGCTTGCGTTCTTCACGTTGAACTGGATAATGCTTGAGATCCTTTAAAAGACTTTAACATGGTTTTGGAAGTGAAGAGCTGGAGGAGATTCAGCTATAAAAAGCTGGATGAAGGCCGAAGGGTGCAATGTGCCTGGGAATTGTGAGAAGGGATCAAGCAGCCAGCTTTGAGAGAGAGGATGAATCTGGGAGCAGATAATCTTTCATAGCAGTTCAGAACAGGGCTTTGGCACCTCCCTGTGAATCAGGAGATGGACTTCTGCTCTGATCCGTTTCATGATCCATGGCTCCTTTTTGATCCTTTGTATGAGTTACGCTACATGTTGGCAGTGGTTTCTCTGAGGCACTGTTTGTATCCTTCTTAAAAGAACACTACCAAAATAAAGATCAGTTGTCTCGCCTGTTTTACTGTAACTAATTGCTAATGTTGTTACAGTGGAAAGAATGCTATAAAACTGAATTAGAGCTTTGTGTTTTAATTGACTTATTTTTGTATTTCACCTGGTTTGCTTAGTGAAATTAGAATGGACTTCGGTTACTTTTTCTGTTCAGAGACACTTTCTGGCCGTTTGCCCAGACCAGAAGAGCCCCAAGCTCTCCAGTACTGAATGCTGATTAGAAGTGGGGCCAAACTCTACTATAAAGCACTCTGCTTTGAGTAAGGAGACAGCTGTAATGACTGTGACTTCTACTTTTACTCTCCTACAAACTGGAAAATCGAACTTAATGGTGCTTGAGAATCTTAAAGTTTTTGTCATTGGGCAGTGCTTGTTGTCGTGAGTAATGATAAAAAGAGAAATTAAGAATTCTTGTTAGTAATCTGAAGGCAAATACCCACCTGAACATTTTGGTTCTGTAACATTTGAGAAGGGGAACATGACATGTTGGATGGGGTCTAAAGGTTGAAATGGCCTCTTTAGCTAAGCATTCTGCCTGTGGGCAGTGCATTACCAAAACAACCCTTCCGTGAGTCACACTGATTGTACTCATCTTTTCCCTCTTAAGTGAAGAGTGTGCTTCAGCTCAGAGCTTATTCATGAAAGAAACCTGTGTTTGATCACCTTTGTCCTCACCCTGCAGGTAGAGAGATATGTCAATAGATCTTATTTTAGGGCTTCAAAAGTAACATGCAGCTTCTGGAGTGCTGCTCAGGCTGCCTAATAAATTCACTGTAAAGATCACTTTACTTGCTAGGCATTCATCTATCCTGGGAAAAGGCATGGGGGACTCCCCACCCACTCAAATCCAGACTATCTGTAGCCACAGCAACTCCTCTAATAAGCACTTTCTAGAAAGACAGAATAGGCAGCTCAATCACCCTCTACCTAGTGCAGCAAGGACATGGGAACAGCTGTGTATGTTCAACAGACAAACTCAGTAATAGGCTTGAAATACCATGGGTCAGCTGTCTAAATCTCTTAATATCACTAGAGCTGTACAGGTTTCCATCACCTGAGGCTTGAGTTCTGTATTTACTTGAAAAGTTCCCCAAGGATGACCCTGCTCTGGCTCTGCTGCCAGCTGACGGAGATTTGCTTCTCAGCAGAGCTATGCCATCTCAAAATCAGTAGACACATAATGCTTCCTTCTGCTGGTGTTTGAGGGCATGGTCCCCTTCCGTGCTATCAGCACTTCTGAAGCCTTCCCTGCATCTTTGCAGAGATGCAGATGGGACCTGGGGCATAGAGGAACTTGTGTGCTGGTTAGCTGCTAATGAGATGGGGTTTGCATTGTGCTGGGAGGCACATGGCTCAGCAAACAAGCAACCTGGAGTAGGCTGGATAAAGTGTGCTGTAGGTGAGGTGGTAATAGTACAGAGATTGCAATGTTCCTTATGTTACAGCTTTCATTAGGCTATCAGCTGGTTTATCTATAGCTCTATGTATCTGCTTGCTGGAACATATTGAGTAACTAGTTATAAGAGATAGTCTTTGCTGTTGTTGGCATTTCTGGTGTTGAAATCTTATGCTAGTGCTATTATTTTGCACATGTTGATGCATGTTTGCATATAGATGGTTTGGTCTCCCTCATACACATAAGTTAAACTTCTGAAGGAGGGATACCTCCTGTGTGTAAATATACACTGTGCTTAAAATGAATGTGTTTTTACAAGGTTATTTCCTTTTCAAATGTGAACAGGACCATACTTGCAGCCATAAATAATTTTACACCTTACTTTCTTGTTTGCAATCTCCCTATGTAGGACAGAAATAGTAAGTAGATATCAGGTGTTATCTCCCCAAATGGCTAAGGGGACAGCAAGAAGGCTTCAAAACCATTAAAAAAATATAATGCTCTGTTTCTATGATTTACAAAATTTAATTCTGCCTAATGAGAAAGGGCACAGCTGTGGGACTGACTACCCAGAGGACAATTCAGAGCTGGAAAAAAGCATAAGAGCTCTCCCAGGATAAAGGACACAGTGAAATCTGCAGCTTCCAGCAATTCTTAACTGGCCTTATAAAGCTGCTAAGTAACAACAGTCCCCCTTGCCCCAAGTGGTACAGTACCTAGACACACCATAAAGCAATTCCAGCTGTAGCCAACAGTTCGGTGTATATAATAGGCAGTTTACTGATTTCTTTGCTGTTTCAGCTGACAGTGATGGATCAAATCAGGAAAACTACAAGGGTAGGAGGAAAGGGATTAAGATCTTAGACTCACCAGCCTCCCCCACCCCCGGGGTTTGTTCCCATGGGCAAGTGCTGATGAGCATTCCCCATTTTGTTTCTTCACTGATTAAACTAAGAAACCAAACCAAAGGACACAGGAGAAAAGGGTTAAAGGATTAGGAGATGGTCTTTGAACTGCCATGTGGCAAGGTAATGAGGCATGAATTATTAAAATGATTTCAATTATAACTGTCAGCCACACGCACTGCTTTTGCATTGGCTTTCTTCCTCTCTGTAAAAAGATGGGTTTGCAAGTGCTCATGGTTTCTTGGAAGAGATATGCTCTTCCAGAAATGTTAGTTGTATAAATAGTGTAATTTGTCATTGGCCAAGCTGCTTTCATGGTTAGATAAGTTGAAGTGTCAAAGAAATGGGCATGGCTCAGCAGCAAGACAAATTTGTTCCTTGAAAACCTATAGGAATGGATTACTACCATGTTGCTGAAAGGACATAGGTATTAGTGGCCTCTAATACCTGAATCAGAATGGTGAGCTATGAGGCACTGGTCATATGCTGCTAGTAATAATTATTAAAAAAAAATGCTTTGGCTCTAATGGAAGAAGCAATATATTTATACCATGTATTCTTTTGCTTGTGCATGGCTTGAAAGTAGTGGCTCGAGAATTACTCTGTTCAGAGATTTGTAGACAGTGATCAGACTGATTTATGCTCAACCTCTGTAAAGACAGGCACCACACTGCTATCTGACTTTCCCATATTTCTTCATGCTCTAAATGCCTACAGAAATGGAAATAATATCAGGAATAGCTCCATCTAGTGACTGCTAAAAATTTTGCACAAAAGGTTGTACTTCGGGTCAGAATCAACGACCTTAGGTCTGACTCCTTGGGAAAACTCATGTGGCCTCAAAGACTGACCAGCACAAGTAAGACTTGCAGCGTTTGCTACAGTAGATGGCTGTAGATATATCCTGGTGAGATCAGAATTTGATGAATGCTTCAGGAAGAATTATTTACCTAATGGTTGGGGGGGTTTTTTTGTTACTCGTGAATTGCCTGAAGGAGGGGGGAAAGGAGAACTGAATCCATGTGGGCTCAGATCAGTGAGTAAGTATTGAAATGTGAGGTATCCTAAAGCTGTGTCTCTGAGCAGTTTAGTTAAACTGTTCCTTTCTACTACTTTTCTCCGCACCAAGACAGTGTTCATCCTCAGAATTCAGACGTACTCTGTTCAGAAAGGCGATGGCTTAAGGCCATTGCCAGGTGAATGCATCTCTAGTTACTTTCTGGTTTTTTTATCTTAATAGGGAAAGAAAAACAAAGGCAAAAAAAGTAACATTCATAGTTGAGTTCAATACACACAGAATGACCTCATCGGAAAAGGAGCAGTGTACAATGCTGGCTGCAAAAGTTAAATAGCTTAAAGCTCTCACCCTGTTGTGGACAGTGACCACAATGACTAGCAGGGACTGTGTTCGTGCATCCATCCATGGGGGAGCGTCTGATCTGTGGGCCAGCCACGAGAGGGCAAGACAGTAACAAAAACCTGAGCGAAAATTAATCTGTTGGTCAGGAAAACAATTGCATGAAGGCGGTGGCTGTGCCAGACTGCCGAGCCTGGGAGGACAGCGGGGCCGTGGGCCAGGCTGGGAGCTTGCTGGGCGAGCGATGAATGAGAAACCTCCGCGGGGTCTGGCTGGTGCCATTGTTCGCAGTCACGGCAGGCAGCGCTCGGCCCTGCTCCTCTCGGAAATATGAGTTATTAAAATGTAACAACAGCAGGAAGGCTTTTGCACTAGGGCTTATACAATATCGCTTTTATAGTTCCTGGGTTTTCCTCCTCCTTGGAGGAGAGCTGTTTTCCTTTGGCCATGGGTGAGATGAGGGTTTGTTTGTGCCGTGACCCTGCCAGCAGGTGACCGTTTCTCTAGCTACTCTGCAGAGTTTCCCTTTGCAGCCTGGATGGAAACGGAGGCCAGATCCCCCCTGGGGTTTCTGGATGACAACGGACTTTTTCCAACTCGTTCAGCGCAGCCTCGTCTCAGGAGCAGCCGAGAGGCGCGGGGGGATGAGGAGGGAGAAAGCATTCCTTGCTGCTACATTCACATAGTTCCTGGCACCAGCCAGCTCAGCAAGCTCCTCCTGAAACCGCTCCAGACTCTGAAATCATTTCTATTAGGAAACCATTCATGCTCTAGCTAGAGCCCTAGCTGACTCTTTAAAGCCCCAAAAAACACTAAACCACTGACAGCGGTCAGGAGCCTCTGATGCTGCCTGGCTTGTTTTGGCAGAGCTGAGGGTATGGGCTGCAACGAGACCAGAGTCCTCTTGTTCTCAGGCAATAGTTTCCCCACACAATTCTGCACTTCCTGCCAGTTTGTACAGAACTGGAATCAAACTCCAGCTCTATTTTCTTAGTTGCCTTTAATGCTATCCTTGTCCCTTTCTCAGTAAGAAGAAAGGCAGCTTTGCACAGCTTGCCTATATTTACTCATTTTATCGTGAGTCCTGCCATTACAGGAACTGCCTGCAAAGTGTGAGCGTCGGCGCTAAAAAAATGCCACAGTTTGTAAAGCTTATGATATTTTCAAGAAATGTGTAAGGTGAAAATACATATTCAGGCACTAAGGTGTTTCCCTAGCAGCAAGACTGGGACTGTCCGTTGTGGGGACTCGGAGGATCTGGCCAGGACAAGCCTCTTGGTAACCATGTTTCTGAGACATGCTCCCTCTGCCCTCCCTTGTAAGCCTGTTTTTAAGTCCCTCTTTGAGGTGGGTATGTTAGCCCAATCATGCTGTTACCTGCTGAACTGCAGCAGGCTTGTTTCAGTGTTTAAATTGCCTCTTTGCTTGTCTCTCAAGCAATGATTCATTTTGATTGATCAGCTTTGAGCTGGGTGTGAAGGCAGCCCTTGCTGCTTCATTACTGCCACTGCTGAGCTTTGGATGAAGCTGATTTTTACCTTTTAAAGCCACTGCCTGTTGCAGGTCCTCTGTCTGTTAGATTTGCTCCTTTTGCTGTCAATGGGAAAATCACCTGGGCCTTTCTGGAGCTTTCCAAAGGTATTTGTACCCAACTAATCTGGAAATCTTGGACTTCTAGGCTTAGGGCTTGTTCACGTATTAGTTAATTGGGAATGAGTGTATTGGTTTGGAGAGGCTGGTCTGTCCACTGCCCTAAGTCTTGTGCAAGTATTTTAGCTGCTGCTAGTTGATGGAACAAATCATCCTTTAAAATTCTGGAGTAAATGATATAGATGGAAGATAAAGAACAATGAGAAATGAAGCTGTGTCAGTGTAAGAAAAGAGAAAGTAACTGTGGAATTATGGCCTTAGCAAGCAAGGCAGAGATGTAAGTGATGGCTAATGGATGACAGTATATCACAGATAAACCTGCACCAGTTTCCAGGAATACTGAGAGATATATGTATAATAATAGTCCAGGACTATAACTCTAGATCTGGGTTAAACCAGCTGCTTTCTGTAGCCCTTTTGTGTCTCAGTTTCCCCACCTGTAAAGTTGGATAATAGTAATTTCCTCCCAGAAGAGCTGCTAGTGCTGGCTAGAAGCTGGGCTGTGTTATAGCATTAAGGAAACGGTGGCTATTATTAATCACTCCTCATATTTTTTCAACATTCTGCATAAATAAGTTTTGTTTGTTTTGGTTTTTAAAACTTGGAATCGATGGCTGGACCAAATTATAGCTGGAAGCTGAGAGGTACAAGAAAAGACATCCAAATGCTGCTCAGTTTGCTCTGTATAGGACAGAACTGCTGAGGCTGCATCACTTGCGGCTCCTGAGCCTGGTGCCAGCATACAGAATTCCCTCCTTACAGCTTTTCCATTTCACATGCCAAGTATCAGCTCTTCAGTCTGTTATAAATCTTCCCTGATTCTGTAATTGCTTTGGTAGTGATTATAGGCAGACTCTTGTTGATCCTTCCGTGGTTTTCCTTTATCCACATTTTCTGTGGGCTATTTTGTTGTTGTTGATTCTCTTTTCCAGTTCCTTGCTCCCCTTTTCCAGTTCTAGCAGGCCCCATGGCTCCGGTCCAGTGTCTTCCCTCCAAGTGACAGGCAGAGCCCCCTCTGCATCTGGGTCTGCCTTTCCATTAAGAGCTGTCAGGGGGAAGAGGCACCTCGTGCCTCTTACACACTTGCGAATATGGGAAGCAAACATGTAAGTTCATGCATTTAAGAATATGCTCTGAATTACACTTGCAGAACTGGGAGTTGCATTCAGGGATGGATTTAGAAAGCATGGCAGACAGACAGTTAAGCATAGCTTTAAGCATGATTGTACTGTTCCCTAAGTACCCACGGATGTCTAAACATAAGGAGTTACAACAGCAGCAAAACAATTGTGCCTGGCTGTTTGCTTGGCACATGTTCAAGTCTGCAGCCAGACTGGTTGCTGCTGCTGAGGAGGGGTTGCAATAGGTGGTGTGCGGTCCCTCTCCCCTGCAGCAGTTTAGTCCCACAGTTTCTGTGCCTCCCTCCAGCGCAGCAGGACCAGTAAGCCTGTTTTCTCACAGCTCCAGCACTCTGCCTCCATTCTACCTTTTCTCTCTCCCCAGGGATGTATGTTCACTTCTCGGAATTGCACTTGTGAAAATGTACTTGATAATCCAGCTTGACCAAGGGCAGGCACTGGAGTAAGCCCCTGCCCTGGGTTATGCATGATGCTTGGATAAAAACCAGTGATATTCTTACCTGGTGGCAAGTAAGATCCAGATCTCTTCTGTACTACTCTGGAAGGACGATTGACGCAAAGCTATGGTTATTGCTTCATTCCTGTAGTTTCAACTAAAACTCTGACCATAAAAGCCATAAAAGAGGGTTGTGTATTTGTAAAAAATGGATTAAGCTTTGAGGAGTTTGAGAGTTTGACCTGTTTTTGTTTTTCAAACTTGCAGCTACTTTCAGAAGTGCTCAGCTGGCATTTCTGAAAGCAGCCCAAGGATTTTACAATGATTCTTAAGGGGGGGGGGGTGTGTTCATGTGGGTCAGCTCTTGAAGCACCTTGAAGAGTTTTGTTTTCAGAGACTGGGGCTATTCAAAATGGAAAACAGTTATGACCTTTCCCTGACTTCCCTTACATTCAGGGATTTTCCTTCTATTGAATGGGCATTGACTACTGCCTTTAATTTTTATTTTATTGTCTGTTCACACACTCTTCAACTTTAATTTCATGTTGAAGTATTCCCTTCCCTAATCATGGGAGAGGCTGTTCTATGAAAATGGCCATCTGATGTGCCTTGTGGTTGAGCAGATGTTATCTTGTTTGGTCATGAAATTCTGCATTGAGTAATTGGACATTCTTCCTGGTTCCTCATAATTAAGGCAGAAGAAAAGAACAAAACCTGCTGATTTGATATGAGTAATTGCTTCATTAAGTTATTTGCTTCTTCACCATAACCATCAGTCCGAAGAAGAGAACAGCATGAACATCAGACCATATATGAGGATACTGTAATGCTGTGGGCTTTTGGTGCTTCATTGTCAGATGGAATCACAGGGAAAGGAGTTAGGAAATGCACTGCTAAATTATTTACCTCTTAACCATATGCACTTAAGACCACAGAGAGAGTCTGGCTGTTGCTAGCTGTGCTGTGTCCTAACCAAGTGAATCAGTCCCCGGAAAAAGCAGAGAGCTAATGTATGAAGCTTTAGATCAACACAGCTGCCTTGCCTCCTGTATCTGAGCATTGTGAATTGATGCTGAGAGGCTGAACATCTGTGTTTTCCTACTGTGGAGCAGGGAAGGAGAGAGCTGCATTAAATCCTGGCCACTGGCAAGAGGAAAGTGGCTCAGAACTGGAGTATGGCAAATCTTAGCTGTGGTGATGGCTTATGTCACTGCTGTTCTTTGCGTTCAGTCTTCCTGGGTTTGGCAAGCAGGCTTGCATGTGCATTTGGCTAAACAAGGACTTATCGGTGAACATGCTGTCCCCAATGACACTGAGGACAGGTAAATGGGCCTTGTTCACTTGTTAAGTTGCATGGATTTAACTGAGATCTCAGACATAATTTCAAGTAGGAGATTTTCCATCTATGTGGACCCAAGCTCCTTTCATGTACATCTGACTGCCCCATCTCCATGATTCAGTGGTTTTGTGGCTCATAAATAACAGGTCATACCAAATGTATTTCATAAACCTATCCCTTATTTCCTCATTGCAAGCTTGAGAGCCAGGCTGCTGCATCAGAGCAGCTGCAGGATTTATATGTGCCTACTGACAAAGTCAGTGCTTGGAGGCTCCTTAGATGTGAATTCTGCTGAATTATCCCCAAGTGCTGGGGGAAGTAGTTCCAGGTTACTATTGATCAGTCCTCCAGCCCTCTGCATGCTGTTCTCTGCAAAGCCTGTGTTAGCCAGGAATGCTATCAGAAACTTTGATTGTCAAACTGATTTCTGTCTCCCTCTCCAAGATCGGGGCAGGTATGTTTTTATAAGGCAGACTCCACCAAGCTCAGAGCTGGCAGACCCAACATTCCTGTGGCTGTAAAGTTAGGTAGCAACAAGTTAGCCCTGATTTTTAATCCCAGCTTGGGCAACCTTTTCTCAAAGCCATTAAAAATAAAATTCTGTGTTTACTTTTTTTTATAACTAAATGAGGATAATGATGAACTTAAGTAACCAGGACATTGTAAGGATTAACTAACTGTGGCACAACCAGTGCATTGTGTGAGCAAGCTCCGTTAGGGCTGCAGGGGAATGGGAGAATGATCAGAGGTGCTGTAATATTTTAATTTCCTCAAGAAGGCGGCAGAAAGGAGAGCAGATTCTGCCAGTGTCGCAAGCATCCAGTGCTGGTTGATTGGCTCTTGTCCTTTCTCACAAGCATCTTGCTGTCCTGGGCACCAACAACAGCAATTGTGCACTGCGAAGGGCACAGAGCATGGATTGAGCTTTGCCTTGAACTGGGCTGCCAGCAGCCAGCCCACTGGCACAGAACGCTTCCAGCTGCAGTGAATGGGTTCAGTGGGCTGACTGAACTACCTGGCCCTTTCCTGCTGAGTTAGTGCATCCGAGCTGTTGGACTTAGCAAAGTACGCAGGGTGAGTCAGGAGGCTCTGTTGCACATGCAGCGGTGCCAAAAGCCACCCTTCATGCCTGCCAGGGCAATTGCAGGCTCTGGGCAGTGAAGGTAGTCCTTTCTTGGCCAAAAGCCACAAGGTCTCATCTGTGTGGTCTCCTTCCCCTCCTGCTTCCTTTCCCTTGAATCCAGGGGCTCTCCGAGCTGAGTTTTGCAGGGCTTTTGCAATGATCTCTCTGGCCCGGGGTGCAGTGCCACCACTCGCTCTAGCTGCAGTTTGGCAGCTGCCTCCTTGTGCTGGGCAGGATGGATTGCTGGTGCAGAGCAGGGTGGAAAATTTTGCATCCTCTCTCCAGCCTTGCAGCCACAAAAGTGGAGCTTGGAGGATCATATGTAAAACAGAGCTGGAGGGGGAGATGTGGGTGGTTTATAGTCCTGACACCCGAGTTCCTACCTCTAAATCAGTCAGAGATACTGTTCCCCAAAGAGGAGGCTCAGGCCTGATCTGCTGCTCACTGGCAGGTCTTTGCAGTGTAAATTCATGCTTATCCTTGTTGCTGGTCACCTGGGGACCTCTATGCTCTCCTACCAGGCAATGTCTTCAAGCCCCAGGGCAGCACTGAGTAACGCGCAGCCTCCCCACACCTCTCCCTGGGAAAACTCAACCTTCCTCCCCTTTTGCAATATGAGAAACCTGGTCTGAGAGATTGAATGAATCAGTTGGAGAGATGCAACTACACAGCTCAGCATACTCTAATGTCTAGCTTCATGCTAGTCCATGAGATTGTAGTTTTTTCCCCAGGGGCTCACACCTTATTTCTATATTTTCCTCCTCACTACAGTATACATTATTTGGTGCTGTTGCTTCTGCCAGTCTCTCCCTCAACTTGACCCTTTCCTGGACCTCTGGCTCCCTGCCCCAGTCCACCATACATAGCTGGTGGTGCTCGTCTCTCGCTCCTCTGATCGCTGTACTATGTTTAGTTTGGGAGACTGTGTATCTCGGTGCAGGACCCCCACATTCTGGGGAACGTACTTGCCTGGAGGATACGTACTTGCCTGGGGAACGTACTTGCTGCTGGGGGAGAGATAGCACGTACCACTTGCAGAAAGTGCCTTTCATGCCTGCCATGAAACTATAACACAGATGTTGCAGACTAAGCCATGAAGAACCAGCTGCAGAGGGCATCACAGCTGGGTCAGGCCCAGCAGCTGCTGCAGGAGGTGCAGCATCTGCAGCCTTGGTGGGTGCAGGTGCCAGTGGGCTCAGAGGAGCCTGCCCACGCTCATCCCTTGAAAAAGATCACTGCTGTGTGTGTGGAGCTGGGCATCATGAGACCAAAACAAGTAAGGTTGACACAGCCTCTCTGAAAAGAGGCCAGGTGGTGGCATAGGAGTGCCAGGGTGGGATGCATTTGGCAGAGGGGATGTCCAGGGCTGGCACAGGATGGGTGCATGTGCCAGGCCAGATCCAAGCTGTTTTGGCAGGGCTGGATGCATGAGGCTCACATGGTGCCTGCCTGTGCTGTGGCTGGGCTAAGCCAGTAGTCTGAATCCCTCACTTTCAGGAACAATAAATTCCCTCACTAATCTTATGAAAGAGGAAAAAAAGCTATAAATGACTTACCTATTTGAGGCCTGTGGTCTCTGCATTGTATTAAACATTAACCTGCCCTTCTGAGCCAAGCGACTGGTTCTCTTGGTAATTCTGAGGCCAGGCAGCCAAAGAAAAGGATTCTTTGTCAGACAGTATTTCAGAAAAAAAATCCCTTCAGCCATTTTCTTTCTCATCGTGTTTGTTTGGCCCTGCGGTAGAAAGCCTGCTCCACAATTTGCTGTTTGTATTTGTGCAGTCAAGCTGATCAGATGGCTGTACCCCAGCCATGGCTCTGAAAATGCTGCTCACCAGCAGCCCCGCAAAGGCGCAGGCACACTTTGCACATGTAATCACGCACACATGCGGAACCATACACTTAATCGCACACATGTGCACATGTAATCACACACATAATCAGGCACATGTGCACATATACCCATATATGAGAAGAACGGAAAGTTGTCTTTTGATCTTCTGTAACGTGTATCCCTGTGAGTGTTGAGTATTAAAAGTAGTCGTGCCCATCAGAGAGATGCAGGCAAGAGCGGAGAAGGGGAATTATAACTCAGGAGTGGGTTCTGCTCCTGACTTTGCACTTACTTGGTGTACAAGGTGGGGCAAGTCATTGTGCTATTGTTTCACCTCCATAAACTGTGACTAATGATTTCAAAAGCACCAGTGGAAAGAGTAATATATTGTTACTATGGGCTTAGATACATGTTTACTTAAGCAACAAAGCTTTGGTGGTTCAAAAGTTTTCTTGATGACGGAGTTTTTTGCTAACATCTCTCTGCTGGAGACCACAGTGTAACAGTAATGCAGCATAGTCATCCAGCAGCGGGTAGAGCTGTTGCCGCTACGAACCTGGGAATGTGTGAGTGCTCCTGAGCTGTTCCAGTGCAAAGTCTGGCTGCTTAGCACCAAATCCCCCAGTGACTTCACCTAGCTCTTCAAGTTTTGCACTAAAGCCTGAGAGAGGATCCGACAATCCTTTTTTTCATATCTGTTACAGAGGTGATAATCTATGGCTGAGAAACGATAGCAAATACTGATGGGACTGTATCATCTTAATCCAGTTTATCTACTCTCTTCCTCTGTCCCTGTGCAATGCCAGGGTTAGGGGGTAGAACAGGTTTTTTTTCCTACTGCGGAAAAGTCTAAAACCAAACAGAAAGCCCTTCCTACTGAAATCCTGCCTTTGAGCTGATGGAATTTTCTCATGTGGATGGGACTTTGTGCTCCGAACCTTTGCGTGGGTGACTCACCCGAGCAGGCTGTGGAAATCTTTCCAGTGATCAGCCCAGTCCTTCCTCCAGCAGTTCAGACTCCTGCACTTCACTGTGCCTTTAGTCATAGCTAGTCTTCATTTGCTCTTTCCTCCTGTCTGTGTTCATAATGCCCCCAGCTTATTGCATTTGCGTAACTAATTGTCCAATGTGTGTTTCACAAGGGAGTGATCAGGAGCATGTCTGCTCTCCTGGCAGACCCACGTGCTGAGGCACATAAGGAATAGCAAAATGGAGCCTCCTCTTCTCCAGTAACCTGGGGGAGATGCCAGATCCCAGTGTTCCGGGGAGCTGGTTACGGGGTAGGTGGCTCTCTGCATCCCCCCAAGCTGTGAGTAACCGCTCGCACGTACCTCTCCCTGTGCCGTAAGCCTGCATGAGCATTTTGCTCAATTTACAGCCTTGAATGAGTCCTTTAAGTGTGGGTTTGAAGAGGAAAGAGGTGTTTACACCACAGGGTGCTGACAGGCCAGTAATGCACTTTGAACTAGAAACCGTCTGACTTGAGAGCGGGGCTGACCTGAGCCGCTGCAGCAGCAAAGGACTGAATCAAAGCCGTGGGGTGCACCGGGCTGGAGGCATGAAATTCCCTCCCTTCCCTTTGCTGCACCAGCTAAATACACCGGGATTTCCAGGGCTGGGAGCTGGCAGGAGTAATCCCTGGGGATCATTTGTTTTCCGAGGGGATAACGTGCGGCCGTCGGGCAGGCTGAGCCCTGCTCTACCCCTGCCGGTGCCAGGAGAGTTGGAACAGCCCATAACTGTGTGTGAGATTAGGAAAGGTGTGTGCTAATTAATTGGAGCGCTGGGCTGCCCCTCGGCTGGAGCTGCGTGTGGATGCGGCGGTGGAGGGCACGTCCCCTCCCTGTCCCTGCCCACGCCAACGCAAGGATCGTGCCCGCGGCACCCCGGGGACCGCTCGCCCCAACGCCTCGCCCGGCCTCGCTCCCGCTCCTATGTCACAGCTCGAAGCGACGGCATGAAGAAATCTTCGTACTCAGGTGAGCAAGCGGCCGTCCCGCTGCCTCTCTCTCTCCTCTCGACTCTCTCCCTTTGTGTCTGTACTGGGAAATGAAAAGGGTTTAAAAGACCCCAAAAGTACAACTTGCACGAGCCCTTCTCCCTCCAAGTGGCTCTGTAGTGGAGTGAGCAGCTGTTTCACTGTGTATAAACAAACCCAGTCGATTAGTGGAAAAGGCTTAAAAGGAAAAACAAATCCAGGGAGGCAGCTTGTTCAGGCAGAACTCGGTGTTGGTGGCATGGCATGGAGCTTCTTATTAAGAAGGCACCTGTGCCAGCATGGGGTGAGCTGCAGTGCCGAGCAGCAGCTTGAAATTAGAACAGGATGGTGGCATTGTGTGTGACACCAGCTGCCTTTGGGGCTGGAGTGGTTTCCAAATCAGGGGTGGAAGAGCCGGGATCCGCTCATGCTATGGCACTCTCCTCTCCCTGCTCCCCATGCTGGCTGTTCCAGTTTTGCCCCATGGGACGAGGGGTTTGCACCCTCTACTCTTGCAGGTTCACACAGGCTCCTTCTTCCCCAGCCCACCTAACACAGGAGCAAGCAACCATGATTGATGTAATTTCTTTGAGCTTTCTGTGAAATCCTGCCAGCGGTCCCAAGAAGTGGCTGGCACACGACAGAGTGGATGAGTCCTACAAAAGGTCCATTGCTCTGTGAAGCTCGGGTGCCTCTGGCAGCTCCTCCAGACTTTGCTCTGTAGCTGACTTCTGCTTGGCTCCAACTACCAGCCCATGACCCTGTGCTTTGTAAGTCCAGTTCTGCCCTGGCTTTGCTCTGGCTGCTATGGGGATGTGGTGTCATTGTGCTGGCTTCCTCCTAATGTCCTGAGTCACGGGTCTGGCCACATTGCAGGGGTGCTGGGGTAGGTGCCATGATGCGAGTCACTCAAGCCCCATCGTGGCCAACAGGACTCTGCCTCAGCTCATAAGCCACAGGAGCTGGGGGTTTGTCTTCACTTGGAAAATTCCATGTGATGCTGCTGCCTGCTTATTGTTAAAATTAATCACTAACGTTTCTGTCTTGCACATTTCTCTTCTCTCATTAGTGTTGCTAAATGCACTGCCAGGGAGGTTTTATTAGGGCTTGTATGCCGGGAACCTGAGAAAGCATAAGCATGATTATTAGCACGTTGTAATGGATTAAAGTGGGTATTAATGGTTGTGCATTGTGCGTAGGGAAACGTGTTATTTGTACAGGCCTCCTGAGGTGCAGGCGGTAGCTAAAGCAGCCCTGGAAGCAGACAGGAGCAGTGCAAGAACAGGTCTGGAGATAACTGGCTGTCATAAGAAAAAGCTGTCAGTATTGTGTGGCCTGATATTATGACTTCTTGCAGATGAGGCCAAGTGGTCCATAATTGCTTTGCTTGCTTTGGGCTGATTGTGTTGGAGTGGAGCTGTGGCACTGCAAAGCCCCTGACATGACTGATGTGTCTCTGGGCAGTGTCCAAATCCACCTTCAGTTGATGTTGCAATGAGGTTGGTTGACATCTGGTCAGTACCTTTAATTCAAAAGGGACTGCAGTTGTATTTTGGAAACACTCTGCTTTGAGGTTTCCCTTGGTAGGGTTGCAGCTATTTAAGGAAAAAGAACAAGAATTACACTAGCCAGGATGCACTACACTGAAGCAACAGGATAATTGCACTATGACCGCCACTATCTTACAAAAAGCACAGGCGGCTCTTCCGAGCAGCTCTCGTTTGCACGTTGCAAAGGCTTCGCTTTCGGCATTGCAGCTCCTGGCCATGCTGTGCTGGGGCCTTGCCTCTCACTGATTCATCGGGCAGAAAGGCACTCGATGAATCACCCGCTGTGCTGGAGAGACTGCCTTTGGAGAGCTGCCACCTCTGTGCGGGGCAGAGCCAACCCTCCTTGTCCCATAAATCTGATGGTTTTACAAACCGGGGAAGAGCGATAGCAACTTGCTTTGGGGAATTTCACTGGGAATCCAAATTGCTTCTCCAGGACATGAGTAAGATATACAGAGTGCTGCAGAGCCTCTGAGCTTTCTACTGCCAGAGAAACTGGTGAGGTGACAAAGTGACTTCTCAGCTGCAAAGACTGCGCTTCCCAAGCATGTTGCTGACAACCCCTGACAGGCTGGAAAGGCACAGCGCCTGGCTGAGAAACTCCTGAAAATGATGGCAAAAGGAAACAATAAGCATCTTTTAAACACTTTTTGAGGTTAGGGATCATCCCTCGCTGGCCTTGTTTGCTCCTCTCCAGTATATTCTGGATCTGTTCTGTGGACTGGGTCCCACTGAACCCAGCTGGGGGGTCTCACTTGACTTCACAGGGCTGAAGCTCCAGCTCCGTCCTGCTCTGTGAACACAGCAATGCTGCTGTGGTGCTCTCCTGTTAGCAGGCTGCTCCCCACCCTAAGCAAGATTTTTCTACAGTACTTCAGGGGAAATCATTACCCATCTGCTGTGACTTCTGACCCAGGCCATGTAGGTGCGGTCGGGATAAAGAGTCTGCCTTCGGATGCTTTACCTCTTACCGGCAGAGAGAGGCTCAGACCTTTGTGCCATAGCTGCGGGCACGTGTGGCTCAGCCCAGGAACAATTTTTTTTTCCTGGAGCTTCCCGGCAGCAGCAGTAGGAGGAGGGGAGAGGGTGAAAAGGGGATATTACACAGCAAGTTAAAAATGAGCAATAACCGCTATTGAAGCCAGCCTTTACATGTTTGCTTTAGGGATGTCTATTATTTCAGATGCTTAAGGCAAGGAGAGTTTTTTCTGAGATGTTATACTTGTCCTGGAATACTATTTTTTTAAGGATTTTTCAATAGTCATTTTCCATTACTCAAGCACAGTTGCATCGCCAAAGAAGCAAGAGACAGGATTGACACGATGATTTATAGGTATTTTCAAGGATGGTGCAAATTGTTTTGGCCAAGGACTGTTTGCAGTTTCAGGTTTATGTAAGATGTTGGCATGCACTGAAATAAGGATTGCCTTAATTACAGTACCTCCAGAATTATCCATAGTGGTTTTGTGTGACCCACCCTTACCTAAACTGTGGACTCCTAATTTATTGTTTAGGCACTTAGGGAGAAATAACTCCTCATATATGAGCTAAGGCTATAGGGAAAACTGCAGAAGTAACAGAGAGAACTGTGATATGATCCTCATACTAGGATTTGGGAACAATTTTTTTCCCATATCATGACTCGCAAAATGATTCCCTATAAAACACGGGCAATAGAATATAAGTCAAATTGGAATTGTTGGCATTATCTAGACTGGGAAGCTTTGGGGAAAGAGCTCTGTCCTCTGATGGGTTGGTTTGTAGCGTCACAGGATCTTTTTAAGGCTGATACTGTGCGAGAGAGGCCCAGTGCGGTTCCTTCGATGGCTTTTAATGTCACTGTCATAAAAGTTGCTGGGTGGGGCAGAGATGACCTGGTGTTTGCAGAGCCCCATTGTTCTCTCCTGAACCAGACCCCATCTCCTGTCAGCTAACTGGTTTTGTGTTTGCCTAAGCCATGGAAAAATGAACAGAGTTGTTCAGACTGATTTTTTTTTTTTTAGTTCACTGGGCAAACTGCAGTATCAAGGAAAAAATATCGCTTGGATCCAACAAAAACATTCATTTAATTTTAGATTGTCATTTTGAACAGAAATTCAAAACAGTTTGTTTTGAAATACATAAAAATAAAAAAGCCATTTTTTCAGCTCAAACTCACAGCTAGCTCTTATTCCCCAAAACCTGTATTGCTGGGCCAACAAGCTATCATAAAAAAAAAAAAAAAAAAAAAGATTGTACTGAGGATTTGCAGTCAACCACAAGAAGCTGGATCCTCAGTCTGTGGCTGTTCAAAGCTATTGCTCAGAACCTGAATTCAGTGCAAGCAATGCCTCAGATGAATGAACTATCCTGTCGCCCCATTTCCACTTGCTATCTCTATGTGAAACAGCCCTGCTTGTGCCTCATGTGCCGAAGCATGTCCGTGGTGTCTCTGTTGCAAGTTGTTTAGCTGCTGTGGATCGAGAGCAAAGCACTTCGCAGTTTCTTAGTTTTGCAGCTGGTAACAAACTGGTTAATGAAGAGGCACAACAGCCACTGGCATGGCTATGTAGTGCTTGTGCAAACAGATGGTGTAGTAAGTAAATGCATCAGCCTTCAGAAAGGCTTCTGCAAAATAGCAGGAACGGAAAAAATGCCGGGGGTTCTGGTTCATCCTGTGTCCTCACGGCTTGGTGGGAGAGCTACCACTGGAGCCACGCAGGTGGTGGAGCAGCACCCTGCAGATCTCAGCATGCTGGTTATTGAGCTGTGTCTCTCTGCTTTTATTTAAGGCAAAAGTTTCTGTGCTGCATTGTCGTGTTGCTTACAATTGAGTCCTGTTGCTTACCTTGCTCAGAGGATGCCATTTTGGCTCTGCCACATCCCTGCCTTCTCCCTCTTCCAGGTCTCTGTACCTGAGCAGAGCAGTGAAGCCTGGTCTGGGCTTCCTTCCTTTCCCATTGGTGGCAGAGCTGAAGAATTTGTAAAGTCAGTGCAAGTGTAGGGGATGTGAAGGGGAAGGAAAAGGGTTAGGAGAGAGTCTTGGAGCCCAGGAGTAGAGGGAAGAAGAGGAATGGTGGTGCTGGCAGTGCCCTCATGGGGCGAACTGCTCCAGGAACACTGGTCCCTTGCCTGAGGCTGTGGAAGTTTTGCACAACGTGGTTTTGCGTTGCATTGCGATACCTTGTGTTATTGAAATAGCAGGAAGGAAAATAACAAGGACTACAAAATGAACTTGTTTCTTGATAATCCAAGAATAGCAGGAGGCTGGTGCACAGACAAAAGGCTTTGCGTATTTTCAGGATGCTGAAAGCTCTGCAGGTTGGCTTGGCCAGCTGTGTGGATGATCTGCATCATTCAGATCCATGTGAAAGCTGGTTGATACCAAACATCCATGGCCCCCTGTCCTTGCTTTAAACCCCTAAAGAAAAGAGAAAACGAGCATGATGTGCTTCCTGTATGGCGAACACTTGCTCACTGTTTCAGACAACCGCATCTGACTAGTGTGTGCCTCACACTCACGCTTTCCAAACAGCGATCAGCAGCCACGGTGCCTCCTCGCATTCACGCGTTCTGCCGGGTGGGTTTTCTTCCCCAAGCCCCATCATTTATTTTTTTACTACTCTGTCTATCGCATCACGCTGTTTGTTCCTTGCTCCATCCCTGCCTGTGTCACTTCATCTCTGCATGCACGGTTGGACGTGGACTTTGACATTCCCGCTGGCTCCTCACCCCGGGTTTGTTGCTTGAGCTATAGCAACATTTAGAGATGCCCAGATGGAATGGGTACCATTGCCCTGAGCACTGCGGGAACAAAGGGTAAAAATATGCATGGCATTCCGTCTCCACACCTCCGAATTTCTCAATGACTGGTGTATGATGTGTTGCAGAGGCAAAGGCTGTGTGAGCAGGGCAGTGTCGCAGAATGTGCTCCCAAGCCAACGCTGTGGCTGAGAGGCAGCATTGCCCAGGTCTGCACTGTGTGGCTAACAGCTGAAAACCTTTAACAATTCTTTTGATTACTTTTAAAATGAAAAACGTGTGTGCTTTAGAGAACTGGATTTCTAACATGCATGTCCTCTCTTGTGGTAGGTAGCAAAGACTGTAATTTTCCTAGAGTGCTACAAATTGTTGGAGTCTCGATTGGGTGAAATTACCCTGATCCTCGGACAGACCGTTCTCAGCTGCCTTCAGGGCCTCACAATCTGTTTCTGTGGTTTAGCAGATATCAAGAGCTGTTGATGGCAGCTGGCATCAGTCCTGGCAGACTTACCTCTGCGCTTCCTTGCTGCAAAAAACGAGGTGGGACCATGAGATGTCCAATCAAAAAGCACAATTGTTATATTTTACTCGCATGATGACAGAATATATTGCCATAAACGTCAACACAATCTGCTGTCATATGTTTCTGATGGCTCATGATGATTGATGTAATTTTGTTACGAAAAAATTCTCCTATAGCAGTGCCATGTTGTGCTGGGGTGGTAGGATCAGTATGATGGGTTTGGTTGGGTTCTCCGCCGTTGCCAGATTTGGCTGGCGTGAGTGGGCAGTGGTAGGGCTTTGCTTCAGGTAGCAAAACTTCTCAACATCTGTTAGGAAATAGTTTGGAGAAGCAAGGGAATTCAGCCTGTGGAGAAAGCCAAATAAGAAACCGTAACAGGCAGACATATGCAGAAAATAACAAAAAAGCTGTGTGGGGCTCAAAGGGGTGATTATCTGCTTCCCCAAAACACTGATCATCTTCCCATGCCCAGCTGGGGTGAGGAAGGAGAAGTGGTGCCATGTGGAACAGGGAAATGTTGCTGCAGAGAGTAACTCCCTGCCTGCAGGGGAATCCCTCCCAAAAGCAGTGCTGCTGGTTGCCAGATACCGAGTGGAGCTTTTTGTGTGAGGCTAACCTGTCCCCTCTTAGACAAGAAATGTCTTGGATTTTGCAACATAAGGTGGGATCCAAATCCAGGGCAAAGTCTGTGGAAGAGGAGTGGACTTTGTATTGCAGCAATTTGTTGCGATTTAACTGGTCGGATAGATGTGTGGAGTCCTTGCTTGCTTTTTGTAAGCTCCCTGGTGCCACGCAGGAGCGGGTGGGATCACCTGTCCCTTGGGGTGATACTAACTGGCCATGCCAGTGTGTTTAACAACACACCGGGGAGTTTCCCTTCCTGCCCGCTCCCGGTGTCCTCAGGAAGACCAGCCGTGTTCGGCAGCCCTGGCTGCGCAGCCTTCGTTCCCCTGTGGAAATCGCACGCTGCGAGCAGTGGTGCAGTGGGAGAGAAGCGGCACAGTCGCTGGTGAGTCAGCCTGCTCCCACACTGGCCTGCAATGACTTACCAGTGACAAGGATGGCTCAAAGGACCCTTTAAAGGGTTTATGTTTAAGAGGGGGGGGTTCACGGCTGCCGGGGAAGCTGCTTCCTTCTGTGTAACTCATTGCTCAGATGACAGCACAGGCTTGCAAACGCCTTTCTTGCAGCTGCTGTGAGATGGGACGCTTGGTCCATCACTGTAGAAGCCCGAAAGGGAATCCTGGCTTTGTGCTTGTAAGGTAACTTCCACTGTCATGTGCACAAACTAGCCTCTCGCAGGGCTCGGTAGGATTCAGACATCTCTAGAGCAGAGGCCAGCATCAGTGTGAGATGGCACCAGGAGGATGGGAAAAAAAAAATTTTTGTTCAGTGCTGCTACATTTGTGAAAAAAGCTGGCTGTGCTGGGCAGAAAGGGGCTCCTTGTGAAGTTCTTGCTCAAGCTTTAACATTGATCATTGCACTGCAGAAGTCTGAAGCACAATATAAGGTACCTCTGTGGCCTGAACTTTTAATTTCAGGTAGGGCAGGCTCAAATCTGATGCCCAGAGCATGTAACTGTCCCCTCCATTTCCCTCAAAACCCATGCTGCCTTCGAGGCTCCCAGGTCAAGCAGATGGAATTTTAACTGGAGGGACGATTGCAAGCTGGAACTAGCAGCAAAAGGGTTTTTTCTTTTCCTTTTTTTTTTTTCCTTTGTCCATGCCAGATGAGTATTATTTACAGGAAACACTTTGTGCAGCTCTGAGATTTGTTTAGAGAAGGAGTGTAGGGGTAGGAGACAGCTAAAGGCATAATGGAAATCAAAAAGGTCATGGTAATGCTCAAGAAAGTCCATAATTTCCTGGTGTGGGAGTATTACTATTCTGGGGACCGAGGGAATAATGGAGCTCAGGCTCTGGTTTCCTGGGGAGAGAGTGCTTGCCGAGGGATGATCTGCAGAGGAACCAGCTCCTTTTGGGAAGAGCTCAGCACCCAGCGGCTCTCCCCAAGGACTCGCAGGGCTAAACCCAAAGCAGCTGCTGGGGACACAGAAGGTCCCTGATGCTCAGCACATCTGGAGTGACGTCCCTTTGCAGGCTGCGGCAGTGATGCCAGAGAAACTCGGAGTGCACGTACTTGGGGAGCAAGTTGGACTCCTGATCCTCAAGAGCAGTCCCTGGGTTGCAAGTTCGCTTTGGTTTTTGATGTTATCAAGGGAAATGGGGATTGCCTATAGCTTTATATAAAGGACAGAATAAACAAAGGAAACGAGGACAAGATGCCCTCAGCAATTACTGCTGAGAGCTGTTGTTAAATGACTCAGTGGCTGAGTTGTAAGTGCCTGGACACGTACAAATAAAAGTTGCTGAGAAGAATAACAGATCTTGGCGCGTTACAAGTCAGGACAGAGGACTTGCACATGATAGACCATGGGAGGTGGCAGGAGTTTGTTCGAGTGAGTTTAAGGTTGATGAAAAGCTGTGAGTTAAGGAGGCTGGAGGCTTTGTTTTGCCTGCAGGAAAGGTACAGCTTTGGGCTGCAGAAGAGCAAGTGTCGCCCACCAGCTTGGCTGGTGGGGAGCTCCCAGTCTGCCCAGGTCTGATCTGGGGGTGTCAGCCACCGGCACTCTACAACTGCTTTGCTCTCCTAATGTTCAGTTTCCATCTTCCATCCGATGTGACTTACAGTTAATTTTTTTAATTAAAAGCAATATATCTATTTTTAAATCAGTAGGAATGAGGATGAAACATAATTCATTGCCTGCATGGAATTTAATTTGAAGCGCTGGAAGTTGATGTTGTTGCCAGTCCAGTCCTAACTGGTGTAATCCTCCTTGTCCTCTGGTTTGCTTTGGGGAAGGTTTTTGACCTCACTGACTTTCAGTGTTCTAGTGATAAAAGGAGTCACGTGTGCTGTATCGCTTTTATCTAAGGTCAGTTGCTAGAAATGCCAGGAAATCCTTAAATTCAGACCTTTATTATGTGCTCTGGCAGCCCTGTGTGCTGCATGAAGGGTTTTTTCCCCTTTGGTGTCCTGCCTTCGTGTGTTTGAGAGTATGTTTTATCAAATTGGGCATAATACTGAGAAATTTGAGTTTGAGTTGTGCCCAAATTGTACCAAAACCACCACATCCTACCATGGCATTTCAAATGCCTCTTTCTTTTTTTTTTTTTTAGCAGATAGGTTATGACTCTCAGAGCTGTTGAGTATTTACTGAACAGTTCAGACTTACGCAGCCTGAAGGACTAACATTACTGTAGCTAATTGCCCTTCAATGTTAATTGTCATTCAACTACATCTGGATCTGTAAACGCTTTCCCAAATTGCTGTACTGACAAGTGAGATGCTTCAGTTGGCGAGTCCCACATCTGAGCACGGAAAGGCTGTCAGTGCTGCGGGTTGTCGGGGGATGTCATGGCTTGGGTGGTCTCCCCCGTCCTGCTTGGCAGCTGCAGCACAAGGCTGTGATTTATTTCCTGGAGTGGGTTTTTGTCAGATAAACCTCCCAACAGTGATGTGAAATAATCCGACAGCTGATTCCTGCATTTAATGTTGGGAAGGATGAGCTCAGCCCTTGTGAGTTTGATCCATCTGTGGAGGTTTCAAACCTGCCTCCATGGCATAGCTCTCTGCTCTATGTGCTCCTTCACGGACCAGCCGCTCTCTAGGAAATCAGTATCGGGCCTCGATGTTTTAAAATGCATGTCAGGCTTTTCGGACAGTGTATGTGGTAGGGAGAGAGGAGGAGGATGTCTGTGGCTGTGGGGTTTTTTTGTGTGTGTTTGGCTTTGCTAAGTTTTTTAAGATCATCGTGGGAAAAGTAAGAGCCCTGTGCTTGAGCCGTGGTGGAGAGGGAATAGTAAAAAGTTGTTTCATAATATGTGTCTGGATTAATTTTCAGATCTTACTGAGCCTTTTATGTCCTTTGGGCTGTGAATGTAAGTATGGGAGCCCCTGGGAATGGATATAAGCCAGAAAAGCCTCCCATGTCAATGTACTGGGTGCTTATTATGGCAGGCATCTGCATTAAACCCTTTTATAGACTGTTCCTTGGCGGACAGTTTGTGGACTGCTGTTGGCAGAGTTTGTAACACAGAAGAAGGGTTAGTGGCTCTGGACACTGGGAAGCAAGGAGCTGGAAGGTTGGTCCAGGGCATAGTCACACAACCTCTGGCGAGCAAAACCTGACCTCAGTCCTGGGTAAAAATAAACAGTGTCCTTGTTCCTAGCCTTGTGGAGATATTTCTGTGTCCAGAGCCCCTCCATCCGATGGACAGACTGCTACTGAGAGGCATAGCAGGGGTGAGAAGTGTTTCCTGCAGATCAGGTGCACATGGGAGCATGGGTCAGCAGATGGGGAAGACAGAAGCTGTGCTGGCAGAACGTGTACACCAGTGGAGATTGATGGGGGAAGACCAGTACAGGAATGTGGAGAGGCAGGAGCAAGGGCTGGGCTTGGAAGGGCAGGAGAGGAGGATGCAGATCCAGTGCATGGCACAGCCCGCAGTGCTGCTGGACTCAGGGAGGGAGCAGAGATGCAACAAAGGAAGCGACTTCACTGGTGAACTCAGTGTGTTTCCTCCTCAGACACCTCAGGAGATATTTTGAGCATTTCTGCAGCTCTTTCCCAATGTGCTCTGAAGGTGGGGAGGATGGGGACAGGAGGTGAACCAGGTTCCACGTGCTTCTGGGCTGAAGCTGGTCAGCTCTGGGGGAGGAAGAGTAGAAAGCATCAAATCTTGTAAGAATGCAAGAGAAAACATCAAGACAGGAGACAGTTTCTTCAGAGAGTTATGTGCTAGGATGAATTAGAATAGCCAGAATTTGTATTGGGGCATACTGGGAGAGATGCTGGAAGAGAGCTGTGGTAGCCTCTGAGAAGGTAAGAGCTATACAAGTCACCCTTGAATTATTTTACAATTGCATTTCTTTGTTATAGATGTTGTTATAAATAGTCTGATGAGGTAGTATGAGTTCTCATGACTTCAGAAGGAAATTCTTATTGATAATTTCCACTCTGTGAACACTTCACAGCGAGGTTGGTCATCTGCATAGGAATTTACCTTTCTCATGAATAGCACAGGAGCCATAGACAATTTGTAGCCTTGTCTTCAGAGCTTCCCTTGTATAATCACAGCACAGGTAGAGGGCACAGGGCTCTCTTTGAACTTGACAGACCCCAGGCCCCTACATGTGGGAATGGTGCCTTCTTTAGCACACCTTAGTATGTGTGGGGTTTTAACTCTTCTCAGCTGGACAGCAGGAATGATAACCAGAGGGAAAAACCACCCTGGTTTCTTAGGTCAGGAGCATTCAGGACCAGAAGTTGCATATTATTTTTAAATCTACGTGGTTTGTTGCAAAAGGTGTCAGTGGTGGAGAACAGTGCGTCAGAAAAGGAGAAGACATGGTGTTAAAGATACTCATCTTGTGCTCAGTATGGCAATAAACTGTGAGTGCATATGAAGAACAGGCTGCTCAGATACCCTGCTGGTGCGTTGTGGCTTTGCTCCTTCCTCCTTGCCACCTTCTCTCTGCTGACTGTGGGCTGCTGGGGATGCCTGAGTAGGCACCAGAGCAGTTGCTTTACCCAGGACTGTTCCACACTCTCCTGCTTTCTGTCTGGAGATGACCTTGTTTGAATTTCTAGGAGAGCGCAAAGCTTGCCAGGGTGGGTTTGTTTGTGTTTCTCTCTAAGCAAATACCTGGCTGTCACGTGGAACTGGAGCAGGTGGTGTGTGGCACCTTGTCCAATTCCAAGGTACTCACAGTTTCAAGGCAGAATCATGGCTTATTAACACAGCCTGGAGGACCTCTTGTTAACCCTGTTGAGTGGAGGATGTCTGGGCATTTCCATGAAGCTCTGCTGCTCCCTTGGCACTCAGAGGGCTGCAGGGATGGGGCAGGCTGAAGCAGCCAGCTGTGCAGATATGATGGGAGCAGTCTGCTAGGTGCAAGGCAGGCCATGCGTGGTCAGGCTTTCTGGCTTTTTCCATGTAGTTGATCTGTCCTGGCTTCTTACACAGGAGGAAAACTCAAGGGCATGGTAGAACCCCAGATAGACAAGCTGGTTAAGTGCAAACAAACTCTTGAACCAGGGCTGCTCTGCCTGGCACCTGGTAGCTTTACACATTGAGGATCCAGTGCACAGTGTTAGAGGTTTGCAAAGGGATTAGCTCTAATTCTTATCTTCTGCGAGGTGAACTTCTGGGGCTGAGCCTGGATGCTGCTGGCTGTCTCATTTACATGGCCCTGACAGTCTGCCTTCCACACCTCAACTTGTAGTCAGGTCCATCCCACCTTCCTGTAAGCACCAGCCTGGAGTACTTGTCACCTGAAGCTATTTCTGTAGTTGATGATAAAATCTGACAATTCAGCCCATGTAGGATATGAATCTTTCTTAGGAACCTCCTGCAACCACTGACTTGAGGGAGTCTAGTGTGTAGATTAGACCTTTGCACTGGTCCTTGCTGAATCATGTTGCATCCTATTCAGGTTTGTTGTTTGTTTGTTGTCCATTTCCAGTGTATCAGGATTAATGTGAATTCTAATATTCTGTAACATACTAGCATTTCATCCTCACTTGGGATCATCTTCATCTTTTATAACCTCTCTATTTCCCATTTCTGATGGTTAATGAATGATGTATCCTTAGGTCAAAACACAGCTGGGACATCAAGCTTTAGATTAAAAACTGCCTTGGCATAGCCTCTTAGAACATCCTGGAAGCATCCAAGCCCTGTTGCCTATAGGTTATGGGCAAAATAAGACTATAAACCAAGTAGAGACCTCTGCTTTGGGGGCTTAACAGCCTCCTCTGCTTTTCAAATCATGTAATCATAATCTTTGCAGGATTAAACACTGTTTCAGCTGCGTTTTTTTTAATTTCACTTTCTTATGGAATAGACTGATGGTGACAGATGCCCAAGAGCCCTGGAGGTCAATGCTTTGTTTACACACAGGAAATTTAAGGCATGAGGGGTGACAGTTCCCTCTAGAGAGGGACATGGCTGTTTCTCACCTTCTCCTGGAGCATGGGTCTACCTGGCAGTGGCCTCACTCTGTGCCTGTATCACCAGGGCAGAACCCTACAGAGGGGCTTCGGGCTCCTCCAGGGGAGGTACTTTGTGGATAAACATGGCCTTTTCTCCTGTGCTCCCAAAGCCTTTCCAAGTGTCCATGGGAAATTCTCTGTGAAAGACCTATGCTTATGCCACTTGATTGCCAAGGAAGCTGAGCTGCAGAGAAACAAGCTGCTTCATTTGGTTTGTGTGGCCAGGTTGGGACATAATCAGATATCCTGCTTCCTGCTCCTTGTGTAATGACTGTGCAGATAACCAAAGCGCTTCCTATTCTTGTAAGTGTCTTCAGCCTTTCAGACATTGATCTTAAAGCTAGGAGAGAGCTAATATCCTGTATTACAGAGGACCGAGGCCCAGAAAAAAACAAGGTAGAATTTAATTTTGCCTGAGTTGAGCCATCTAAAAGCATCTCTGAATCAGAGCTGGTCCCTGCAGCCTTTCTCCAGCCAGGGGCTGTCAGATGAATCACCCTATCTTCCACCTCCATCTTGGGATGGGGGTGACTCACTGGCTGCAGAGCCTGTCTCCTCTGTTGACTATGGAGGGCGTCTGGGGTTCCTGTGCAGATGTTTAATATGCGAACGCTCAGGCTGGTACTGCCATGAGGCTCCCAGGTATCTGTGGGTGAGTGAGGAGTCAAACCTAAGCCGTTGGAGACCTCTGGTTATGATCCTAAGTAGTGGGCATCCTTCCTTCACAGACATTAAAGCATGTGGCCACCAGCTTGCAGCAGTGCAGCAAGTGACTGCTTTGTGTACCAGCAGTTTTCGAAAGAAGTGCCAGCATCCCTCCATGCATCCCCTGACCTGCTCAGGAGAGACCTGACTGAGGAACAACTGGGTCATGCTAAGGACAGGCACTATTACAGATCTGATGTCTCAGAAATGGTAAATACCTTTAGTCTGTACCAGTGAATGTTGTTCTCGGGCTCCAAAACTGTTCACAAAGAGGTGGTTTTGTGGAGAGGAAGAGGGGTGCCAGCAGGAAGCTTGCTGAGACAACACAGAAACATTTTCTACCCATGATCTCAGCCTCTGGAGATAAGGCTGGAATTTTGACACCCCCCAGAGCATCCTCCCTTGGCCCCTTGTTGATCCTGCAGCTCTGGACAGGGGAGGGAGGTTCCTGCCTGGATGATGACCCCACAGGGGATGCAAAAGGTCGGGGCAGGTTTGGGCTAGAGGAACATGGCAGTGCCATGGGTCTTCTCTGGACATGAGGGGTTGGAGTCCTCTGACTGCAAAAGATGCCATTTGTGAAAGGTCAGCTTGTGTAATGAACTCTGACCGTGGTGTAGAGGTCATCAGAAGGGACCTCAGCCTCCAGACCGAGAAAAACCTTTCAGGTTTGGCTGGCAGCAGCTTGTGCATACACTGTGGCAGGTCACATGCACTGTGGTTCATCACTTATGGCATAAGGTGCAAGTCCATAAGCTTCACCGTGTTGGGAATACTCGCTTAGCACAGCACAAGGTTTTGGCGGTGCCAGGGTCCATGCATGGAGGTTTGGGTTACTCAATAGTTGCAGGCTGAGCTTTCCAGGGAGAATCCATGCTGGCACAAAGCAGATCTCAGTCCTGTGCATAGGGGTGTATTTGTTACAGAAAAAGCAGCAATTGCCTTTTTGTTGCAATGGTTTTCATAGTGGAAGCTGAACCTTTGTATCATTGGGGTGAGTGACTCAGGGAGGGGTTCTGGATGGGGCCCAGACCTCTGCTGCCCGGCTGCGTTACACCGAGCGTGCCATGTTCCACGTACAATGCTGCCTTTCAGCCGGACCTACAGAATAGGCTTTGTGTCTCCTTGTGTGAGCCCTCTTTGAAGAGAGAAAAGCTTCTTTAGAGGCTGCAGGCAGTGCTCCATGACTTGAAATGGTTTTCACCTGTGCCAGGAGTGATTTCACTCTGCGTTTTGCCAGGGCTGAGCTGCTTGGTGGTGCCAGGTGCTTTACCTTTCCCTTGCTGGCAGCTGCCGAAACCCATTAGAGGAACGAGTTGCATTGGGACCGCTTGGTACCTGGGGAGAAGAGTGTGTAATCACGGAGTGATATCAAGCAGAGGTGGTTCCTACAGCTGGGGTTTATTTAAATGAACCTATTCTTAATTTTCCTGCTGTGGCCCTCTGTAGAGCTGACTGTGGGAGAGTATGGCTTGGCAGAAAGGTAGGTGTTGGGTCTAGAATTATTTTGTCCCGTGCAAAAATTTAAAAAGATAAGCCAATAAGATATTGGCACTTACGTATTTATTCTACATCTTGTTTTTAAATTAATTTAGTGCTTTTGTGCTGGGTACCTTACTTCTCTGATGTCCAGCAGCAGGACACAACAGACATATTCTGGGGATCGGCATGGGCAATGGGTATTTCTGAGGACCTACTCCTCCATTAAATGCCTTTAAATGCTTCACGTGAGAGAGACTGGGGGGGAGCCCACAGCAAATTTAATCTCAGTGTTGGCTGCTGACCCCTCACAGTTACAGTCTTAAGCCGCTCATGTAGCTGACTTTGGGACTGTGGTTGGTCTTTCTGTGGGTGTCTGACTTGGAGGAGAGAACTATAAGTGCAGCATCTCTTAAGATAGAGATGGAGTTATACTACAGTTTGTAAAGGCACTTTTGCAAACTGTAGCGTAAGCTGATCTGCAACATTAGGCACTCAAGTCCTAAAAATTGGCTGAAGTTCTCTTCTATTCCAATTTCCCCGCTGCAGCCTCTATTAAATATAATTGTAAGATACAAGGAAAAACATTCAAAGAATGTTACTAGCTTATGAAATGGGATTGCCTTGGCTACTTCTGGGGCAGACTTAATAGGAGAAAACTCTCAATTGTATGGGTCCAGGGCTTCATTGTAGTCTCAGATTGTAACTTCCCTTCTTCCCTGACAGCGGACATTATCTCAGTAATCTATAGATAGTGTCTGAATCATTCTTTACAGTACAGTTAAAATGTAAAAACGTTAAATTATATATCCCTCCTGCTCCTATAAGCAGGGGAAGTGTTTGACACCTCCTTTTACAGGCAGAGAAAAGGATATGTGGAGAAGGAAAGTTATGTGCAGCAAGTCATGGTAGAGCTGTGGTGGCAGCTGAGCGGTTCCTGACTCTTCTGTCTGCAGACGGCTTTCCCCCTGCAGCCGAGCTGGTCCTCCCTGGCTGCCTACCTCAGCATCTCCCTAGGGCAGGTTAGCCTCAAATGAGCAGAGAATCAAGATGTGACTGGAGTTGGGTTTAAAGATAAATGTTAGAATGTGGATGTTTGATGTCCCAAGGGAGCAGCTGCAATTCTGAGCTTAAATTTCTTATGTAGGGTTATCCAGGGAGCTGGTTTCTGAACCACAGCTTGGATTTTGGGCTTTCTGACTCTCAGGCAGTTCTGCATAATATCAGAGTATCGCAGGGGACTTACCAAAGTGATCCAGACTCATTGTTGCATGAACACATGACTGCAAAGTGTGCGTGATTTGGCTGCTACTACACTAGGGATGCTCAGGTGAAAGGGCTTCAGGTAGCGTTTGTACCCCAGAGTACATTTGTGTGGGTGTTTGATGCAGAGAGAAAAGTGACCATTGTCTGCTTGAGCTTAATGCTTTTTCAAGATTACCTGTTCTCAATCAAGTGGTCAGACAGTTTGTGAATCTTGACCTTGTGTATTTGACTGAGTTTCTGGCTAGGGAGGGACTGGGATTTAGTGACCGTGGTGCCTCGGCTGCTGCTTTACCTGTCATTGGTTCCTTCGTCCAGATGTTACATGGCTGCAGTGGAGCATCTCTCGTACTGCGTGGAGGAAAAGGGCACTTTGTCACAAGTCTGGAGTGACACTTGGACTTGCCTGTTAGCATCTAAGTAAAATCCCTGGCTGAGTTTTTCCCTTTGCAGTGTCTTCAGAGTCAGACAAATGGTCTCAAAAACAAAGGCTGCCCCTTATCTCCTCCAGCTGTGAATGAGGAGTTGCTCACTAAGGCTGGGGAGTCTGAAGTGGCTGGGTCTGCTCTCGGTGTCCTGTTAGCTACAGGTGCTGGCATGCCTCTGCCAGGCTGCCTGGTGGGTCATCCCAGTGGGTCACCCTGGTGGGTCACCCAGGCTCATGAGAACCCTTAACCTCTGCCCTTTGTCGTCTGCAGCCCTTTGGCGAGGGAGCCGCTGCCTCTTTGTTCTCGGCTTTTCTCCTTTATACACCCCCATCCCTCTCTGGGAAAAATCAACATTTGCCTTTCAGAGCCTGGCAAACAGAAGGGGTCTGTATTACATCCTGATGGCAGCCCCAGGCTTGCAGGGCTCCAATGATGAATCCAGTGATGTTTGTTGTGGGGGGACCCTCTGAAACAAGTTTGGGAGTTCTGTGTGTCTGAAACAAGAGCAGGGATGCAGTGAGCGGTCACTGAGCAAATGCTGTGGCTGAAAAGTAAAATTTGGATTGCACTGAAGTTGCAAGAAGGTGACAAGAAATTGATTTAAAATCTAAGTAAGGATGATTTGATTTTTTTTGTTTTTAATCTGAAGTAACACATTGCTGCTTAGTGCGCTAAAGCTGTGTACGGTATCAGAGTGCAGCAGAGAGCCAGATGCTGGGCTGGGAATTTTGCACCAGGAGTTCTCCTGTGTGGTCAGAGCCAGAGCGTTATGGGCCTGCAGGGAGTGGGGAGGAGAGCTGTGGGGTGGCTTGGGAGTATTTGATCCATATGGAAATACCACATTGCAGTTTTAAAATTCCTTTCCCCTCCTTCAAATCTGACAGTGATTTTCTCCAACTAATCCATGGCCATTGCCAGACAAACCTGAGAAAATTAGGTGCACTCGTGAGTCTGGATGCTGTAAATGTTTGGGTTGGTTTTTTTTTTTTGAAGGCAAAGGATGAGCAGTGATCATTTAGTTTGTTCTTTGTTTGCATAGTGCTCTGCGTGTTAAGCCTTATCTCTTGTCCATTCAGGTTCCTGGTGACTCTTGTGCTATTAATGTTAAGGATTAACTAACACGTTTCTAGCTTGCTGAAGCTCTTGCGGCAGCTGGTTAATGTAAGAGCTTGATTATTTCCTTCTCTGAGCAAGGCTGCAGCTTTGAGTTCAGATGCCTTTCCTCCTTCCCATCTCTGTTGGGATGCTGCAGGTTCTGCAGAAACAAATGGGACCAGATCCAAGCTGCTCTCAGCGATGGCTTTGCAAGCTCTGGGACGTATTCTTGCAAAACCCCCTCATTTAGTGAAAAAGCCATGAGGACACTGTTGTAGTTCTTGGGTCCTGCTTCTCTCTTGTGGATTTCAGAAGCTAAGGAGTATGAGCAAATGAGGAGTGTGGTGAAGATGGTAAATTTAGAGGGACAAGATTTCTTTGGAAATCTGGTTAGCTTCAACAGTGAACTGGAAGTGATTTTAGACTTGACAGTAGTTACCAGGTCCGTTCCCAATTGGTACAGCTTCACAAGAACAGTTTTCTGTTCCTTTATAAATCCTTTCCCCTTCCCTTCTGCTGCTAAGTAAAAGAATCACATAAACCAGCAAAACTGACAATACATACAAAAGACCCATTTTTCCAGTCCCTTCCAATTTGTGTGGATACTTGCATTATAAATATGCATTTGTACAAGTCATCTGATGTGTCAGTGTGGTGACGTGGCATCCCTTCTGCTGTCCGGCCAGATTACTGAAACACTCTAACCAGAAGGATCACAGATGATGACTAACATGCTTTTTCATATGAAAAACTGCTTGTGCTATTTTTTTTTGTGCTTTCATGATTGTCCAGTGTATCTCTGAATGACTATTGGCTGTGAGGAATTTGTGGGCAGTAAAGAACAGATTATCACAAAGAGCAGTGAAATGATCTTGTTATTTCTTTCAAGTGAATATCTCAGGATTGAGTTTGCTCACCTCAGAATAAACACACAGGGAAGAGGCATGGTCTCTGTGCTGTTTGAAGGCCATTTTAACTATTGAGCAACTTGTCAAAGCACTTGGGGTCACTCTAATGTTTTAATCTTGACGTTGAGACTGTATGTCTCTGAAAAGCCAAAACTTCATTCAAGCATGAGCTTGAATTCACCAAGACTGGATAAAAAAGTGTGTGGGTTTTGCAGGTCAGTCAAGGCAATTTTCTGGCCATGAGCTCTATGGATGCATCAACTGATTTCCCGAGAATTACTGCAGTTTAATTAGAGTTAAAATCTTGAATCAAAGCCTGAACTTGAGCCAAGGTTCAAGTGCTGGGTCCCTGTCATCTTCTACCACGATGTGCAAGCTTGGCCCTTCTACCTAATTTAGCCCAGGAGCTCTGGGCAGGCCACTGCTGGTCTTGGGGAAGCCTTTCTAATGCTGCAAAAATTGAGGCTTATTTCTTACTGCCTCTTATCGTTAGCACAAGCTTTTGGAGCATTTTTTTAGTGTTAGAATGTATTTGGCACCTGCCAGAAGTATAACATTGTGGTAGGAATATATGCATCTTACTAATGCCAATTTTCCTGTGGTTTCCTTGAGGGTTATCTGTAATCCAGCCTCGGGCTGGATTCTTTCTATGTGTGAACTCATGGCTCCACTTGTATTAGTAGTGCTGTGCTGATTAGCAGTGTTGTCTGGTCCCAGCCTGATGATATCCAGCTCCCACGAGGGAAACGGTTGGTGGTATTTTAGGCTGCATGGTCTCTGCTCTAGCCTTTGACCTAGACACATCCAGCTTGTTGGCGTACCCACGTGGTGGTAGCTGTGTTGGAGAAGGTAGTGGTCCGCTCCTGAGTCTGTAATTGGTGCCCCATGGGAACAGCATCCCTCCATTCCATCAGCATCCCTCCATCCCAGTGAAAGCTTGGTTTGCTGCCAGAGTTATTTGATCCAGAATGAAACCATGCACATGGGTTGAAGGTTTTTCTTCTAGCTGTGCTCAGCTTCTTTGTAAAGAGTCTCTATTACACAGAATCTGGAAAAGTGTCTTTTATTCTTCACCGCATGTTTCTGATTAGTGCTGGAAATGAACATGAATATTTTCTTTTTTTTTAAACATATTCCTTTTGAGGTTAATGTTGCAAGTGGATTTCAAGTTAATGGAAGTGAAGTTGTAATTGTGTGGTTCATTGGACTTGGGGTTGAAGCAATAGAGATTCTTCTTCCTTTGCTACTCTGCAAACAGATGTCTCTTCCTTACAGTCCTCAGCTCCCCCTGAGCCCTTCTGTCCCCAGCTGTCTCCAGTGACACCCACAGCTCCATGTGCAGGGCTCTACCTCTGAATGTGATGTCCTGTGTCAGCATTAAAACTTTGCAGCTCAATCTCCAGCAGCTGCTCTGGTATATTGGAGAAACCACTGAGGTGGTGATTCTGTGGATCAGACCATGTGTGGGTTATCCTCCTTCTGTTAACAGCTCCAGGCCTCGTTACTGATGAAGTCTTCTCCAGCCATTTTTATCTAAGGAGCTTTTAGAACTTGTCTAAGTGAAGCGGGATGAAGTATAGCTGCTGGTGTGATACTATATTGCTGGTGAAGGCAATTCTCTTTCCTGCTGTCTAGATAGTACCTGTGAATTAGATAAAAGAAAATAGATCTCACACCCTGTATGGTCCTGAACAGCTGGTCTAAGAGTGTTGCGATGGATAGACACATCCTAAAAGGGAGTGGAAAACTCTGTCCCAGCAGTCTGCACTGGTACCTGTGCCAGCTCTGCATCCGCTGCAGAGCAAATGAAGTGACATCCTTGCTGTCATCTTCCATGCTCCCTAGCCGACAGCAGGATGGCCTGGGGAGATGGCAAAGGGGAGGACGGATTAGAGGAGTTGGGGCTGGGTGCCTCTGCAGTGCACAGGCTGGTGCAGATCCTGCCCTGGAGGGAGCCAAGTCTAAATGTCGGCCTTTACTTTAAAAACTGCCGGTGTTGTGTAGGTGCTGCAGGCACCTCTGAAGTGTGGTTCAGCTGAGGGTTCTCCCACCACCCTAGTGCTAAAGTTGTCGAAGTCCTGGGATGGCTCCGTGACTTGGCCCAGACCTGTACGCCCCAGGAGAGAGCTCTGGAGAGCTGGGAGTGCAGAAATGCCTGTAGGAGGAAACTGGTCTTGGATGGAGACATCTCCAGTGCTGTCTGGACACCCTGCCGTGTTTGTGCTGGGTGAAGAAGGAAGCTGAATTATCTGATCTCAGACTCACTAGTAAATACATTTAACAGAAGCAAGGGCTGCTCAGATGAGCTGATGCTGCTTTGCTGACTCCAGCACAGCATGAGATGTCTCCTGCTGGTTTTGGCCTGTCCCTTTCTGACATGACCTTTGTTTGGTTTGGGTTCTTTTGTTTGGTTGGTTTTTTGTTTTTACTGGACTGTGTAGAGAGAGCAAGTTCCTGGGTTACATCCTCCATTGTTTGTCTTCACCCTGTGGTTTCTATTGATAATGGAAATTGCTCATTTGTTCTTTTGATTTTTACATCGTATGAGTGCAGTGGCATGGATCATTTACTGTGAGGAAAAAATAATTCTCAGGTGGCCTGTCTTGTTACTATTATACGCATCCAGAAAAAGTTTGGGGTGTATCATGCAAAAACTCTGATGGGTTTTGGAGAAAGTACGTGTTGACTGTATTGGAGGTGAACATCTCTGGCAGCTCCCTTGTTAGCTCTAGGTTCAGATTCAGCAAAGTCAGACATCGTCTGTGTCAGGGCAAGTATCCATAAGATGCTCCTGTTTCAATACTGGAATGCTTTGCATCCATGGTGTGTTATATCAGCAGCTGCAAGAAGCATGAAATAGTAGAACATTTGGCCCAATATTGTCTGGAGGGAGTGATTTAAACGTAGCCTGGCTGGGATCTCGCTTGCACTGACACAACCCAGTTGGAGCGATTCTTGGCTTCAGTAGTTGCGAAGGAGACCCCAGTGAAGCCCAGTGTCCTCCGGTGCTGCTGCCTTTCTGCTGCGCCATATGGTCCCAGCCTGTGGATCTGGAGGGAATTAGTCATTGATTATAAAACGTGAAAAAAATACTGCTCAGCCAGTGAGCCAAGGTGAGGTTAAGCTCTGCAAATGTTATAACTTTGTCCTGCTGCGGCACATCCGCTGGGTTGAGTGAACTTGGGATTGGCCGATTTTAACTGTTGGACTCTTCCATTTTGAAGTCATTCTGCTGGGGACGTGGGGAAGCATTCTTAATTTCAGCTAAATGAAGCGTATTTCATTCTGTTTCTTAGTCCAGTGCACTACAATAAAATCATAGCATGGCTTGAGGGCATTTGAACTGCGTTAAGAGGGAAGACTCATAGACACTGTGTCTGGGGTGGAAACCTTTGATTTTCATTTCACAGCCCAAACCCGGGGCTCAGTCTGCTGCTTCCACGCTATAAATAGAGGTAACCCCAGAATGCGCTCAGCATGCCGATGCTCTCCGGTCCTGCCCACAGTGCCGGCTTCCTGGCAGTGTGTTCAGAGCAGCATATTTTTAGCTGTTGTGCTCTCTCTTTCTCTCTCTCTCTCTCCAGATCTTCTCTTCTTGCCTTGCCAGGCTGCCAGCTTTGCCTGCTGTTTATCTGCTTTCCAGGACTGTGTCTAGGTCCTCCCTCGGTGGAGGGGCAGTGGGACATCACAGATAGCAAGCTTGGCTTGGGCTCCATAGCACTCCCTCCTCTTTCCAGATTTGCTGTTAAGGTGTTAGCCTGTATGAATTTCTTATTTGCTCCTTATTTTCCCTTTTGTTGAAAGGGGATTAACAGCACTATTACATATTATTAATGTTGTTAACAGGTTGAAGCAACAGCTGTCAGAAAAGCTTCCTTCTAATGCTGTCTCCAATACAGAGCAAATGAATTCATCTTGTCCACCTTTGGGTTTACCTATTTAAAAAGGGTATGAATAGTCATTACAGATCCCCAGAGAAAACCTGTGAGTCAGGACAGATAAGCAAATTCTCAGAGATGTTTGCATAAAAGGTACAGGCTCAGCCAGGGCACATGGATGCTCTGATGGCTGTGCTGCATTGGATGCTCCAAGTCCTATGTGTGTTTTTCCACTGGAGTCGTTGCTAAAGGGAATAAAGCCTATTTCCTATGTGCGATCCTGTCCAAGCTTGTAAGCTCCTTGCTCTGCTTCCGTCCTGCTTTGCCACAGACTGAATGAACTCTTTGAACATAAAAGGATGTATTTAACTAGCTCAGCATGGCTGCATATCTGCGTTTTTCAGCTTGCCACCCATAAGGGACGTTTTTCTCTGTTTTTTGCGCAATTATGAAAGCCAGTTTTCAACACCGCACCTTGCCCGCATGCAGACAAAGCAGAGGTGTCCGTTCTCTGCAAGGAGCTGAGCCAGGACTCGAGTGCTCTTGCAGCTTGTCTGAAGAAGTACTATTTAAAACTCGGTTGACCGAAGGAAATAATGCCTTTTCATTCTTGCTAGTGTCCAAAGAAGCAGTAGACATTTAGAGAGGAGAAAATAATTAAGAAAAAAAATCAGGGACTGGGTTTAATAGAAAAAATAATATGTTTAAAATTTATAATGCCTGGTTATCATGCACAAACTCCTAGAAACTTCAGCCCTTCTCTCGCCGTCAGTAATGGAAACGGCATGCTGAGCGATGTGTGTAGCAGCAGTCTGCCCCATTGCAATGCAGATAAAGCTGTCAAGAAGACAGACTGGGTGTTCACACATACGGGTGGACAGTCCCAGCTCTATTTTTGGCCCTTTGGCTGGCGGTGCTCTTGGGGGGGGCAGAGTGGGGGGGCGGCCCTGGGTGGTGCTGGCCGGGGGTTCTCCCTGTGCCGCCATGGTCAGGAGCACCGCTGTTTCCCTGGGACTGGCCCTGTGGTTCAGCCACATAATGTTGTAGGCACAGAGGCTTTTTATATTAGAAGAGGAAAGGGAGGCAGAAAATGCACACACATTCATATATATAGGCAGAGGGTTCTGAGCATGAGACACTTTTTCCATGTTGATTTGCCAGGCAGCTCTTTTCCCTTCCCTCCCTCCATCCCAGGCTCATTGGTATGAAAGTTTTCCTGCTTTTTAATATATTTTCCTTTTTTTTTTTTGTATGATGCACTCTTCCAGCTGACAAGGTTTGTAAGGTTGTGGCTATGTTACAAATCACAGTTTAGGGGTGTTCTGCAGCTTAAATCGGTGCTGTTTTAATCCCTTTGCTTATTGTCCAACAGATCTGGTAGATGGTGAGAAGATAGTTAAAATAATACAGTTGAACAACAACATCACCCCCAAAATCTGGGAGTTTCTTATCCATTTGCAGGGTAGAAATCCTGTTTCAAAATACTGTTGTGCTCAGGTGGGGTTTGTATTGAGCTGAGGAGCCTCCGTGGCTCCATTCTGGAGCTTGACAGCTCCAGCATCTGATGTCTGAGATGATGGACACCATCCTGGAGCTGCTGTTCCTCTGGCAGGACCCACCAGAAACTGAGGAGCTGCCAGACTTTCTGGGAATACCCATATCAGGACATCATGGCATTTGGGGTAGTTTCAGAGTATAGCATCCCCCCGAGGTAGTTCATTGTATTTAGTGTGCCTGCTTTTATTGTGCTAAGAAAAGAGAAACCGAGGCACTAATTGGTGTATGGTTTCTGCATATGGCTAGGTTTTAACCAAAGGCTTTGTTAAGGTGAATTCTGGTTCTTGCTGAGTTTTTCAGCATCTCTGGGAAATGAGTGTTGTGGCAATCACCACTTCACAAACAGGCAGATGGAACAGCAGAGAAATTAAACGAGTTGCTGATGAATTAGAAATGTTGCCATAGCCAGCAGGTCCCGATGGCTTGCCTGGAGTCTGGGAGGCAGGCAGGCTCCTGGGAGTTACTGGTTACTTTCTGAAATGGGTATGGGAATGGAGGAGACAGGTGCATCTGAGTTTTGTCTTTCCAAGTAATGTATGATGTAGGGTAGGTTAAGATGTCCACATATCTTTCTCCAGCACTGTGCATATGAATTAATCTTACTCATTGGGGTAGCACATGGTTAATACTTTCTCATTAAAAAAGATGGAGCAGAATTAGCCCAACGTCTGGATTGCTGTGTTCTGGTTTAGCATCTGCTTGGAACATGCAATGCATCCCGTGTTTCAGCTGGTCTAACCCCATGACAGGATTCTCGTACACAATGTGTTCCCAGGACGGTGACTGCAATCTAGCCAGAAAGTAGTCACCTTTTGCTTTCTTTTTTTTCCTGTGATGCTGAACGCAGGAGCCGCTGCTGTCCTTCCAGCTGAGCTGGCTGGAGAAGCCAAGCACCTCTGGGAAGTGGTCTCTTTGCAGGAGCCTCTTTGAGCTCTCTGCCAATGCAGGGCATGTGCTGGTCCCTAAATTCCTGTGCTTTCCTCTCTCAGCAAGGAAACCTGTCTCTGGAAGTGCTGCACTTGTCTCCAGGATAAAATATCCTGGAGCGAGAGGTGAACATGCGTGTCCCACTTAATGATTTCAAAAGTTCTCTCTGGTGTTTCTGGAAACCCTAAATACATTCATGGGTTTGATATGTTTGAATAATAATGTTTGACATCTTCAGGGAAAGGTGGAGGTCTCTTCTCAGGTGTTTTTCTGTTTAAAATAACATATAACATTCCTTTGATCACAGAGGTGATTGTGCATAGCAGATTCCCAACAGAAAACATGCCTCACCAGATGTAGAGTCATAGTGAGGAGATTGCTCCACGTACCGTATTCATATGAACTCCCTTGATCCTTTCAAACCTTCTTCTCGCTTTAGGAATCAGCCGGACCTCCAGTGGGAGACTTCGGAGACTCAGTGACCAGACAAGTCCAAGTAAGTTGCATGAATTTCTCTTTGAAATTTCCTCATCCAATAAAAAAAAAATTTAAAAAATTGAGAGAATGCAAGAAGTAACTCTCAGAAATCACATCTCTTGCCTCTTGTCCACTGGCCATGGTTTGAAAGGCAAAGCTGGCTGCTAATAAATGCAGAGCCCTCTATGCTGTAGAGAGAGAGCAGTATATATAAAAAAAGAGAGCAGAGTGTGTGTGTGTATATATATATGTATATTTAACACCCCCCAAACTATGAAAAGAGAGAGCAATGTAAAATAAAAGATTAATTACTCACTGAATAATGGATCCAGAGAGAATAATTAGAAGGCCCCATCTCGATTCAAGGGATCTAACACAGGGCAACAGAAAGCAGGAATTGCCTGAGGTTGAAATATAGCTTTAGTCATTAGCAGCTCTTTCGTACTCTCCTTAGCTATTATTTTTTATTGGATGTGGAGATTTATGGATTATATGTGCTTGTGACTAAATTTACACTCCTAATTGCAACTTAATGTTTCTGAAGCTGTTTCTGATTCAGAAGGAAGCAGGTGGGAGGGTTTCGTTCTCAAAAAAGGTGTTTTCCAGCCTCGGGAAAGCAGTAGCAGAAGTCTCGGTGCTTGTGAGTACCTGAGCCCGTGCGCTCTGCTTGCATGTGCGTGACATGGGTTGGGAGTGCCCAGGGATGGAGACACGTCTCTGGTGCTTACCTGTGTTGGCCTGACCCAAATTACACCCTGTGAGTAGAAAACTTCACTGTTATCATCTAAAATACTCAAAAGGAAGCTAAGGCAGCCCATTTCTGGGCTTTTCCTTTTGATGGCCCCTTTTGCTGGCTGTGCTAGCCCCTCCGAGGGACCTGTGCTGCTCCACAGTTCAAACCTCTGTGGAAACATCTGTCTCCAGAATCGGGGTCCTTTGTACATCACAGAAGTTCATCTTTCTTAGCAGGTGCTTTGCTGCAGTTGAAGTCTTCCTTCATGTTTCCTTCTCTGAGATGTATGACCACCCCTTGGCATTGCCTCCTCATTTTCTCCGGGATGCTGACAGTTGTTTCTGCTCCTTGCTGCAATCAGCCTGTCCCCCCCAAGAACCCCACTCACCTCCTCAACACCCTGCTCCAGCCACGCTTGGTTCAGGGCTTTCATCTGCTCCTGTCCCCTTGGTTTCTCTGTCACTCACAGTTGCTCCCTCCGGGCTTGATTTGCTATTTTAATTCATTTTCTCAGCCCTCATATCCTGTCTCAGCTCCCAGATGTACTTATCAAAACAGTCGCTTTCAGCTTTTCCCTCTGTGTGGGTGGGAGGAGAAAGCCACCCTCGGGATGCCTTCCTGGAGCAGTGACTTCAGCGCTTCGCTCTATCAAGGCATCAGCACATGGGGAATGGGGATTAGTCACAGACATCCGCTTATGCATGTGCTTAAATGCCCTGGGAGCTGTGACACTGCCTGCCTGGCCCTCATCAAGCACTAGTGATAAGCACAGGGACAGGTATTCGCGTTATGGCACAGACGAGGGTGACAGGGGTCTGGCACGCTGTGACACTGTCCTGCTGCTGGGATGCTTGCTGCTCTGCACCTGGAGATGCGCAGCCGTGCACTGTCACCATCTCCAACCTAATGTTGTGATGTATCGGTGGGAGGGTGTAAATATGGTCAGAGGAGGCCGCTGCACCCCAAACTGGTGTCACATGGCAGGAAAAATGCATTGAGCGATAATCTAACGTGGAGTCGCAGTATTGGTCTGGCTGCTAAAGCTTTGCGGCAGCGATCGTTCGGTCCAGAAGAATTGAGCTGTGTTTTAAAGCTGATGTTTCAAAATTTGGCCACCAGCGCAGAAGCTGGTACTTTTGAACTGAAGTGCATGTTTATCTTCTGCATGTGCAAAAACAAAGTTGCAGTCTCAGCCCTGGCACCACATGTTTTTATATATATATGTCCGAGGACAGAAAGGGGAATTGGTGCAGCTCCAAAGGTAACTGGAGTGTAGAGAATCTAAATTGAAAGACACAGCGTGTTTGTTCAAGCTTGTTTTCTTTAGATTCTAATTATATACTTTTCCACTTTTCTGGTGAGAGACCTTTTAAATTTTAATATTTTTTTTTGAAGTAAAATCAAATGAACAGCTCAGTGCTGCAGTTTACATTGCAGTAAATATTTATGACTCCATATAACTGCAGCTTAATTTCCCCTTGTTTCAGGTCCAAATTTTCCTTTCTGCACATCTGGCCTTGCACCCAGAAGCTTTTGTTCCTGTAAAAGATAAATTGGGGTTGGGATGACTGAGCAGTGGTTGCAAGTGAAGCATTGCAGAAGGGGGTTGCTTTGGGCTCTTCGCCACCCTAAACAAAGAAAGGGATGACATGCATTTCCATAGCCACCAATTCTTGGGATCTGGACAGCTGCATAGTCATCCACACACCACATATTGCCTTGGGGCATGCAGTGACAGTAGGAACCTGGAGATCTGATGTTGAACTCTTTTGGAAACCTTATTCTGTGACTCCTTTCAATCTTTCCTGTCCCTTTGAAAGTGGTTATATGGCATTGGCATCCAGCATTGCTCAGTGAGCAGCAATTCTAGAGCTTTAGAGCTGTGTTTTTTGTTTTGTACAGGCCTGCTGCGTAGTCCCAGGTAAGCCAGTGAGGTGGGACTCATCGAGACTGCTCAATGGAGAGAGCTGGAGGCTATCAGAAAGTGTCTGAGAGCACTTACTTTAGAATGGGAAGAATAAACTTCTTAGAGGAGCCCATATCCCCATGGGATTATAAGGGACCATAATTTCTTTAGGTAGCTACATTTAGGGATATGCGAATCCTATGCTTTGTCTCAGTTTGTTTTTCTTTGGCTGCAAAAGCAGAGTTCATATCATGCATACCTGATGAATGCCCTGGAAAGAGGGAGACACTGGGTTAAAATAGTGTTTGAGCATCTCAGTTTAACAGGGCTCTGGCTATACGAAAAGATGCCACAATTATTGGTACAGAAGCAACTTCTGATGTCCAGCACCCTGGAGGTGCCGAGTTAAACCTAACCAGGGCCCATTCAGTGGAAGACGTGGAGCTGGGCTCACTGCTGGCTCCCTCTTTACACAGCATTGCTCGTCGTATTGGTCCTCGCCGCCAGCAGCTTGGCTATGGGCTGGCTTGGTCCTGTGGCTCACCGTGGACAAGAGCACCATTCTGGGGTGCAGCCTGATAGTGGGAGCTGGGAGGACCTGGGCTCAAGAACTGGAAGGACAAGAAGGATGTCTGGGGCTTGGCACTGTCCCCCCTCAATTAGGATATGGGATCATACCCATAAGGTCGAGTTTTGTGAGTGGTTTGGAGGCTCTGTTCAACATGCAATTAAATATGGGCAGAGAAAGAGGGGAGGAGTGGGAAGAAGCCCTTTGTAAAAGGCTCCATCAGAGTTCAGAATTGTGGCCCCTAAAATGCCACCATCGCCTGATGTGGGTAGCTTAGGGCAATTTTTTTTCAGTGTTAAGAACATCGTGTAAGGGAGGTTACTCCCATTTTGTTCTCCTACAAATGTACCTGATGACTTTGAAAGCGAGAAATATTTGCTGACATTTGCCATCCAGAGCAGTGATGTGTTCCCTAGCCAGCCAGAAAACAGCCCCAGAGCAGTTGGAGTGGAAGAAATCGGCATCGTATTCCTCTTGGGCAGCCAGCTGTGCTCTGTACTTTGATTTGTTTCCAGCCTACAATTCAGTTTTTGCTAGAAGGAAGGAACTTGCCTGGTGGGGATAATGCAGGAGGGTCCAAAAAAAGGTAGAGTTTACTGATTTAGCTAAACCAGCATGTTTTTTCTGTGTAGCGAAGGCAGGGAGGAGGATACCTTCCAGTTGTGTTGCTGCAGAACTGCTCCAGGATCAGTGCTATTTGTGGGTCAGGTGCTTTGTTCATGAGAGGTCCCAAAGGGGTAGGAGGGGAGCAGGTGCCTCAGCTTTCCTGTTTCAGCCTTTGTCTGGCTGCACGGCTGCCTGGAGCCGGCCCGAGCAGAGCAGGGGCATGCTGCCAGGGCCAGCTGCAGTCCAGGGCAGGCACAGCTTTTCCATCCAAAAAAGACAGGGCACTAGCGGCCCCACTTCTGCATCATCAGCAGTTGGCTAAAGATCAACCGCAAGTTGTCTCAGTGCTTTTTGGAAGCATAGGGCATAATTTAGAGGTATGAAGCTCAAGGCCAGCTATCTGGGTTGCATTAGAAAGGGGCACTCACTGATGTCATGAAACCTTCGTCAGGGCAGTTTGTCTCATACTGTTTAAACACTTCTCTTGGGAATGAAGCGGAGGGAGTTCCATGCCAGGCTGTTTGGTGTTTGCGCCAGCTTGAGCCCCTTGTCCATCCTTTAGGTTGACGGTGGTACACAGAGGGGCCAGAAGCCACAGCGAGTGGACAAGTGAGATGGTTCAAAGGTGTTGGTCGTGGTGTGAGCCTGGGAGCTTCTGCTCGGGGCACAGGCTCTAGGACCCCATTAACCACCATGGCACTGCACTGCCACGCTGCCCAGGGTACCCAGGATGTCTCTGCAGGAGCTGGTAGCTGGGATTAATAGAAGTGGAGAGAATATAGTCTTACATGAAAATTTCAACAAGACATGCACAGATAGTTCTTCTCTTAATTTGCTTTTCCCTGGTTAAGCCTTGCATTTTCCCTTTAATAGTTATTGATGTTCCCATTTCATAGCTGGGGGAAACAGAGCAGCAGAGAAGCTAAAAGATGCACCTTTTGCATTGCTTGTGAATCTGGGGATCCTTCTCCATGGGCGCTGAAATGGAAAGATGTGTGGCCAGTGGGTGGAATTGCTGAACACACATAGCTGTGGGCATAGCTTAAATTGGCATCATCACTTCAACAGGGTGAACAGGATTTCAGCAGGGTTGACTAATTTGGGATGCTCCAGATTCATGCAGTGCGTTAAAAGTAGTTGTGGCAATAGATCTTTCTGGTTCTATCTCGTGATTTAGTACCTTGCCCTGAGGACCATCTTTCCTCTTTATGCCTGGAGTCTTTAAGAGAACAACTTTAGAAATTGGTTTATGTGAGGTTGCAGGTTAACTGGAATAGTGGAACTAAACAAAAGAAATGTCAAAAGCCAGGGGCTCCCTAGTCGAGCGTACATGATTACCGTTACATAAGCTAATTCAGAGTGCTATAAAAACCATTAGGATTTTGAGGGTTTTTTCCCCCAGGGAAATGCTGCCAGAATTGTCACACATCTCCTGTAGTTCAGACACGGGTACCCCCACCACACAGCATAGCCCTTTGTGTTATCATGGTGTCTCAGTAAACTGAGTTTGGGAACCCCTCCTGTAAAGCTTGGTCCAGACCTTTAGATTATCCTAACCTTTACTGCATCCTTTTTTAGTTTCCCTTTGCCATACTGGGATCTAGGTTGTGAGTGCAGCACTTCTGGTCCAGCTGGAAGCCATGGGGATGCACAACATCTCTTTGCAGTGTGATGTTTTTAGCACAGACTGTGCCTTTCACCTTGACAGAGCAGCAGAGGGGTTAACCAGAGACTTGTGGTTGCAGCCTCATTGCTTTGGATGTGTCCCTAGATGAGGTCATATGAATTTCTTTGGGCAGCCTCTATTCCCCTTTGTTTTAAGCACCACAGCGGTCACCCCAGCTGCACAGATCTCTGTGCCAAAGAGCGTCCCCATGCACATGCACCGCTCCCTCTCCTCAGGCTCCCTAGTGACAAGCCCTCATCTGACATGTGTCCTCTTGGTCTTTCTCATCATGAGGGCGAAGTAGCAAAGGGTGAAGCTTGGTCACCAGCCAGCCTGGAGAGTCCTTTCTGCAGCAGCACAGCTCCACGATTGTGGCTCTGCAGGAAATCCCAACTCCAGGCAACAAGAAGTTAAAGTGAAAAGGCTGCTCTCGATTCAGGTGCTTGGTTTCCTGCAGGGAGAGACGAGGACGGTGCTTGCATAATGCAGACATGTGGACTCGAAGCTGCCTGGGAGAGTCCGGTGGGGCTCCCATGTGCTTCAGGCAGAGATGTGCATTACTTACAGTGAATGAGGGAGTGTAGGCGCTTGTGTGCACAGCTACAAAATTAAGGAATAGTGATAGGTGCCATGGGCCTGTTTGCTATTTAGGGGATGTGCCGAGCACTGCCTTGTCATCCTGTTCCTTTACAATACCCACGATTCATCTCCATTCTTATGTATAGTCTCTTTTAGTCCCAAAAGGCTACTGGACATTGCAGGTGAGTAGGTGGATCTCTTGACGCTTTCTTCATACAGCACCTGGCACTATGGGCTCTGGTGTGAAGAAACCAGAGACAGTGAAATATAAATCAGTAGTTCAGGAATGACCAGGAATTTAATGCTCTGTAATGTTTGGAGGCTTTACCTGCTGACTGTGTTTTAAGATAATCATCTTCCTTGCTGGAATGTGGTATGGGTTTGTTGATGAGTGCTGATGAGGTCCACAGGGTTCCCTCGAGGAAGGGGGGTGTAGAAATGTAGAGTGCAAGTCCTCTGGGACAGGAGCAGTAGTCCTTGTGCGAGGTTACTTGTTGCCTTGGGACCAGGTGTCTCTGGAGTAAACTTCTGACACCCTTTCAAAAGAACCTCACAGCAGCTACAGCAAAGAGGAGGTGGGAGAGCAGTGGAATATGGTTTTACCTCATTTGTCTCATCCTGTTGTGAATGGAGGGATGGAGGAAAAAAACCACACAGTCTTCTAGAGGAGAGCACAGTGCCCTGGGAGAGAGAAGTACGTTCGCTATCACCTCTGTGAGGGGCATGGCCATGCTGGGATGTGGCTGGCCCAAGATGCCTGTGCAGGAGCTGATGGAGCAGGCAGGGGGGAGCCCTCCTGGGGCTGGGGAGTGAAAGGACCTGCTTCCAGCCAAGGTGTCAGTGGGCACTGGAGGAGTGGGATAGCTATGAAGTGTGTGTGGGGTGGTGTCTGGCACCTTTCCCCTTAGGAACAGGGAAAAACTGAACTGAAGGAGGAAGTAGGGCTGGTGTGTCTTGACCTGGTCTCTATGTGCTAGCTCATGCAGTGCTGGTTACCTAAGCCGCTGTGTGTGGTCACATTTCTCTCGGTTGAATACATGAGTCTCTCTGTGGTGTTTATTTTCTTCCTCTTTTTGTTGCTGAAATGTCAGTTTGCAAATTGCTCGTGGGCATGTTGGCAGAGCAGCTCATGGGTGCTCCACTTTCCCTCTTCCCCTCAAAGTCTGGTGTCCCTCCTCACATGGGCAGAGGCAAATTCCCGAGCCCTGGCTGCCTACCACAGGCATTCTCTGAGCCTCCAAGGCCGGCACATCCAGTAGTGGCTAGTGTTTACCAAAACCCCTAATTGCACCTTAGGCAGAGAGCACAGATTTACTCCTTGCTATATTTATCTTGTGTCTAGGACTGCAAAAGAGATGGGAGCGCAGCCTTTCATGCCCTTTGTTGCAGAGAGGTGACTTGTTTGTAAGGCAACTCTGCAGCTGGGCTAGTGGATAAAGCACTGTAGATGTTCAGGGCTGAGCGTGCGGTCTCTCTGCTGAAATTTTGGTAGTCATAAAAGCAATGCACAAGGTCCAAGGAAAGCACCAGTAGGAAGAGGCATTCCTGATTGACTGACTGGGTGGAGCAGTCCCTCCTTGGATTAAATTTCTTGTAGTTTAATTTCTGGTCAAAAGCATGTTATGATGTTCAGAGAAGTGTCAGGCCTGGATGATTCCGCTGCTAAACAAAAATAGGGTTTGCTGCCCAATTCTGAAGCGTCTTCTCTCCTTCAGTGGATTGGCCCTTCTTCCGCAATGGGGACTTAAGGCAAGGTAAGCCAATGGGGGTGTCCTCTGGCTGCATCACGCCAAGGCAGCATCTCTCTGTTGTGTTGTAGTACAGTAACACAGAGAAATCCATGCAGAGAGAGAGCCCCTTGCCTGTGGTTGCCCCATAGACAGCAATATTTTGAAAATCCCTGTGTTTAGGGATTCACCTAAAGAGGGTGAAACAAAGATCTCAGCAGGTCTGTCCTCAGGTGAGGTCTGCCCTCAACACCAGAGGAGCTCCTTCAACACACACAAACAGAGCGTTGCTTCCCACGAGCCTGTGCTGCCTAGGCATAATGTGTCTAGAAATTGTGCAGCTTTTCAGCTGGCTGTGGCACTGGTGATGTGCAGGGAGCTGGACTCGCTGTGCCACGGCTGGGGTGACTCTGGGGCTCCTTGGTGCAGGCTGCTCTGAAGACAGTAGAGGGGAGCAGTGTGTAATGCAACCTGTGCCCCTGCCTTATTAAATAAGCCCAGAAAAAAAGGCAACTCCCAAAGGTATTTGCAGGGCTTGGTGTAATCTTCTTTCCTTTAATCTGCCTGCTTATGAGACCCAGGTAGTAACTGTCTTGAAGACTTTGCTCCTCGATGGCTCCTTCTGCAAGGTAGGAGTTGTTGCGATGACCTGCCCGGGAGGCAGGAGGGTGCAGAGCAAATGGCCAGTGTTCAAAATAAGAGCAAATACGGTAATGCTGTCGGGAACCCAGCTTTCCCCCAGCAATTGCTCAGTGGAGAATGACCACAGACCTTCAGGTACAGTGTAACCCCCCTGTTTTGGGAACTCAAGTAGTGAGTAGGGGAAGAGTGAGTGTTGAGAGGGCAAGACTGATGGTAGAGAGGAGGAGTCTGGGGAAAAAAAACATAATTGGAGGATTGTGGAAGAGTTAACATTTATGTGAGACTCCCTGCGTGCTCTCAGGAGGGTGCGTGTCCACTCCTCCTGCCTTGCCTTTTGCTCTGCGCTGCCAGCTGCTATTAATACTTTAGCAGGAGTGTTAAAGCATGAGCAGAAAGCCCAGGGAGGATATGCAAGGGATATCCGGCAGTTTGAGGCTTTCAGGCAGAGAGGTTGAGAGCCAGCATGGAAAAGAGTCCTAACAGGGGCTCGCCTTAAAGATATGGGACGGGATGGAACAGAGCGAGACTTGTGTGGGCATCATCTCAGGGGGCTGTGTGGGCTCGGGGCAGGAGGGGAGATGCGCTGCTGCTGGTTTAGCAATGCCCTGCTGCAACTGTCATACATGCTTCTGGGTGGTGATGAACCCTGTGTCCTGGGCATGGTCTTTGGCTTGGGAAAAGTAATAACTCGGGAGGATCTGTGTTTCCCTGTGTTGAACAAATGCAGCTTTTCATAAGAAATAATCAGGGAGGGTCAAAATAGTGCTTGGCAGCAGATGTGGAGCAGCAAAGAGCTGCAGTCCAGGGCAGGGCAGCTCCGTGTCTGCCCAGCTGGGGAGGGGGATGGAGGAGTGGGGAGGAAAAGAAAAAATAACTGGCAAAGAGCAGGACAGCAACATTCAGAGGATAAGTACCTTCCTTGAAAAGAGGGGGATCTCCTTGGGTTTTGTTTGGTGTGGAGTTTTTTTGTTTGTTTGTTTTTTCAAATGAAAAGGAGAATTTATCTGGCGTTTTCTTTCTTCCCCATCCTCAAGGCTCATATAAATGTAAATGAAAGGTTCTTGGAGCAAACAGTCAGCAGAGGCTCAGATATTGTCATCTGCTGGCTGGGTCCAGCCTGGGGGTAAATGGCATAGAGGGAATATAATGGAGTAACACTTGATTGCACTGTTTGAGTTTGGACCTGTATTTCCTCATGTGAAAATGCTTCACTGAACATAATTTGATTTAGGTGTGCTCTGCTCTGCTGCTCTGTCTTCTCCCTCTGTACTCTCTTCCCAGCTCGCCAGCGCTGCAGATAGCTGAGCTTGTGAAAGAACCAGTTGAATCCCCATTTTTCCTGCCTCTTCAGGCCCTGGAGGTCTTTGGCTGCTCTGGCTGCTTCCCTGCACCTTTGTCAATGCAGTTTGAACCTCTGATCCCTGCACGGACTTGTAGGGTTCATCCTTTCCAGCTCGCTCAGCAATAGGGCTGGGGTTACAAGGTGATACCTGGCTGTTTTGCAAAAAGCCTGGTAGAAGTGGCCAGCTGTGACTATGGGGCTGCATTTGTGAACTAGGTAGAAAAGAAAATAACTCTTCTGTTGGATGAAATGCCACGGGGACATAATCACAGCATAAACCTAGAGAGGCAGACAAGGAATTGTAAATAGGATCTGCCTGAATACCTGCAGGCTTCTGTACCACGGTGGCCGCTGCTGTGGCTGGTGACAGTGTCAATAGTCCTAAATCCCCTCCTGGCTGCCTGCCCACTGATGTCCTGGGCTCTGTGGCATATCCATGGTTGGGGGTGAACTTGTGCTGTCTCCACAGCACCTTCCCTGCTTATCTACATGTTCGTGCACAACAAGCAGTTTATTGCTTAGCAAAGGGCTTGGGCGTTGCTGGGCTAGCCTCGGGAAGGTGTGAGAGAGATAAAATTCAAACTGAGCCTGGAGCAGGGTTTGGTTTACTTTCTTTCTTGTGATTTCCTTCCTAGCTTTCTCTGCACCTGGCAGTGCTTCCTGCTGGCTGCCACCCGTGGTAATGCTTAAACCTGCGAGGTGGGGCAAGGGAAAGCGTGCACCCTTGTGCCAGCTTTGGCAAGTGCCGGGCGGCAGTGGAACAAGGCTCCTGCTTTGTTTCAGCTTCTTGTTTGGGTTTATCTTTATGGCAGATAGTGGTGGTTTCCTAAAAGTTGCTCCTGCCTCTTCCCTCTCCTCGTGGCTTTGCCAAAAGACAGCCCTGAGGGGCCTTGTACTCCAAAAATACAGCCCCAGCCAGGGGAGAGTCTTTTCTGTCCCCTTCCCAAATCCTAGATGTGCTTGACTTCCCCCCAACCCTTTTAACAGTAGTATTAGAAAATGCAATATATATTATCTTTCTCTATATAGACTTGTACAATGCATGGACCACCAAATACCCAAATACCTGGGTCTTGATGGGTTAAAGTCACATGTGTGCTGCCCCTATCCCTTCTTCCTTTCCATTCACCTTCTTCCTTTCTTGATACTTCCCCTGAGCTTTTCCCTTCCTCTCCAGCATGAGGAGCTTGGCAATGAAGGCTGCTCAGTGGAGGCAGTGGAGTGGATTTTGTGCTGCACGGGGCTGAGCAGCTCCCCTGGGTCCTTGCTTTGTGTTCGGCACCTTCGAGGTCTTGGGCAGGAAACATGGTTTCAGACTGTTCATGGGAAAACATTGCTTATTGTCCCCTCTCTAATGCCTTAGGCACTGGCAGCAGGAACATGCAGGGCTTTAATAGCAAATAGTGAGTGAACAAGAATCTAAACCTCCCTGCCCAGGGAATAACCTGCTGGGGATTAGAGAGAAACTTCCGTAAGGAATGGGCCATCCTGGGGCTGCCTCCCACCAGCTTTCTGCTATCTGATGTGCAGCGGTTGATGCTGGCCTGACCCCACCGCTTGACATTAGCTGTGTTCCTCCCTCTGGTGTGGTGACAGTGATACTCCATCAGCTGCTGTTTGGGGGAAACACGCATTATTGAAAAGCAATGTAGGTTCAGGCTGTCTAAAGGTCCCAGCAGTGCCTGTAATGCCTGGAGTCTTTCCCTGGAAGTTTATTCATCCAGCCAGGAAACAATTTATCCTTCTGCCCATGCTATGGGGGGAAACGTCAGGCTCTGTCACAGCTATGACACTTGTGATTTCCCACGTGAACTGTGAACATTTTGGGGCAAAAAACGTCACGTGTACCATGCTGAGCATGCGAGGGTTCTGCCAGCACACCTGGCCTGCGTAGCAGCTGTGCCTTCCCTGCCGGCATCTGCCATCCCTGCCTCCAGGCTGCCAGAGGAATGCCTTGTTTGCCAGCTCTGGGAAGGGAGGCTGTGCCCTTGCATCTGGCTGGGTGACTCAGGCTCCGCACTATCAATAGGAATCGGTAGCAGATGACACGGGAGGGTCGCATGGGGCAGTTTGGGCAGCGCTGCACCCGCAGGCAGCGCAGGCAGTGTCTCGGCAGAGGTGCTAACGCGGCGTCCCTGCTGCCTGCCCTGGCCGCCGGCCAAGTGGAAGCTTCTGAGCAGACCAGCCCATCGCTGCAGCCGTGCATCCCTCCATCCCAGCCAGGGAGAGGAGGATCTGGTGGTGGGCTCCGCAGGGCTGCTCTGCTCCCTCTGCACCCTGCGCCCTGCCTCGGCATCACTGGGAAGGAAAACTGCTCTTAAATCCCACCTCCGCTCCGCCGTGGGACCAAGAAGACCGAGAACTTCTGCCCAGGGCAGAGACTTTCACTATCGCTTTCGGGCTGGCTGCAGAAATCCTCCCATTATTGCCGTTTTGCAGTGGGGAGGAAGGCGAAGTGGGGGCTTGATGCCAGGGCTGGCGGCGAAGCTCTCCAGTGGGTTGCACAGGGCGAGTAAACATGTGTGGCGCTCAGGTCCTGCCTGGTAGCAGCAGCAGCAACCCATGATGCTGTGCTTGGAATGAAGTCAGCCTTCATCAGCCGAATAGTTTATGCATGAATCGAAACTTCAGACCTGGCAGGGTGGGGGAACGCGCAGGATCAGCGCTCTTTTAAAATGCTGGAGCCAAGGAAGGAGGAGGGGATAGAGGAAATAGCAGGAAAATAAGACTGGGGAAGAAGGGAGAGATTTGAGAAGCTGGATGAGTTGTTCGCTCTGTTATTGCGAGGAGCCAAGTTCCTTAAGCATCTCCTGGTGGATATCAAGAGGGAGCTGTAGAGGCTGGAGCTTTCCCCTGGACACTCGCATGCTGTAGCTTTAAGACTGTTTCACAGAGGACTCGGGATTTCCAGTTTTCCTGCGCCTGGTGGAGTATTTCAGGGAGTTACAGGATTTTTCGGGTCATGCACCCCCTTTTCCTTTTTTCTTCCTCCTTTCTCTTCCTCTCTTACTCTTCCATTTCATTTCAAAGAGACAAAGCTACTTTAGTTTGGAGCACAAACATATGATCAGCACATGGAAATGTGGTAATTTGGATGCATTCATGATTGCAACAGATTGAAGAAATTAGACCAGACAAAGAGCTTTTTTTGGAAGAGGAGGAGGAGGAGGCAAGGCAAGGAGGGAGGGAGAGTGGGGGAAAGAAGGGGACGCCACCGAAAAAAGGGACGGCCGTGACACGCGGATGCTAAATATATCCCGTAGTAATGGAGAGGGACCGGATTTCAGGTAGGCTATTGATCTTTTAATATATTATATTCTGCCTGTGCCCTCTTACCTTTCCAGCAGCTTCTGCACTTTAAGAAGAGAAACAGCCACGCTCTGAGTGGATTTCAGCTGATTCCTTTATTTATTTATTTTTTTGCAACTCTTCCTTTCTGCATTTCTCTCCCCCCCCCCCATCCTCCTGAGCCCTCTAGACAGAAGGTGGTTCCAGCAGAAGGCGGGGGGGGGGGGGGCGAAGGGGGAAGCAGGGGGGAAAAAGAAACTGCTTTCTAGGTCTGGATTTCATTTGAGTCTCTCGCTCCCCCCTCCCCTGCTCCCATGTGCCGCACGGCGCGGGGGGATGAATGCTGAGCCTGTTAGCTCAGAGCTGCAAGCCGGGAAGAGGGAGGAAAATAGCCGAGCTCTTGGCATGGAGACGCGTTTCTGCTCTGAAGGTTGGCTCCTGAGTTTGTGTGTGTGTGTTGTGGTTGAGCTTTCCCTGCTTGCCAAAGTATCTTCCCCCGGCTTTTGCCCTCCCATCCTGCCTGGCTGGCTGGGCAGGAGCTGCCTGCGTGTCCGGCGGCTGTTCCTTGTGCAATGCCAGAGCCGGTGGTCGGCGGCCCGGCGTGTGCTTCACCTTGCTGGCCATGTGTGGGGGCGTTCGGGTGGGGAGGAGGATGGAGGTGGGGGGGGTAAGCGAAGGAATGAATAACTTCATTTAATTCCTCAGCTTCCCTGCAAATTCCACCTAATGGTGCGTGCCTGAGCGGTTCCAAAAACTGTTCCCGGGTACGTCCAGCCGTCGGGGAGCGGTGTGGCAGCGAGCTGCTTCTGGGGTGGCCGCGACTGTAACTGTTTGCAGGGAGAGGGAAGAGGCGGTGTGGCATCACCCACAAGCCTTGCTCTCCGCATGCACGAGCAGGACACGGCCGGCATCGAAAAGGGAGAGCGAGGGAGGGGTTGTCTGCGCCAAAATCGGCAGCCCTGGTGTGCTGCAGCCCAACGGTGGGTCTCCCTCCTCCCGCCCCTCGTGGTACGGCACAGCTTGCCCTCCTCCGGCATGGCAGCCCCGGAGAGGCACGAGGCCTCCTCTCCTGGGCGTTCCCAGCCGGCTGCTGGGCACTGGCACTGGGAGGGAAACCACAGGGATGAGAGGAAACGCTCAAGCCAGGGTGGAGCGAAACTGCGGCCAGGGAAAGCTGCTCCCATGGCTGGCCCGTACCAGACCCGCCGGGCCCTGTCCGAGGACGTGCTGAGAGCACCCGGTGCCCCTGGACGAGGACTTACCTGCAGGAGCATCCTCCGCTCCCCACTGCCTCTGGAGAGCGCAGATGGCACCTTCCCGTTCCTTTCTCCATCTCTCTTGCTTGTGCTTTCTCCTCTGGTTTGAGCCACTTCAAAGCATTCCTGAGGGCTGCTCATAACTCAGAGCCTGGTGGGTGTTTCAGCAGCGCAGGGCTTTGGGCTGGAGAGCCTCTGCTGCTGCGTGCGGGCCTCTGCTAGGCAGGGACAGTTTGGTCCCACTGCGGTTTGGCCTTTTGCATCTCCCGTCACACCCTCGCTGGGTCCCTTCCCTCCACGCAGAGGCAGTGGGGGGCTTTGCAAAGGGTGGTTGGTGAGAAAGGGGACTCCCTAGTGATGTGATCTGGGGCTCTTTGTTCCAGAAAAGCCTCCAAGGTGTTTTTTTTTCTCAGCCTTGAGCTGCACATTGTGTTCAGCTGCTGCGAGGAGCCCAGAGCCCTTGTGCCCGGGCTGGCTGTCACCCGCTCCCAGGGTGTGCAGCACCCAGGGACCCCACGGGCAGGAAGACCCTGGGCTGGTGTCTTTGTGCAAAGATGCAAGAGCTCTTGCTAACCCCTGGCAGCACGTTCGCAAAACGCTGATGTCCGAATGCATACGTGTTTCACTGACCTCTGCTGGAACCGGCTTTTCTGTGGGTGGTTCAGATGTGGCTGAGCTGCGGGCAGGGAGGCAGGCAGCAGGCAGGGCACGTGGGCGTGCTCGGTGGCCTGGGCCAGGCTTAAGTAAGCGTGGTCTGTGCCTTCACCTAAGGCGGTTGTGCCTGGGGGCTTGGTGTGGGATGATAAACATGGCTGCTCTATGCTCGCTCAAGCACGAGCGTGTTGTGTGGGCCCCCTGAGCCGTGCAGGCCATCTCGGTAGTGTTTCTGAATATGCAGCTCCAACGTGAAATATGGGATGGGGGAATAGATGAGCCGAAGGGCTGGTCTTGGGTCTTCTCTGCAGGTCCCTGCTTGGAGGGGTCAGCGCAGGCAGGGAAAGCTGCTCAGCCATGGCAGTGTCAGAGGGAATGCTAAACCCGCGCACGGGGACAGAGCAAAACTGTGCTCAAGGAGATTCTGGGCACAAAAGTGACAATATCACCAGGTCATACAGTTGGCTCCCAGGTCTGTGGCACAGCACGGACTCGCAGGGTGAGCTGCTCAGCTCACGCTGGTCCTGCCACTGCCAGCATGCGAGCGGGCTGTGCCAGCCGATGTGCTCCGAGGGTCTCGCGGGGCCGTGGGCTCTGGCACTGCCGTGCTGGTGGAGGAGAGGAGCAGGGAGCAGAGCTTGGCCTGCCCTGGGCTCCCCCCCGCCGTGGCCGTGCAGGCAGCGCTCCTGGTGCGGGCAGCGGGACAGCTGGGGCTCTGGCTTTAGTGACTAACCAAAAGATGACTCAGATGAAAGCAGATCTGTGCAGCGCTGGGGGCTGCATCCCAGGCACTGTTCTGGCCCTAAACATGCTTTTAATTAATACTCTGCTGTGGGTGGGAATAGCTGACTCCTGAGCTGAGTGTGGGGCTGCTGGATGGGGCAAAGGCCCCCCAGGGTGGGTGGGAATTGGGCCTGGCCTCTTCTTTGAGGGCTTCTTTCCCACAGCTGCTGGAGCTTGGCATGTCCTGCGGGGTCTCCTCTGCCCAGGGAGAGCTCAAGCTTTCTTGCGTGCAGCGGTGTCCCCTATCCAGGATCCCGTCTCCCCCATGCTTCAGGGGAAAGCATTCAAGGTGCGAGGTGATGCTGTAGGTCTGTGCCTGGTTCGCTGCCAGCTCCAGGGTAGCGAGGGTCTTCCTCGGTCTCTGTGACAAGGCACCAGTCTTGGGTGGTGCCTGTGGGTGCCAGTATAAGAAACACAATCTCATATAACCTGCTAGTCCCTTTTAATCTGGTTAAACTCTCTCTCATACAGTTCCACAGGCTAATACTGCGTGAAAAGCCTTAGCTCTAAATTAATTGGTTTCCAGGCATCCTTCTCCAATGGTTTTGGGGCCAGGGAGCTGTGCTCTGGGGCTGCTCTGTTCCTCACATCTGCCCCTTCTCTCTGCCTTGTCAGATTGTGTTGGTGGCAACAGCCTGGAGATGGCTCTCCTGTCTTTCGCTAGCAGATGGCTCTTTTGACTAGTCCAGATCTTTCTATGAAGCCTTAATCTTTAATGCCATGGGCCCTCTTACCTCTTCTTAAATGAAAAGCAAGGGCCTGCAGCACCCCAAGCAGTGGGGTTTTGGTGACTGCGATAGTGGGGTGACAGGATGGGTGCAACCGTGATGAGAAAAGAGGTCTGAGCTCCCAGGTAAATTAGTAATGTCACTTTTGAAATTGCACTGTGAAAACTCATTTTAAGAGTTAACAAATGATGAGGAGGAGGTGATTGTAACACCTGACTGCAGTGAGTGGCATATGTTAGGCAGGACCCAGTAGCAGGCAGCTGAGAGTGCTGTAGGTGCATGTAATCTGCTGAACTCCAGAAAGAAGGATGAACTCTTTATTAACCCATTGGTGATCATTCTTAATCTTTCAGTTACATATCCACTATGGATATATTTGTGTGTGTGTATTCGTACAGAGTTTAACATGGTTTTATACATCATACTATGCACCTAAATGATCCGAGCAGCAAGGAGACAGCCCCTATTTGGAGCATGTGGCTTGCAGAGGCTGTGCAGGCAGCAGTTCTCAGACTAAATGCAACAAGACAGCATCTTCAGTGGTCCTCAGAGCCACACGGGAAGCACCATGTGCCTGGACTGAGCAGCAGAAAAGGAAAGTAGTGACCCTGTATGTGAATGCTGGGGGTGTGAAGCTTTGTTGGGAGGGAATGTGCTTGTTTCTTCTTTTTTTTTTTTTGTAATAAAAGTTAATCTATACAATGCGTGTAGCAGGGCAGATGTGGTGGGGTTGCTTCTGATCGCTCTAGCTATCTTTTCTGTTCTCAGGTTTCTTGGTGTCCCTGTTATTCCTAGGAAATAGCAGATAAAAGCCTGAGACGTTTCTTTTTAGTGGTCTTCTAACTGTACACCTTCTTTTACCAAATGTTTTTCTTTTTCCTCTGACTTGCAGCACGTCGCGCACGTGGGACACCAGCTCAGGCATTTACAGTCTGGATGGTTCTACCTCCTGTTAGATCCCACTGCATTCATCCAGCCCTGGCACCCAGGGACGCCTTCCTGCCTGTTCTGCCTTTGCTGGTGGCTGTTGGTCTGCCCTTAGCCCTCTCTTCTGCTGCCAGTGTCCTGCCGCTCGTGTCCGTGCCTGGTGCTGACCCCCATGGTTTGCTGCAGTGTGCAATGCCCTGTCCCCTGAGGCCGTGGGCTTGCATGCTATGCACTGTAAAAACTACGTCCAGCTTTTTTCGCCCAAGTTTTATGTTCAAGCATTTACCTTCATCCCAGATGTTCTGTAGTAACCTGTTGTGACTGTGGGTTTCGGCTCGTTTACTAGTAGGTCTATGCAGGCCCTCTCTCAGGGAAGCGTTTGTGTTTCATGAGGCTGCGGAGTTGCCTCTGCAGACAGTTGTGTTCGCAGCATGCTCCGTGCTGCTCCCAGCCCACTCTTGGCTGCCTGCTCCTGCCTGGCCAGCGGATGCATTCCCGCAGTTGTCTGAGGCATGTCAAGGTATAAAGTATTATCCATTTCCTGATGTCTGCTCTTAAATCTGCTGGAATTTCTGCTCATCTCCATTAAATACAATCCCATTGTGGGGCACAACTCATCTCTCGCCTGACAGCACAGGTAATGCTTCTCGACACCGCTCTGTTGAACTTGGCTAACCCCAGGGCAGGAGCTCCTTTGCTGCCTGCCCTCCTGCTTCGTGCTTTGCTGGATGACTCGGAGCCTCCCAGCAGAGCGATTCCCATGCTGCTGTGGCAAGGGAGGACATTTCTCATGCAAGTCAGGGCGCTTCCAAGGTCCAGCATACCATAAGGCTGAGTAGGAGCAAGTACGTAGTTAGGGAAGTATGTCTGGGTCAACACATGTCTTTAGTTGCCTTAATGATCTCAGAAGCACAATATCTGTGTCCTGTTGGCTTCTCTACGTGGTACTTGCAGCTGTAACTAATGGACAGAATAATTCGTTAGAAAGCAGTGATGCCTCATGCTGTGAGTGTTGTAGTCGGGCTCAGGGCTCTGCAGCCAGACCCTGGCATCATACGGGCAGTAGGGAAGGACCTGATGGGCAGCGAGTCCAATTTTAGGAGCAGTCTTATACCTGAGAAAATTTGGGTGAAATTTCTTGCTCTGCCCCAGATTTTCTGTAAGTCATTGGGAAAAGGTATTTGTGCTCCTATTACCCTTTGATTTTGGGTAAGGATCTGGTGTTTGGGTCTCTGTGCTGAAGCTCTCTGTAGGCAAAGGAGGGATTGTAGCAGTGCCTGCCTGCGTGGAGGAGCTCAGAAGTGCAGCTGGAAACTCCAAGCTGTTCTTACGCTGCAGCAAAGGGAGTCATGAGTCTCTAAAGTGAGCATGTGCATGGGATCTGAAACTGTTCCAAAGGGACTACTAGTGCTTGATGGCTACTCTGAACAGCTGATGGAGACGGCATCCATTACATATATGCTTAACCAATATCCATGGACAATGACCTCTTTACACTGAGTTTCTTGGGCTATGCCCACTACTTTTTCTCAATGGTTTCTGTTTGCAAGGGCAGCTTCCTTCCTAAGTACCAACACTGAAAATTAATTTCCCCATGGTCATCTCTGTGTGGGATACGGCACCCCCTCTGCCTCTCCTCTAGCACTTCAGGGTGCTGTTACATTTATTTGTCCTGTGCTAGCACCCGGGTACTGCATCCCCAGCACAGGAAATCCGTGAGCCCTTGCTGCTGGATGGAGCTGCTGTTTGAGTGGCAGGTGAAGTGAAATAGCCCTTCAGCATAACGTTCAAAAGAGCGATGGGGTGCTGATGCTGAGAGTGTTGTTAGAGACTTATAAACAGCTCTGTTTTGTGGCTTGGGGAGAACGGGCATGATTTTACAGGTAAATAAAATGCATTAGTTTTACAAGCAATAATCATGCAATAAACCTGAAAGTGTGTTTTTTCATAGAATCAAAACAGCCCAAGTTGGAAGGGACCTCAAAAGATCACCTGGTCCAGCCATTCATGGGAAAGAGAGCCTAGATGTGATTGGACATGGTGCTAGGTAATCTCATCTTGAAAACCTCCAGCAGTGGGGACTCTACTGTGTCCCTGGGAAGGTTGTTCCAGTGATTGATTGTTCTCACTGTAAAAAAATGTCTTTCTTGTATCAAAATTAAGATTTTTTTAAAAATCTTTTTTCTTTGGCCTGCTCTATGTCCGTGTGAAGTTGGTGCAACATAAACAGGTCCGTATTAATTTTGTGATTACATCATTACCAGATAACTTATAAACTAAAGCAGTCACTCTTGGAGCAAATTCTGGTTTCCAGTGAAGCCAATCTGGGGAGTGATAAGCGTGATTGCTTGGATGCAGGTTTTGTGGGGGAGCCTGCCATTAGCTCTGCAACATCTCCAGGTTGCAGCTTTGACCATGAACTGGCAGGAAGTTTGTGGCTTGAGGCTGTAGGAATAAAGGTTTGTTTGCATGTCACTCCTGGCTGTCTGATCTAGAAAATTAAGCTATATCATCAAGACAACCAAGTTTGATCTCTGGCGCACTGGAGTAGAGAAATACTCGTATTTTGGTTCTTTTGTTGTCTGAAATGTTGATTCTTCAAAATCCCATTGGGTTTGGAGAAGTGGGGTCAAGGCATAGAAGTGTGGGCACCCTCAAGTGAGGCTGCTAATGAAGGTATTGGTCCATATAGTCAGAAATTACTCTCTCCCTGACTGCCCCCATGCTGGGCTCTCCCTCCGTGACTTCCCAACTTGGGGCAGCATCTGTATATGCCTGTGGCACCCCCTTGCTGGCAGCCCACCCTCTGGCAGCTGGCACTGCTTGCCTGCATGTAACACACTCTCCTTTCCTTCCAGATGATGCTTTTTTTATTAGTTTCACATGCTGCTGCTTTCCAGGGCTACGTGCTTCAAGCTCTTAGTCATGGTGCCGGAGCAGGGGCTTTGGTGTTGTAGACAAGACCTTGCTGATGAGGAGGGAGGCTGACATGGGTGTTTTGGGGCTGGGGGCACGTGCTCGGTAGGTGCTGGGTGTTTTCTGAGCGCTTGATCCCTTGCAGTGGCAGGGAGCACCAGGCCTGCCCAGCATGCACAGGATGGAGGAACTTACAGTGGCTGAGCATCCCTGATGAAGCCAGAGCCTTTGTCAAGGGTGGTGTGTGTTTGGGTCCATCTGGGTGGTTTAGAGGGACACATGGAAAGAGTTAAAATCCTGAATGCTTGGCAGGGATGCTTGCTTTGAGGGACACTTGGGAAGCTGGAAGACAGATCCTGGGGAGTCGAATGGCGTGAAACTGCAGGTTGGGAAGCCTGGATCAGGACTTGGACCCAGGCTTTGAGCCCAGGGCCCCTTTCTGCTTTACCATCAGACTGGTGAGAGCAGCCGTGTTGGGCAGGGCCACACAGCAGTGTGGGTAAGGCTGCTTTTGGTGCCTGGGTCTGGGATTTTGTCCTTGTGCCGCTGACTTCTGGAGTTACAGCAAGTCACAGGCCCTCCCCATTTCGCTGTCTCCGAGATGTTTGCTTGGACTTTGAGGTTTGGGCATGTCCCTATTTGAGCTCAGGGGAACAGCCTGGTCCTGTGTGAGGGTCTTTATCTCTGCACCTTCCTCAGAAGCACCTGGTGCTGACCAGTCCATGAGCTGTTGTACCAGCTGGTCCCTGTCTCTACCCAGGCTACAGGCAAAGAGCTTTCAAGATCCTCTCATCTAAGCGGTGCTGGAAGTACAGAGCATCGTACTGCTGGTACCCTGCTGCCTGGCCTGGTGGGAATCTGGACTTGGGAGGCTCGTCCCAGACCATGGTGATGCTTTCTCCTGCCCAGGAGTGTTTTGTGTGGACTGCTCTGTTACTGATGTTGCTGTGACAGTGCTGTAGGGACCCTGGCTCTGGTCAGAGTTTTTGGGTGATGGCTGCTGTGAGTGTACCTGGAGAGAAGGTCCTGATGACTTGTACAGAGATGTAGTTGATTGCCTGGGGCTGCACAAGTGATCAGCCTCAGATCTCCCACTTCCCAGTCCAGAGACCTGTTTCCTTGACTACACTGCCTGTAAAGGAGAGAGAAGAGGCTTTTTTAACTGCTTCAGCTGGCCTTTGCAAACTTATACCCTGTAAAGAGCGCTCCAGAAACTCCTTGCTGCTTTTTTAGCACATATGTGGAAGGGATCCCTGCCTAAGAAGCGTCTTGGTTGGCTTCACCAACCACCTGAATGCCTCCAAGAAGTATGTACCTGCTGGGGCCAGATGACTGAGGTCCCTGGGCTGACTTTGCAAGATCCCAGAGGGGGTCATCCCACATTTCAAGTAAGGTTATCAGCAGCTATGTCCCAGCAATCTTGGTCCCTGGTTTCCAGTGGGCTCAGGGCAGATATCGTCATCCCCAGAGGCTTCAGTCTTGCATCTTTTTGAGTCACAACTCAAAGCAACTCATCCCCATCCCCAGGGGTGCATCGGGGCTGGGAACAGGGGTGCCCATGGGCCAGGCAGGGATAGCCTGCCCCCAGCAGCTCCCGGGACCCCCAGTCCCGTGGACAGGGCAGGGCATGTGGACCCTGGGGAAGCGGCGATGCTGGGATGCGCACCGTGCTCCTCGCTGCGGGGCAGGAGGGGGCCTGTCCGCCGGCACCCCCCGCCCCGGGCAGGAGGGGCAGGAGATGCTCTGGGTGCTGCCTTTTTCCCTGCCAAACCCCAGCTCCCGGGGGCTGGAGCCGGCCGGGGCCGGGCCGGTGCCGTTAGATGGCGGTGTCCGCTTCCCCGCCGGCTGCCGGGGCGGAGCGGAGCCTCCGGTGGGGGGGGAATCGGGGGTTGGGAGACCGGGGGGGGGCTGCGGGGCTGCCGGCCTCTCCCCCTGCCCCAAACCTCTACCCGCGATCGCATCGCTCATCCCCTGCCGGGGGCTTGCGGGTCCCCCGGGAGCTCCCTGCGGCCGCCGGCTTGGATTTCACCTCCGAAAGCGAGTGCGGTTGTGTCCGGCTGTAAAAAAAGGCAAATAGCTGCTGAGGGTTACGGGACAGGATAGTAAATTCTGATACGTGCGTATATGGAGGGATTTTATTCAGCGAAAATAGATAGATAGTTCTCACTACGCTGCTAAAAGCATCTGCATGCCCCTCTCCTAAACAGATCCGCTTTTTGGCACAGCTTTTATTTACCAGTGAGTTGGGATTTAAGCTGCGCCGGGAGGGAATGCTCTCCTGGCAATTAGAAGCTGGGCTCTTGGAGTCCTTTTCCTGCTCTTCCACTAAATCGCTCTGTATCCTTGCGTAAATCATTTAACACGTGTGCTCTAACTTCCTATATGGAAAATGAGGTAGATACTTTCCGCTTTTCATAGGCACTTCAGGATCCTCCGCTAGACAGCTGCGAGGGATTTGTCATGATAAAGCTGGGAATTTGACCCCTTTGAGATGTCAGCACCCCCGTGCAGGGCTGGAATGAGGCTCCCTATGGGGTGGAGGCGATGGCTGGTGCTAATCTGAGATGTGGAGCTGGGGAGCAGCTGAACATCAGGCTAGAGACACGAATCATACTCACTGGATCATCTCTGCTAAGGAGCATGGGCCAAAGAGCAAGAATATGGGATTTATTCCCAGGCTGTGACGTCCATCCCTTGGTCACCACAGGCATGGCAAGTGCAGGCAGAGCTTCCTTTGGAGGAACTCTGGTGCCAAGCAGTGCAAAATCACCTGCCAGTGCCATGTTCACAGCTAGAGCACCACCAAACACGAGCTTATGTGTCTCTTCTTCTCTGCTCCACTCATCAGCAAGAGCCATCTGACTGTCCTCCATTCACCAGGGACATGGAAGGGCACATAAACCCATTTGTCCTTCCCTGCTGTCTTCTGCTGGTGATGTTCCGCTGAAGTCTTTAAACATTGTCCCCTCTCCCCCTGGAGATGATGGTCTCCTGGTATGGGCCTGCCATTTCCCCTACTTTGTCCCCCGATTCCCCCTCCCCAACCCTAAAGAATTTAGCACTTTTGCTTTATTGCTTTCCTTCTCCCTTGTGGCTTCTCTTGGCTCCGTGAGGTCAATAGCTCTTGGAGCGACAAGGCTGGAGCTGCCACTCCAGAAACACTCACCAGGAAGGCTTGTGTTTAAGTAAGCATTCACTCTTTTGTCAGGGTAGAGGCAAAGCAGGCAACCTTGAGAGCAGGTGAACTGTTGGGCTAGGAAGGGGTAGACTTCAGTACCTAAAATGTTTACCATTTCTTTCCTCTCTCGCATTTTTCACTCCATTCAAGTGGAGAACTGATCAAACCCAACTTCCGCTGCCTAAAAAGGGCTGGTTGACATCTGTATTGACAGCTGCTCTCCAGGGAAGGGGGCACTGTTGGAAACTGCCATGGTTGGTGAGCAGTTGGTTGGTTGTGTTTTGGGGTGGTGTTTTTTTTTCCAGAAAACGTGAAAAATTCCCGGTGGGTGGAGAGGGAAAGTGAACTATGGAAATTGTGTGTCTCATGGTCTCAGTTGAAACACACCCTGGGGAAGGCATATCCTCCATAAGAGGAACAGCAGTGTTGGCCACAAACCAGGAAACCCTTCCCTCCCCGCTCCCCTGTGCAGCAAGAGCTAGGTGCTGGAGGCAGCATTTCCATCCCAAAAGGCTGTTCCTGGTTCTTCTCATAGCTCTTCACCCCTTGGGAAACCCACTGGAGTGGCCTGCTTAAGTGCAGGTTGTCCTCCAGGGCTCTTGCCCCTTTGCTCATCAGTTTTTTCCAGCAGACTAGTTTTACTGGTGGTGCTGGGCTCTGTACTTGGGCTATTTGCTGGTTGTGCTGTGAGAATATGAGGAATGTTGCTGTATCCCGAGTAATGCCATCAGTGTTGGCTGAGGTACATGGTTTGGATGCTTGCTCCTAGCCTTGCTCCAAAATGATATGGCAAGAGGTATGTCATGGCATTGGTCTTCACTTGGCGCAGATGCACACATGCACCCAGGGCTGTACAGAAGCTGGAGTGCTAAAACTGGCCTTTTATCTCATAGTTGATCTGCAAATTGGTTAAGACCCACCTCTGGAGTCCTCTACTCACTTTTGTTGCGGCTCCACAGCCCCCTTGCCATCTCCAGGCTACTCGGAGAGTGGGCCCTTTGTCTGCAGCTGGAGAGGAAACTTAATCTTGCCCTGTACAAAGGCAAGAAGGGGACAACCAGCAGTGCAGGGGACCGAAGGGTGGAGGAAGGGGATGTGCAACAGCGGCTGATGCAGAGGTGATTTAGTCATAGGGGCTGAAGGGCTGTGAGGCAACTGTGTAGATGGGAGTGCTGCAGACCTGGGGGAAGAAAAGGTGGAGTATTTTGGAGAAAAGGACCTGAGAGGCAGAAGGAGAGGTATTGGGAGGGCTTTGCAGCAGCAGGGGTGGGGACTCAGTCTGAGCTCTCCCTTTCTTGGCTTGATGCCTTCCTCCCCCTTCTCTCGCTGCGTATGGTGTTTCCTCTTGCAGGCCAGCAGAGACCCTGACACCGCTCCATCTCTGGTAAAGCTCAGGCTTGCCTGCTCGCCCAAGCTTTGCTCATCTGCCAGACCCTGTGCATAGCAAGAGGAGGTTTGTTTTGCTGCTGGTTACCCACAGAGTGATACAGATCCCTCTGTGAATCTAAACAACGGGGCAGACAGCATGGCCCCCACTTTTCTGAAACCCTTTTTTGAAAGGGTTCATCATACAGCACTAAATAGCCACCTAAACCGAGTAACTTATTCCTTTTCTTTGATAAACTCACTCTTGTACAAGGCTGCGTGTTGTCTTGGTGGCTGCCAGCACCCTGTTTCTGGTGGGAGCCCCTCTGTGTCCCGGCAGCAGCGAGCATTGCACAGCATAAATCATGGGAAATCCGCTTCTCTGTTGGACGTACTGTTCAAAGGCACCTTGCTTGCGCTCAGGACATTCTGCTGACAGATTTTCCCATTAAATAAAAAGCGCTAGCTGTTGACATACAAATGTATCCGAAGTGTAGGCTTTTACCATCAAATTTCACTGCTGCTGGCTTAAAATCCAGAGGGCATGATAGTGTAAAACCAAAGGGGCAGAGGTTGTCTGAACTTTGGCAGAAGTTCACGTTGTGTTTTGAGTTGAAATTCAGGTTGCTGCTTCTTCCGGCTACAACGATACCTGCATCCCTTCAGGACCCGATGCGTGTCCCGCGGGAAGGACCGGCAGAAGCAGGACTGTTCCCTAATTGCCTCTGTCCATCTGGGAGAAGCCATTTGAGTTAACTGAACTGTCTCTCACGCTTCCTTTTCTGCTTAAACAGTAAATAGGAATTGCATTAAACCACATAGGTCAGCAGTGGCTGTGGGATGCATAGAGCGTGGTAATATGTGTGAGGATGGCTAAGATGGTGTGTGAGGCTTGGAGGCATCACCTCCATCCAAAACACATGTACGTCTTCTGTTCCTACCTCTGCCTGTCGGAGGTCCTCAACTCCCAGTGACTGTCATGTGTTTCCCTCCAATTCCTTTAGATCTTGGCTCCCAGGTCCCTGACTTGCCTCCTCATTGCTTTTTGGATCGTTTAAGTATTTTTCTTGTCTTTAGGAAAGTGAATTAATGTCAAGGGCTGCCAATATCTGTAAAGCTGCTTTCTGAGGCAGACTGCTGCTCGCAAATGAGATTTTTTTTTTTAAAGCAGATATGTCAGATCCATCATCAAAATAACCCATCAAAAATAGCCCCTTCACAGACCTCTGATTCGTATTGCATGGACTTAAACAATAAAGCCAGGCTGGTTTTCAGTCCTTTTCCTGGCTTTGGAAAGAAACTGCTTTAAAAAAAACAAACAACAAACCTGGTGTTTTCCAGTAGAGATGCAGAATTTGCTCTGCGGGGAGCTGGTCTCTCTCAGGAAGCGCTGGAAGTGGCCATTTGGATTTAATGCCTTGCTCGTCAGCTGTATCTGCTGCGAACAGGAACATCTTATGCTGCAAGGATTTTGCTGTTTTCCATTAAATAGGAAGTTGCCCTTTTAGTATTAAGAGTTAAGGGCAGATTCTCAACTGACATGGGCTGTCAGAGCTCCACCAGCTCCAGCAGCTGAAAGTGTATTCCCTCGCAATCCTGCTGCGCTTGGCGTTTTCCTAGGGTTATATAAACATCCCTGTTTTATAGATGGGGCCGGGACATGCAATCTGCAAACTGCTGACAGTCCCTTGCAAGATGCAGAGCTGCACCAGAAGCTTTGGCAGCCCTGTGACGTCAGGGAGAGATGGGAGCCACCTTGGGCAGACCAAAGCCATCAGGATCCTGCCGTGGGGTGTGTGCTGTGGCTTTGGGTCAGCCCCACACCTGCCACTGCTGAAGAAGTTGTTGGGAGCCGATTCAGACACAGCAAGAGGCTCAAGCCAGCAGGGCTGGGGTACCCGCACATCAGAGGTCATCCTCAGGAGAACTTTTTCCATCGGTTCAGGATGCTGCAGGAGCTGGACCTGCACACCCGCTGCACCACGATCAGGTTTTTCTGTCTAGGACGTTGTAGGAGTTCAGGTTTATCTCTGTACTGGCAGGCAAAGGAGGATGCCACACCTCTGGGAGGTTCTGGGGTCTGGGTGGAGTGGGAAAGTGGAGAAGCAGGACGCAGGCTTTGGGGAGCTGCGTTTCATGGGCTTGCCTTGAAGCCAGGGCACTTTGCGATTTCCAGGGACCCTGGGGAAGGAGAGTAGTGATAAATCTGGGTCATAAATAACATTCCCTTGCCCTTCTAGTGATTTCTAACACACTGTGCTTTTTTGACAACAAATGCAGCAACAGGCTGTAATCCACAGGGGCTGTTCTTGGCTCTCAAGCTGAGAAAGTGCTTGTTCCAAGTGGGCTTGGCTGCAAGGAGCTCCCAGCTCTGGGTGTGAAGGTCAGAGGGGAAAGGAAGTAAAAGCACAGATAACACATTGTAGGGCTCTTTCATTGCCAGGCTGGGAGATTTTGTTGTCCTCAAAATTGAGCTCCAGAAAGCGTGATGGGTGATGCTGTGGCTGCTCCTATGGGACCTTGCAGTGCTGCAGCTCCAGGAGAGCTGCACAGCTCCCTCAGGAGAAATACCTAATGGGAACACCCTGTAAATACAACCTGTAAATGCCTAGCAGGTCTAACTGCTGGGGCTGGAAATTCATCCTTGGGTGACTGGTGTGGGCTGGGGGGCCCTTGTGATAGAAGATAGACAGACATCCAGTCTCTCTTTGGATGTGGCTAGAAGATAGAGTTATCGTCATGTAAAAGATCAGGAGTGGTAATGAGATGCAAAGAGGTCCTCGTCTTTGGGATGGGAAACTTTTCAGGAAGGCCCAGACAGTGTGGAACATCTAGAACTGTGTCTGGCTTGGGATGTTTCTCCCTGGAAGATACCAAATTCATCCCCTGCTAACCATCCTTCTTCTGCGTAATGTAAACTCCGGTCAGACCTTCCCAGGCAAACCCCCGGCTGTGCCTCGGTGTGGAGACGCTGTGGCTGTTTCCTTATAACATGAGGGTTTTATATTGCTTTATTCCTTTGTCAGCCTTCCTTGAGTTTTGCCAGCTCTTTATCAGCCAGAAGTTTGCTAGATGTAGAAGGAAAGCACTGTGTTCAAAATGCTTCTTCAATGCCTAGTTCAGGAAAATAAAGAGAATTGCTTGATAGCACCACTCTGCCTCTGAGTAACGTGCATCACTAGGGGCCTGCAGAGGGAGACTGCCTGAGTCTCAGGACAGGGGTGGGTTGTCTTCACATTCTCAAGTCTGCAGATGCTCAACATATCTGGCATGTGAGAACTGGGCTGGACTATTTGCCTTCTTTAGCAACTGGAAGCAATCCAGCCTGCCAGTTCCTGCAAAGCTCATCCTGTGGTTTAGTGGATAATACTGATCCTTGTTCAACTTCCATGCTTTTGTGCCTTGCAAGTGGGTAGGGAAGACTTTGCAGAGCTTGTACTGTGCTGGGATCCCAGTTCATTGCTGTGGAAGGCAGCATGAATATTCATTATGCTGTGGAGTGCTTGCTCCATAGTTTAATAAAATGTTTATTATTACACAGGAATGACCATAAAAATCGTGGCAGGCTGTAGCTGGTCAGCATGTGTAAATGATGTAGGGTGATATCAATAACTGAGGAGGAAGGGTTGTGTCTTTGAACTCAGCGAAGTGTCTTCACGAGTGCACTTACAGGAGTTTGACTTCTGCTGACGTTGTCTCCTTTTCTGCCAGGATGAGTGTTTGGTGTCTACGTTCTTGTGCAGTTATGAAGTTGACTGTAGTCAACGCATGGTTGACTGAGCTCAGAGACCAGGAGCTACACAAACCTGCATTTTCTCAAGCAATCAGTAAAGCTGCTGAGCGATGCAAATCAAAGTGACAGCCAAATCAAGACAGATCCGTTGAAGATGAGCATTGCGGCTTTATTCTGGGACTGCACCAACGTGACTAAAAGTGAATTCAAGTGTCTCAAACCTAATGTTATCCTCAGCAGACCGAGGATGATCCAATGCTGTTGCTGGTGTATTCGTATCTCAGCTAATGAGCAACTTGGCATGGTTGGTGAGGTTATTCCTTGTCCACAGAGCAGAGTTGGGACAGCCCCTCTCAGAGAGGTGCAGAGGGGCCGTGGTGGAGGGGGGGGTCTCTGTGAGCAAGATGTGATGCTGGCTTTTGGTGCTAGGATGTCTCCCGGCCTCTCTGCACTGAGAGACAGCAGGGCACAGATGTGTCCCCTGGATAGGGTGGAGAAATGGGTTTTCATGTCCAAGAGTTTGTTTCAAGGGGCCTCATCAAAGCTGCAAAACACTGAAGCTTTTAGCCACATCTGACCTGAGGGATGTACCCGTGCAACACCGCTGGTCTCCATCTGTGTATTAAACTCTGTGTTTAATGAGGACAGGACGGAGGTTTCACCAAAGAGCAGGACAGCACAGAACAGAGTGGAATTTGTGAGCGAGCCCTGCAATTCTGCCTGTGCTCCCACCTCACCTAAGTCCGTGGATATATAGAAGATAGATGAGGTGAGCAGATTTTGGTATGAATGTGGCTGGCAGCAGACACAGATCATGGATTAAACATGTGCATTGCAAGAAAGGGGCTTTCTTGAGGCAGACAGAGAGGCCTGCTGTTGCCGTGCAGCCCTATTCATCTCCAGCTCTGATGCTAACATCATTATCAATGTGTTTATATGAAGCTTGGCTGCAAAATGGCCCATCGTCCTCAAGTTTTTTCAAGCAAGTCTGTAGTTTTACTAAATACTCCTTTTATTGTGCTGCCAGCGGCTCTCCCAGAGGCCAGTAAAGGAGGTGGCCTGTTTGGCCACAGTGATATCTGGACCGGAGGTTCAATTCCCGTGTGTCTTAAATCTGTCTGCAGACTGGCAAGCAACCAAGTGGGCGCCTCTTTCTCCAAGTAATTGACTGCTTATGTGCAAATCAGCCTCTAGCTGCTTCCACGATGCCTGGCTCACCAGAGTCACACAAGAGCATGCCTCTGCCCTCATGCTTGCAAACCTTGCTGAGTACCGGGGCTGTGCAGGGAATGGTGAGGATGGAGACAGCCCAGCCCTGCTTCTGCATCGGGCCACCATCCTTGGCTCCGAGCAAGCACCCAGGCCTGCTCTGGACCATTAGCATTTCTCTGCAGTGTATGAAATAGCTGTCCATCTTTCAGCTGGCAGGAAACGCTCTCCCAAGTTACAGGCAAGCGTTGTGGAGAAGACTTGTTTGGAAACCACCTACAGAAGTGGAGCTGGAGCTGCAGATGAGATGCCCCTGGCAGGGGATGTGCAGACCTGCGGCCGGAGCTGGTGGCAACAGCATGCATCCGCAGAGTGATTAAGGGTCCTTCTTGTGGGAGGGTGTTGCTGATATGTCAAGGTACGTGTTTCTGCAGAGGAGTGCTCCCCAGGCACCTGGGCACTGGATTGAGGTAGCAGAGCAGTTTTATTTGACTCTCAGAAATGTCGTCTGGTCGTTAAACCAACCAAACTAGGGGTACTGTGGTGCAAGGGGAGGCTGGGGGGAGAAGGAAGGTATGTAAAGACACAGCTTAGGTCTGGCAGTTTATTCCCTTGTCTTAACATAAACACGGCTGTGTTGGTCTGCCCCGTGATTAGTTGTCTGGGAGTAACAATATCCCTTGAGTTTATAGACACTGCCAGTCCTTGCTGAACGAGAAGGGCTGATGCTTAATGCACGCAGCATTTTCCTCCTGTCATTCCTTTATAAGGAAAAACATTTCAGATTCTGTTTCTACCTTATTTTAACTTCTCCTAAACAAGGGCAGTTTAATTCTGTTGGTGGAACATGTAGTCCAATACTCCCTGACCTGGTGTAGCTATTACAGGCGCTAGCACTGCAAATTAAGATGAAGTATTAACAAAAAGTCAGCACGGTGAGGCTGAGCTCACCAGAGAGCATGCAAGGTGGGGTGGCAAGCCGACACAGCCTGCCTGGAGTCTGGAAATGGGAGAAGTGGTAACGGCAAGCGGGCACCGTATGAACTTCTCATTGCAGCACGGCTTGGTGTGATGGCAATGGCCACATCTTGTCAGAAGGGGAATTTGCCCTATTCCCCTTTTCCTGCTGGGCTTGACCGCAGGGGTTATGGGTGGAAATAGAGCACGGGCTGCGTGTGAGTGGAGACAACCCAGCCCTGTCTGACCCTGAGAGGGAGCAGACCCAGCTCTGCTCATTCAGGACATTGGGACTCTGCAGTCCTCATTTAGAAACCAAAGCGGCAGAGTTAATTGCTCAGCAGCCTGCAGCAAGATGCTTTGTACAACTGCCCAGGGAAGGGTTGTGTCCCACAGCTGATGGCAGCACAGATGCTGCTGAAGTGTCTCTGAGTTTCTCCCTATGCCAGGACCCCCAAACTCAGCCCATCTCCAGGGTTTCACTGTCCTGTTTGTTGGGGGATTGCTAGCGGAGAGTTTCTCTCCCCCTCGTACTGCTTGCTGGAAATCTCCTCCTCTCCTGCCTGGCTTGGTGCCGTCTCTCTCCATGGCTGGTGCTCTGCTCCTGGCATGCTTGCAGGCCCCTTTCCCATTTAGGGCAAATGCTGGATTGCCCCTGCTTTTGGCCTGCTTGCAGCACATCTCCCAGCTGATATTTTTTTTTTTTTTTTTTTGATCCTCTCTGTTTCTGGAGGCTGAAATCCCCAGCGTCCCCCCAGCTGTGTGTGCTGGCTGTGGCTCGTGCTGAGAGATGGCTCTTGGAAATCTGTGCTGGGGCGGGCGTGGATGGGGGGAAGCCCAAGTGTTGTTCCTCTCTGGATGCGGCTTGGTGTTGACAGTCTCTTCTAGCAGACAGGGTGAGCCTGAGGGTGGTGGTGACAGCGTCAGGTCCTTCCTGCAGCAATGATTTAATTTCAGCAGAAACAAGTGCCCTGCGGCAGGGAGCCTGCAGGCACGGGGCTGTGCATGGGCGAGAGCTGGGGCAGGCAGAAGTGGCTGAGCACGTGAAAGGGAGGGGAAGTCAAAGGAAATTCCCCTAAAAGCTTGCATGTTGAATCAGGTTTTTTTAATCCAGATTTTGAAATCAGCTGGGCAACTTCTGCATCTGTAGAAGAGGCTGAGTCTGTGTTAGCAGCGCTGGGTATCTGAGAGATGGTGGGGCGGGGAGCAAAGGCTGGCGTGCTGATGGGAGATCTGGTTAGAGGGGGGTTGTGGTTCCCTTTGCCCTGCCCTGTTTTTCCAGCAGGACAGGCGACTGGAGTCTGAGCGCCTGGGCTGCCTCTTGTGTTTGGGGTAGATCCCTTGAACACGCAGCTCTGGGTTCCTGCTTTAGTGCTGCCCAGCACAGCTCAGCCAGCTGGGAGCCTGGAGCCTGCCTAATTGTGCTGGGATCTGGTTAGCGGGGGATTACCTTGGTTGTGTCTTTTGTGTAAATCAAAGAGTTGTAATAAACTTCTCGAGAGGACAGTTTAATGAGATGTAAAAGCCAAGGCAGACCCTGCCCTTGCTGAAGGCAGCTGGTTCCTCCTTGGGTCCAGGCTGGCCCATCTCTTTCCCATTTGCACTCCCTGAGCCTAGCAGTTTGTTAACAGCATGGATCTTGCCTAATTTTATGTATGAGCCTGTGTTGGACCCGCCAAGCTCTCCTGGCAGCAGCAGTGCAGGCGGTGGAGCTGAGGGCATGGTTCCTCTGGCCAGACATTCACAGGGTGATGCCAGGGGCACCCAAATTTCCATCCACATGGAGACAGGAGCACATAGCCCACGGATTTTGGCAACGATGCCTGTTGACTTGTGTACCCTTCCCATCCCTGTGTGCTGGAGCTGGAGCAAAGGGGAAGCTGCCGGTGGTGCTCGGTGCTGCGTGGATGCTGACCGCCACACCTCAGCATCCCCCACTGGTGGATTTGCTGGCATTTGCCAAAGCCTTTCAAAGGAAAGGAAAATTGTGTTCATTCTTCCTCTCCTTCCTTTCCTCCTGCTCTTGTGTCCTCCTCCCGCTGTGCGGTGAGCTGCTGCGCTGTGTCCACTCTGCCCGGAGGAAGCCGAGTGGGTGTGGGGCTGCGGCTCCATCTGGGAATTGTTCTTATCAAACTGGTTTATGTCAAAAAGGAATAATAATAATAATAAAACATTTGATGGTAAGCAGGGGGATCAGGAGGTACAGCTGCTCCCGAGGCCTGACCTGCAGCTCATGGCACTTCCTGAGCCTTTACGGAGAGTTTTAGGGTCTTTGTGCTGCAGCAGATTTTGTTGCATGCCTGAAATATCTCAGAGGAGCAGGGAGAAACAACTGGGGGCTGGCGCAGGGAGCGCGAGCTGCTGGAAATGTCTCTCTGAGAAGCAGGGGAGAAGTATAAGAAAAGCAAGTTTCCTGCCATGAGCTGGTATATTTATGACTGGAAAGATTTGGGTTGAAAAGGTCGTGAGCAGGCGGCTGAGAGAGCAGCAGAGGCAGTGGCTGTAAGAGCTGCTTTCCCGGCTCACGCCCCGCTCTGCAGCAGGGACGGGAGGGTCCCGTGGGGGTCCGGTGGTCCCATGTGACGGGAGAGGGATGGTGAGCACCAGAGGGGTGAAGGACAGTGCCAAAGGCAGCTGGGATGTGCGTGGGGACGTGGGATGGAGTGGGATTTGCGCCCGTGGGGCTGCTGTGGGGATGGGCTCGGCATGGGGAGTCCACGCTGTGCCTGCCTCCTCCGCTTGTTGTGCGGGGATGGAGTTTCCAGCCCTGCCTTGGACACCACGTGAAAATGAGACGTGCACATCTGGAAGCGGAGTGCATGCGCGTAGTGCTGCCAGTTTATTCCTGCAAATTCTCCCTAATTAGGGACTGCTGGGAAGTTTGCAGTAATGGAAATGGTCTCTTTCTGAGGGGTTCAATGTTCTGGATGACCCTCGCCTCCCCTTTTTCCCCCTGCAACTACCATAGGCGTGCATGTGGTAGGAATGGAGGGGGGAGGTCTTCCCTGCCTCGAGGTCCAGGCATTGCAGTTTCTTCTGGAGTCAGATGCACCCTCAGCCACGCGGGAAGGCTTTGCAATGGAAACGTGCTGTGCCATGTGTGTGTTAAACTCATTAGAGGATGAGCAAGGTTTCTGAAGCCTCTCGTTTCTGTTTAAAATATCTGTGCTGTCACGCAATGTTGTTTTTTGTGCCTATTTGGTCTTAATATTAAAATGCACTAATTAATAATTAATATTTTTAAAAAGAATTAAAGTAATTAAGCTGGTTTTCTGCTTGGATCCTAAACTGCACCTCCAAGTTTCTTAGGAAAGTCTGACCTGAAACTAAATGAGAAGAACAAGGGTATGAGACTAAGTTTGTTTTAACTGCGTGAGGTTCAGGCAGATGCAGTTCCTGATCCTCTTTCCATTTCCTTCCCCTGCAAGCGTCCCCCGCCGTTTAATCAACACCAGGGAGTTGTGCTTCCTTTCCCTTCCCTCCCAGGCACGGGGGCTGCCAGCCCACTCCGCCGGTGCGGTGGGGACCCCCCCCCCCAGCCCCCCTGCCCTCCTGGGGGCACTGGGACAGCTGGGTCTGCACTTGGCTGGGGCTGGGCCGATGAGCCTGGCCTGGACTCGGGACAGTGTTTCCCTTTCCAGGCTGTCGGCATGCACAATAACCGGAATCGCCAGCTTGGCGTGAAACGCTTCAAGCTGGGCTCCAGCACCGGCGTGATGGAGCCCACAGTGAGCTCGTCCCGTCCGTACAGATCACCGGGCAAATTGGTTGTTGGAGTTGATGAGGCTTGGAGTGCATAGGAGGGTGTTTGTGGGGAGCAGAGCTGTGCCCTCCCAGCTCAGCCATGTGCCGCTGGATCCGAGCATGGTGGGTGCTAACCCGCAGCATTCTTCCTGCTGGCAGGCAGTGGGACCGAGTGCCTGGTTTGAATCCCACCTTAGCACTGGTGTAAACCCAGGGTGACTTCGTCGGTCCCCATGGAGGCAGGGGAGGTGTTAGGGACCATCAAGGATTTGTACACATGGGGCGCAGGAAAGACTTATCTGCGTTTTCAGATTAGCAGGGTGAGAGGATGGATATTGGTCCTCTGCTTGCCCTGCTCAGCATAACCGCGCGCAATGCATTCCCTTATCCTGTTTGAGAACAAGCTGGTACCTGCTCTGCACACTGACTTAATGGGGTTAAACCTAAGATGAAGTTAAGCCTGCATCTTCTTCACAGCTCTCTCTCTACTGGAGGTGGGGGAGAAGAAGCTGCAGGGACCTTGTGTCTGTGGTTGTTCCTCCACCCGTCCAGCTCCAATGGGGCGCCTCAGCTCCAGGGCTGTCCCAGAACACCAAGTTTGCTGTTTCTCCTGTTTGTGCAGTAAACATCTGAGAAGCTGTAGGCTCGGGGACCGTCGTCTTCCCCATGTCACATTGTATTTCCTATGAGCAGCTGTGCCCCACCTTGAAACCTGTTTGGTGCTTTGCCCCCTTGATTTCACAGCAGTCCTTTTATATCTGCCATCACTAGCTGTTAAAATCTTCTCATTTTCAGCTCTTATTGACCTGTTTGTACCATAACCGTGTTTGGATTTGGATTGGGGTTTTTTTTGTTCCCTTGGCAACGGTGATCTTCGCCTGCAGCAGCTGTCCCCTGTGGTGCATCTGTGTGCAATGCTTCTAGCAGTCCCATCCATCCCCTCCCCACCTTCATTTCTGCTTGTTCTTACTGATGCTGGGTAGCCAGGATGACTCAAGACGGAGCACTAGTGACTTCTGCTTTGCTGCTGAAAGTATCTAATTTACTATGTTTTAGGAGGGCGCTTGCTTTAACTGCGTGGCATCGGAGGCTTGCGGTCATGCTGGGACCCACCGATGAGGTGAGGTCCTTCACACTGATGTGCTTTTCATGAGCAAAGACTTTATTAAAAGCCCTTTGGGTACTGACCTTCTGCATTCTTCCAGATTTCATCCTATTTCTGTTATCCAGTCTTCAAAGTTATCTGACCCTTTCTGTGCAGTACCCTGGCTTTGCATTTGTAACAGGGGCTATGTAGCTCTGTGGCACTAAGGGATGAGATCTGGCCATGTTTCCTTCATCAAGAAAATCAGTTAATTATCCAGAAATCTCAAATCAGCAAACCTATTTTGAATTTTTTAAACTTTTCCCATGATCTTAGTTTCCTTGCAAAGGAAAGGAAGTGTGACTAGCACTGAAGTGTGGCCGTCCTTGCTTTTATTTCCTACTCCTTTGGAAGCAGGAAGAGCTTGAAGTCTTGGGAAAGAGCCTTTTTTGGTGACGGTTCCCGTGTAATCAGCAGGGCTGGAATCATGCCGTCATCTACATGAAAGCATGGGCAGAGGTGATGGGAACTGCGCCTCCGCTTTTCCTTCCAGAGTCCCCCCCTGTCCCCAGCCAGTAACACTGGCACCTCCCAAGGAGCCAGGGTCCAGATTTGGCACTGCTCACCACCGCAGCCACGTCTGGTCCTACGACTTCCCAGCTCGCTGTCTCTGAGTGATGGCTGTTACATGCCTCAGTTTCCCCACCTGTAATATGGAGATCATTGCACCTCTTCCTGGTGGATTTGGAAGCAAAAATGTTTTTTTGGACAGAAGCACAAGAATTCAGAAGGTGCAGGGAGTGGAGAAGGGGAAAGGAATTGCAACAGCTTTTTTTTTGGCTTAGAAGAGGTGTGACTCGCCATTCCTTCACCTTCAAAATCTGCCTTGTCTGGATTGTTATACATCTGTTTCTACCTGTTACCCTGCATTGGTGCTGCCCATCTGACAACAGCCGAGTGCATGGTGCAGCCAGTGCTGCCTTGCACTTTGGCTTGAAGCAATGCCGTGGGGATGTTAGACCTCTGCAGATGTTGGGGGTTGGTGTCGCATGTTGCAAGAGCCTCCACCCACGTCCTGCACCTACCCAGAAAGGCCGGGAAGGATGTTTCATCTGTGATCAGCAGCAAGAAAAGATATTTGGACTCTCAATAGAAACATTAGGTGGTTAATAATAATATTTAGCTGCTCCTACATAGTCCTTTTGGTCAGTAAGTCTCAAAGCATTTTATAGAAGAGACCAGAATCAATAAAGAGTTTTGTTTTCTAATTAAAAGAAGAGGAGGAAAGGGAAGATGCTGTGGATGAATTACCTGCTTTTGCATACAAGAGAATTTAAGATTCAGGTAGCCGCAATGACTCATGCCACCTAGTCTAACCGAGCCTGACGCTCATGACTGCAGCAGATTGTGAGACTGGTAAGAGCTTTGTGGGTTCAGAAAAACCTCGACTTGTGGGAGGAAGAAAATCTGCCTGAAAAACTGCATTCTTAGCAGCTTGCAAGGAAACTGTAAGGTGCTGTTTAAAATGCGTGTGGATAGGAAAGTCCCTTTTCTGCCTTAGCCTGTCTTGATAAGGGATCTTCTAATGGTGATACCTACCATCTCCTTGGGTCCCCCCATGCTTATGTCAGGGCAGAGGCAGTGACCAGCACTGGCTGCTTCTGGAGGAGGTTATGCTGTGATGTGGAGAAACCCTTGAGATACATCACTGCCTGGAGGGCAGGAGAGCCCAGGGAGAAGGTACCTAGGGGACCAGAGTCAAGGTTTCTTGCATCTGCCAGGTATCATGGCATCAAGCTAGTTTTAGATTGGTATCGATAACTAAGTGATCAGCAGATTTTACAGACTGCCTTTTCTGGGGCAGGAAATCACTTCTAGGCCAACAAATCAACTTTGCAGGAAGTTTATTGCTCATCTGAAGAGCAGAGCAATGCTGAAAGAAAAAGGGCTGGGCAGTCAGTGCCCTCGGTGGCCTGGCTTAGTAAGGAAACAAGAAATATTTCCATTGTAATGTAATACAGCAAAGAAAGTAATTTACTTAAACCTCTCCCGCAGCCAGTGGTTTGCAGAACAGGGATGGTGTCTTGGACAGTAGTTGCTGTGTAAAGTATCCTGAAGGTCTCAGCTGAGCAGGAGCTCGAGATGAGTCCTCTGATACAATAAAAACAGTTAGTGAGACCCTTGGTTGTGTACAGAAGGGGAGCAGCAAGCAACGAAAGAGAGGTTATCTGCTCTCTTGCTTTTGAAAAGTGAGTTCTCTCTCTTTATTAAAATCAAAATAAAAATCTAATAACAAATGCTTGTGAAATGTTGGGAGAAGGGAGCAGGAAAGCCAGATAAGTGACTACGGGACCAAAGAAAGTACCTGGCAGGAAGGACCGAAGGAGCAGAACCTAATTAGTTTATCAAAGGGAATGCAGGTGACGTGATCAGTGTGGGAGATCTTTCATCAGGAGAAGGCTCAGGGTCCTTAATCTCCTCAATCTACCAGACAAGGGCAAAGCAGGGCCTGTGCCGAAACTGCATTTGGATAAGCAGTACGACACACACACGCTTGTGCTATGCTGATGGGGAGCCCCAGAAACAAATTCCAGGGGAGGTGATGGATTCTCCATCTCTCTGGGATGGGTGCTCAGCTTCCCAGGGTTGCCTGCCTTTCTAGAAGAATTGTTTAGCTAAACACAAGCTTTTGAGTTCAGGATGCAGGTAGAAAACCAGATGAAATGGTGTTTAGTTGTTATGTGCAGACTGGACAAGTGAATGATTTTTTTGGTCTTATGCTCTTGTAAAGCCATGGCTCTGACCGTGGCTAAATCAGAGAAGGGTGCAAGAGAAAGGGTCCAGGAGAGAGGAAGGATGAGCTGATCTCCCTGGAGGAAAGCTTGCTCCTTCTCTACGAGCAGGCGCTTGGTTTGTGTGCTGTGGGGTGAGCTGTTTACATACCTTCCTGCTTTAAATATTTACTATTAGAGCTCTGGATATTCTTGTTATTCTTTAGTTGCTATAGTTTTCCATCTTCCTCTCCCCCTCTCAGTGCCTTAGGTGCACATGGGTGCAATATTAACCAGCTGGTTTTAATGAAAATGAACTCCTACTTATAGTCCGGATATTTTATTTCACACTTCTTGGGGCTCTCCTCTAGGCCTGTTGATTTGCTAAACTTTTATTAGATCCAGGATGATAACACTGTCTTTGCTTAGGAAATGCAGAGTAGCCCAGGGAACTGGGACAAAATGAAACCACCTCAAACTCTTCTGCTGAAGAGCTTTGAGCTTCTTCACCAGCTTCATGGGACCGGTGGACGTCATCGTGACACTCACTACGCACAATCCATCAAACAACAGGGGTTTTTCTAGTGGTTTACTACTTCTTGCCTCTGGTTGACCTCAAAAATGGGGTCCCCATCACAGTGCCCCACCGATCCCCATGTGACCTAGTTCAGAGAGTGCCACCAAACACCAAGTGGTGCATCCGACACTGTATCTTATGGGGTTTGCAAGGGAGGAGACTCTGAACATCAAAAAAAGTGCTCGGTCCTTCCTGAGATTGATCCTATCGCTACTTTTTAATCTTTTTTACAATATCAATTTTTAGTTTGTCTTGCCTTGTTCATTTTTTTTCTCCCCCTTTAAACCCATTCTACAACCTTGCAATGAGAGCACACCGGGGAGTTAAAACGCTTAACAGCCTTCCTAAAAGACTGAGCTAGGTTCTGCTCCTCCAGCAAGGGAGTCATGGACAGGTTTTTAACAAAGTAGCTTTTTTCTTGCTCAGTAACTAAGGTTAATTATTGACAGCTACATTTTTACCTGCTTGAAATGGATTGCGGATGTGACCTGCATATGAGCACTTCAGAAAAATAAAGCCACGTTATTTTGAAAATCAGTGCTGGTGCAGGCCAGCCAGTGTGTGATGCTGTGCAATGTGGCAATTGCCACTGCTGCCTGCAGTGTGTGGATGCTCCCTGCGTGTGTGGATGTGGGGACGGCCGGGACCCGACACCAGGGCGCTGAGCCCAGCGGCACGAGAGCCGCAGGTCTGTGTTCATTCCCATTCTCTAAGGCATCGGGAAGAGGTAACGGTGTTCAGGCAGTGGGGCTGCCAGGGAGATGTGCACCAGTGGCTTTACTGGCGGCGTGTTGCATGGGGAGGCATATACATTTCCATACTGCGATTGCAGAGGGATGCAGAGCCTGTTCCTCTCTGCACTGTTGTGATGTGTTGGTTTCTGATGTCGCTAGGAGTGCAAGAGATGAAAGAGCTGCTCTCTGTGGAAGGGGAGGAAACCCACTGTATCTACCTTAAAATACCACACTTCTGTTTTAAAGGTGTGTTCTCAAGACTATTTAAGCAGTTCTCATGTTTTAAAGTAATCCCTTTCCTTGGATTAAAACCTTAAGCTATTAACAGCATGGAAAACCTGGAACTTCTTGAGTCTGGGAAATTGGTGCCCTTGGTTTCATTTTCTGGTTCACATACACTCTTGGGGAGTCTGTGGTGTTTGCAGACTTTGGAAGTGTAAAATTAAAAGCGTGACATAAGTGGTGAAGCATGTACTTTCTGCAGTACCAGACGGTAACAGTACTACTGTTTTGCATAATTTTTCATTATGGTTCACCCAAAGTGGACTAAAACCCCAGCCCATTAATTCTTCTTTTCCTACTGATGTGCCTGGACACATTTCAGTGAGTATCATCACTTTTAAATGATGCTACTAAAACACAGGGTGGGGAGGATAAAAAGAGGGTCAAGAGGGCAGGATCTGAATCAACATGGGAAGGGAGAAACATCAGATAACGAGCAGAGAGACGCACAAACCGAGAGGGCGTGAGAGGTGGAGAGAAGGCAGCAGTGCTGCGCAAGGGGCTGGTGTCGATGGCCAGAGCTGGCCCTTGCCTCGCTGGCTCTGGCCGGAGAGGAGCGAGCTGCGGCAGCGCGGGGCTCAGCACAGGCGTGCCCGGCCGCGCGCTCGGCTTTGGGCCAGGTTTTGCAGCCTCTTCTGCTGCTTCGGTGGTGGTTTTCCAGAGCTGGCTGCAGAAGCGGCTTGGATTTGGTAGCGATGGGTGCTAGCTAGCGCTCTGGTTTGATTTTGAGAAATTATAAAAACAGAGGAGGGTGGCCGAGTTGCCCCTTTCCGAAGAAGGGCAAATCGAAAAGGGTTACGGGGGCTTGAGGACATCGGCGGTGTAACCCCCCCCGTTTGGGCTGGTGCCATCCCTTTCGTGGGCCATCTTTGGGTTGTCACCCAAGCTTGTTACCTCCGTGACCGCGGGGGGAGGATGCGGGACAAGCTCGACTCTGCAAGATGCTGCTCCCCCCCCCCCACCCCACCACCACCCGGGTCCCGCCTGGCCTCCGCGGGTGCCCCCCTTCCACCCACCCGAGGCGGTTGCGGGGGATCCGCGGAGGGGCCGGCGCGGGGGCGGCGTGACGGGCGTGGGGAGCAGCCAGTGCGCGGCGAGGGGGCCGGGCCGAGCCGGGCCGGGCTGGGCTGGGCCGGGCCGGTCGGCATGGCAGGCTGCCCGCCGGCGCGGGGGGCGGCCGCAGCCGCTCGCCCTCCGCCATTCATTCGGCCTCAGGCGGCGGCGGCTGCGCGTACCCGCCCGCCCGCGCCCCGCAGAGCCGGGGGGCAGCGCCCCGCGCCCCGCCATGGCCGACCCGGCCGTCAACGCCCACCTGGAGGGCATCATCTCCGACTTCGAAGGTGGGTGGCCCCGGGGTGCGGCTCTGTGTGTGTGTGTCTGGGGGGGTGCTGCTTTTTGGGGGGCTAAACCGGGGAAAAAGCGGCAGAAGTTGCCGCCGGGCCGGGCTGGGCAGCTCGGAGCCGCCCGCGCCCCTCACAGGCACCGGGCTGGGGGGGGGGGGGAGGCGGCGGCGGAGCGGGGCTGAGACCCCCCCCCCGCCTCTCCCCGCCGCTGCCGCCCCGGCGGTGCCCGGGGTGTGGGGGGGTCTGGTCTCTGCCGGGGCCCCGCCGCGGGTGGCACCCTCCCGGGTGCCCGAGGGCGGCCGGCGGGCAGCCCCCATCCCCCGGCAGCCGCCGGAGCCGGGGAGGGGTGGTCGTCGGTGCTGCCGCCGGGCTGCGGGGTCTTTTGTTCGGAGCGGCGTTGCGCCCGGGGTGTTATCTGCTCAGGCAGGATCTTACGGGATGTTTTTCCTTTCCTGCCTTTCCTATGTGGATTTTTAGCTGGAAACACACGCCTGACAAAACTAAAAGTCTGGGAAACTCCAGGCACCGGCCCCCTCTGTCGACTCCCAGATTTTGAATGCAAACATAGCCCTAGAGTAGCTGGGAGGTGGATAGCGAACCCAAGTTTCAAATATGTCCATAGCGGGAGCTGCCCGCCCTAGAAAGCTTTGCAGTTGTCCGGTGGCAGAGCTCCAGTTGCCCGACAGCGTTGCCTTGCTCTCCGATGGAGTATCTTCTTGCAATCCCCTTGGCGTGCAGACAGAGATAGCTTCTCCCCGGGCGTCTGTGGCTCTTGCCCGGTATGCTGGCTTTTTTAGGCAAGAAAATAAGCTAGCAGAGAAGCGTGCTGCTGCCAGATGGGTATGAGAGTTAAAGACGGGCAGAAGAGAGGTGGGGGGATTTGTCTGAAGCAGGCGTTGAGAGATCGGCTCAGGGGAGCTCATCTGCCTAAGCCGAGTTTTGGAAGAGCAGCTCCATCCCTACACACGCTCACGTCCTGGCAGTGACCCAAACTGAGCTTCGTGCAGTGGTTTCTAGAAAAAAAAAAAAAACAACCCCAAAAAACTGAGAAATAGTGGAGATCTGGGGGCTGCGGTGAAAAATTATCCAGGGGCTGCGCGTGTATAGCTATAGGCTGGGACGACTTCACTGCCTCCTGGTGAATCCAGCCTTGCCTTTGGGAAGGAACACTGTGGTGTTTTTCCTGCTGGGGAGCTGAGGAAGCTGAGAGCGCAAGGGTTCCTCTTCCAGGTCAGGCAGGAAACGGGTGGCAGAGCTGGGGTCTCTGCAGCCCTCCTCGTAAGGTTTAGCCACATTCACGTTCTCTTTTTCTAGCCCCTGGTCTTTCTTCAGCTAAAGTTGGGAGCAGAGGGCTTAGCAGGAGGCTGAGGGAAGTCAAATCCCGTAGGACGAGTGGGACTAACAAGTGTTGGGACAGAGAGAGCAACCCGAACACACCATCAGTTTGGCACTCGGGGTTCAACGGCGCCTTTGTAACTGTCCTTCAGGGACTCATGAGCTTCCCCACCGCAGGGCTCCCGAGTGCTGATGTAATTACAGCCTTTCCTCTCGCCTGCCCCAATTGCATTTAAATCTCTGAAGAATGAGTAATTCCCAACTTGGATATGATAAAGGCTCTGCTGTGAGCCCCGGGGCTGCTTGTTTGGGCTGTGTGTGCTCCTCAGTGGCACCGAGCTGCTCCGCAGTGCGATTTTTTTTTTCTTTTTTTTTTTTTTTTTTTTTTCAGTCTATAGAGTGCTTTATACTTCCTGCCTATGCAGAGGGAGAGGCTGGGGAAAGCTCTGTGTATCTGCAGCCAAGAGGTCTGGCCTTGCCCTTGAGCAGGGATCTAGGCTACTGTTTCACAATTTAATTAGTTTTCTGGGTTGCATAGCAGCTTCCCAAGAACACGGCAATTAATTTCTAGCCTGTAGGGCAGGAGATGCAGTGTTCGTGTCTGCTGGGTGGGTGTCTCGGCCCCAGGCAGCCGGTGGCCAAGCAGGAAAGATCAGCCAAAAATACCACGGAGCAGAAACACCAGATCGCCCGGCAGCCAGAGCCCTCTTTGTTCTTGCCGGTCACACGCTGCTTGCCCTCCCGAATCACCCTGGTTGTTCCTGCCTGCTTTCCTCGTAGCATCTCTGCCTGCTTTCCTTGTAGCCTCCTTCCTTGGCCTAGGACCGGCAGGTTTCTTGTACCTGCTGGGTTGCAGAAGGCAGGGAGGGCTTCTGCAAGGCTGTGGGCTGCTGGTGTGGGAGCTGCCAGCCTCTGTGAGCCCGTGGAGGATGCAAGGGCCCTTTGGGAGGGAGAAGGAGTACGAGATACTCAGTTCCAGTTTAGTTTCCAAAGCAAAGCGACATGTGAGAGGGAAATACAGCACAGCGGAGTGTGTTCTTCCTTGTGCCTGATGATGCGATGGGGGTGGTCGCATCAAGGCAGCAGTATGTGTGTCCACCTCGCATCGAGCCAGCACATCTTGTGGGGAGGGCGCTAACCCTGCTTATTTGACTGGCAAGATCTTCCTTGTCTCCAATGAGGGAGAGCGCTATTAGGTCTGTGGTTTGCCAGGATTTACAGAGCATAACAGTTCTGCCCTGGGTTTATAGATTTTGGCAGGTTGTCGGAAGCGTGGCTGGTTCAGCTGTGGTTGCGGCAGCGCTTCCCAAGCTCATCTCTGCCTCGGAGGGGGCTGTGGGTCGCTCAGCATCCCGGGGTCTCAGACACGGACCCATGAGTGGCAGGGAAGGGAACCTGTAGCAGTAAATCAACCTGGGTGGTGGGATGCTTGTGCAGTGCGTTAACGTTGCGTAAACCCCAAACCATCCTGATTCTGTTCGGGTTGGGTGATATGGGAATGTGGGTGTCTGTGATGTTCGACTGTGGAGAGGGGTGGATGTTCCCGCTCACGGCTTTGGTTGGTTGTAATGACGCCCAAAGATAACTCTGCAACATGGTACTCGTCTTCCTGCTAAGGATTTAAAGCACTGTGCACTCATGATCTACTGCCTGGTAGTAAGACAGAAGAGATCTCTCTGGCTCCTTATCCTGGTGGGATGTGGCTGCTGCCGAGCAGAGTCCCAGGGGTAACAGAGACGCATTTTTGCTGGCAATAGCTGACGGTGAGTTGGCAGCAGTGATGCTGAGTGCTCTTTGCTTTTGCCAGTACTGTCCGTCACAACCAGATTCGTTTCCTCGTAATGTTGAAACACCTAATGTCACAACCGCTGCAAGCTGAGAACGATGGTAAATGCCGAGTGAGGCTGTAAGTGTGTAGAGTGGCAGGGTGGTGTGGTGTGGTTCAGTGTGATATCTGGAGCTAGAGCCTGGAGGGGATACAGGCTTGCAGCTTTGCTCTGGCAGAAACCATGAGACAGCCTTCGTTGATGGTTCTTAATCCCCGATTTTCTCGTTCCCCATAGCCCAGCTCCCTTGGGGAGTGTGTGCTCGCTGGTGGCCGAGCCTTGGCAGCGCTGTGGTCTGAGCGGTTGTGTGCTGCGTGGAGCTGGACACTGAGGGCAGAGAGCCTCCAGCTCTGCCAGGACATGTCAGTGCTGATAGAAAGGCTTCTCTGGTTATTTGTTTGGTTTTTTTTTCTTCCCCGCGATTGGACACTTTCCTTATAGACACACACTTCTTGCACTGCCCAATGCAGGGTATTTCTAGTATTTCAGTCACAGACTTTGTCTCAATGAGGTACTGACTTGTGCTGAGTTACGTCCTGGTTTTAAGGATCAATAAAGACAAAAAAACCATCAGCCAGGTTGTTTTCAGGAGGAGGCCATATTAGAAATAGGCCTTTTTATGTGCATGAATGTCATGGGCTCATCCTTAAAATTTACTTGAGCAAATGCCCGGAATGTCTCTGGGACACGTGGCCATGGTGCATCCCCTGGGCTGCTTGGGGCTGGCATGCCTGCTGCCTGCTGCCGTGGGGAGCAGCTGCTGCCGGCGTGCTGCGGATGCTGGGACTCAACCCTGCTGCTAATATTAGCAGGAACGTGCTAGAGGGATGGTTGCGATGTTATGTGGGTGATGTGGCTTGAATTCAGTATGGTGAAAAGCCCCGGAGAGGGGATGTGCTTTGTGTTTGCATAAGCATCTCAGTTAGATTCAGGGTCTCTCCTGTAAGCCCTGCCTAAGGGTTTGCAGGATGAGTGCTCGCCTGGGCTTACGTGCATGGGAGTGGGCTGGGAGTCTGGGTGTGTGACTAATGGTCCCACGTGTGCAGAGGTTCAATGCCTGGAAAAGGAAATGCAAAAAGATCTTTCAGGTTATATCTCAGATCATCTCAACCCTAGGAGTGAAGCAAAACTCCTGAATGTCAATTGCTGGATTTCCTGGGCTGTCCCAAAAAGATTGTACTGCAACTAGTCTCTTCTGGTACTCTTCATCACCAGCCCAGCATGGGTAGAGCTAGTGTCGCTATCCCAGCTGATCAATGTAGTGTACTGCTCTGAGACATAAAGTCACCTCTGATATCCTCAAAGGCGAGCTTTACAGGCACTTCAGAGATTTTTCTCTTTTTCCACTCTTCCTATCTAAGTTTCTGAATCTGAGACAAAAGGATGGGGTGGATGGGAGTTTTCTGCCAAATCAGCGTGTGGTAGGAGAGGCAGGAGCTGGGGGAAGGCGCCTGTGGGAAGGCAAGAGTTGTGTCATCCCCAGCAGAAGTTGTATCTTCCCCTGTAGATCTGGCCTTTCATGTGCAGAGTGGAAAAATCGTATCTGCCTGGTTACAGCAGCTGAGACCTGCCATTGAGGGTTGTTTTTTTCCCTATGTATATTTAGTTCCTTGGGAATAAAAAGGTTGTGAGGGAGTGGGAAAGGGAAGAACAGGACGTGGATCTTTCTGTCCACGTGAGCTGGGCTCTGGGGATAGCCTCTGGCCCCAGTTAGGATGTAGGATCATCCAAAGGTCGTTGTTTTTAGTCATCTTATGCAAGGAGGGCTAGGCTACATGTCCTTGGGGATGGGCAACCACTGCAGCATTGAGCAGAGTGTCCTTGGCTCTGTGTCAGCACGGAGGGTTTCCAGTGTTGGCTGGTATGGGTGAGCTTTTGCTGTCCATTTAAGATCAGTCTTGGGCAAAGTGAGCACAGTGTTGCGCTAATCATAAAGAAACCTTTCAAAAGTGGCTGGGTGGGAAGGGACAGAGAGCGGATGAATCTTTACACCAGGGCCAGGGCAGCTACTTTGGCTGTGCAAGTGTACTGCTGGTGCCTGGAGGTAAGTCAGTGTTTGGAATATATACACTGTGCTGGCTCTTCCAAGTACTTGCCAGTCTCTGGGATCTTGGTAACGTCTTTCCCTTAGTAAAAGGCTCACCTAAAATATAATCATTCTCCTGCTTTGCTTATTGCCTTTTGGTGGTTTATGTCAGTGGAGTGCGTAGGAGGTGCCTCTAGAACACGTTGGGTCATGCCTAATAGATTTGAGTGACCATGTCTACGTCTCTTGGCCAATGCATGCCAGCAAACCTGCTGCTAAGTGAGAGTTCTGGCACCTTCGAGTGTCCTGTGGCCTCACTGTCTGGGTGCTGGTTTAATTTCTGCTTTGCAGCCCTTCCTTGCAGGGAGCTGCTCAGCCCATTTTCCCAGGAGCCAGGACCCAGACAGCAGCCGCAAAAGCCTGGACTGGGACTTGTCATAAATCCAAAGACAATAGTGGAGACTTCAGAGCCCATAATCACTCCAGATATTCATGTTTCTGACTCTGATATTTGATATTTAAGGCAATGTCTTTTTGCAGGACCATTACGCAGGCTCTTTGCCTCTCCCAAACTCCCTCCCTCCTCCTACTGCAGTGAGCTCTGGCACCTTCGTGGTCTTTAGAGGTGGGACATGGAGGCAACGAGCCAAGTGAACGTAAATCCTGGTTAAGCTTGTTTGAAGCCTGTAAAATGAGTCGATGGGTCTGAGTCCAGTTCCTGATGGGGATGTGCCAGTTTGGTTAGGGTCAGTGTCCATCAGGGGAACTCTTCATGGGGCAGGGGTGGGCTGTCATGCCCTTCAGCACAGGGCTAGGGTTGTGTCCTGGCCACCTCTCGTGTCGTACCTGCAGGGTATCGTTTAGTCCTGGTACCCCTCTGCTTTAGTCATGAAGGCATCAGCAGTTTGTACCCGTCTGCTGTGCCGGTGCTGGTGTGGGAGAGCCCTCCTCACTCCCTTCCCTGCTGTGCAAATGGTGCTGGTGAGGAGTAGCCCTTGGGCAACGAAGGGGTTTATTGTTACCCTCAACTTATTCTGAAAAGCTGCCCCCAGATTAATGAGAGCTCTTATCTCCTGATGGCTGTGACTCAGGCTTTTACCGTGATTGCTTTTGTGAGGTTGCTGAACAGAGCTCAGCACTTGGGTCTCCTGGGGACACCTTCGGAGCGGTGACCCAGGTGCAGGGTCTGTCCGAGCTGGCTCTTGGCTGGTTTGCGTGCCAGAAGGTGAGACATCATGGGTGTCAGGGTGGTCTGTCCCCCTGCATCCTCCAGCGCTGCAGCAGATGCCCTGTTGCTGGCACCCAAGTTAGGGCAAGTTGGGGTGGGTTGCCTGGCTGTAGGCACCGCTGACGTCAGGCAGCCTCCCATGGATTGCAGGGCAGGGGGCACTGTGACCACATCGGTCAGCGCCGCCATCCTCCCAGCAGTAGGGGTGGCAGTTTGAGTAAGCATCACAAAATTGTATGGCCCCTTGCTGCTGGTGAGTTGGGTGCTCTCCACCTTGTCCCAGCCCTGGGAGTCAAGGCAGGGGTTAGTGGTGAGGGCATCAGCACACAGCATCATGCTGGCACTGGTCTGCTGGACTAGTTTGGGAGGGAAGAAGCATGGTGAGGACTGGGGTTGGGACTTCAGTCTTTCTTTCATCTGGTCATTGGAAGTGCAAATATGAGGAAATGTGAAAAGGATGGATTTTGATTTTTATTTTTTAAAGCGTGTTTAGTTTACCAGGGAGGAGAAAGGAGGAGGGTTCTGCTCTCTGCCAGCCATCAAGGACGTTTGGACAACTGCTCACATTGTGGTGCTGGGTGTCCCCTCCAACAGAGATGCCAGAGCTGGCCCCAATGGCATCAGCAATCAGCAGGTGGCACAGGCAGGGCTAGTGGGCAGCACTGTGGGCCTGAATGGCTCCTGGGTCCCTTCTTAAGTCACTTTTACTAATTTACCCTTTTCTGTAGCTTTTTAACCAGTGTGTTGCAACACCACCCATCAGTGTCTTCTCAAGCGGAGACTTAATCACTTAATGATTTAATCACCTAGTCCCTGCCAGCCACGGAGGCTGGTCGCCCACCTGAGTCACTCTCCACATCCATGTGCTGGGAGTCGTGACTCATGAGGATGGTGTCTGGGTGCTTATGGCTTCCTACACCCTGTGTGGTACCAGCACTGAAGCTGGTAACACAGGGCAGTCTGGGGTCTGCAAGACCATCTGCATCATGCTTTTGCCTTGTGGGTAATAATTTTGAGGTGTTTTAGAAATATTAGTGAACCAAACCAAATCTGCAGTCCCCTGGGAGGCGCAGAGAAGATTTATTTCTCTCCTCCCCTTATGAAAGGAAACTGGAGCACAGACCTGAGGCAAAAGCTGCAGAGAGCCTGTGGCAGAGCCAGTAATGCAATCTGCTGGGCTGGATACCCTGTATTTTATGTAATTTTCTGTACAAGTATGAAATAAATATAAGGGACGTAAAATATACTGGTCTGATCTGGAAGCATTTTGCTGAGGGTTAATGGTTATATAAACCAAAGTGTAATGGAAAGTCAAAGCTAAAACCTTTCTAGAACTGCATTATAGGGACTTGAAATCTGGGATTTTGAATTAATCTGAATGTGGATTTTATTTTTTTCTATTCTTAGTCCCAACTTTGCTTTTGCATGTTCATTTCTGGTAATTGAGGGGTTTGCTGCATCAGTCTCAGTCCGTTTTGTAGCTTACTGCTTGTGAGTGAAATGCTGCCTGAAAAACCCTGGTTAATGTCAGAGCCCTGAACTTGCATTTATCCCCAGATTTTCTGCATAACTCAGCTTTTGGTACTGTTTGCACAGTTCAGGAAAGTTCTGCATATTGACAGCACGTTGCTAGCGTTATCTTCTACACGCGATTTGTGTCAGACCACGCAATCTATTGCAACTTCTTTTGAATGCTGTTTGTAAAGTCAGAAAAAGAATTTATTTGTGCATAAACCATTCATAACCTGACCCAGGACAGCGTGAGAGTCAGGCTACAACAGGAGATTGTCATTATATGTGTTTATATATGTGTATTTATATGTATGTATTGCAACAAGGTTGGTTTATTGATAAAGAAAAGTGTGAAACCTCCTGGCATAAGCACAGGGAGGGGATCCAGCAACCCTGATTTCTCTCTCACATTGGATGACTGGTAGCTTAGGGAAAGGTGCTTTTAAATTGTCCCCTGCCTTCATTACTCCAGATGTAAGAGGGGATCTGAATTTCTCAGGCTGTTTTGAAGCTGTTAGTGTACTCGCAAAGTTCCACCAGTGTGTGTAGCATTGCTTGCTGCCCGCACTGCCAGTGAATTCCCCATCTCAGCCCCACATTTTTGACCCCACTGAGGGGCTCAGTGCAGCTGGGAGCACCTTGTTGTTGAGGATGGGATAGAGATATCCTGCTCTGGCCCTGCAGCAGGGGTGCAGCTCCCTTCCCCTTCTGCTGTGGGACCTTTAGGTTTAATATACAGTGTATGGACACCCTATAGATACATGAAGAACATCCTACTTGTCCCTGTAACTGAGCCTTTCGTTCACTAAAATGCCTCCACTTCTGTTATGGATGGCAGCAGCTATTCAACAGCATCACGAACGGTAGGTTCGGATAAGCCAAACCCAGGTGGCCCCACGGTAACGTGGGTGAACATGCTCTTTGCACTTGAGCGGGGCCAGAAAACTGCCGTGAGCATCCTGCTGCCTGGTGACAGGGGTCTGGGAAGCTTTAAGGGCCGTGAGCGGTTAATGCTGTGTTGGGTTTCTAAGGGCTCCTTGAAAGATGAGACCTGCAGCCTCCCCCTCTTTCCTCCTTGGGAACAGGAGGTGACCATCTGGTAGCAGTTTAGAGAAAGTCAGCGCTCTCAAACGGTACCATTGTATCATGTGAAATAACGGGGCGCCTGACTGCCCTAGTCCCATAAGGCTCTTATGTGTCAAAAAAACCAAGAAAAGCTTTCCGTGCTTAAGCAAGCAAGCAAATGTAACCCCTGGGTTACGGAGACCACATGAGGGGCAGAGGATGTTTAATGGGAAGCAGTTGGGCACGGCGGCCGCGGTAGAGCCCAAGGCTCCGGTTGCGAAGCAGGTCCCGAAGGAGCCAGCATCCCTCGCTGTTTATTTTGGTCTCCTCCTGAGCTCTGTGCATAGAGGTTTCCTTGTATAAAGCATCCCCTCGACTGTTACTTGGGTATTCTGTTTAAAAAGGGAAGAAAGAAGGAGCAGATGTTCATTCGTTGACCCCCCCCCAGGTCCCATGGGGAGCCCAGAGCTGGGCTGCGGAGCAGGATAAGCCGAGGTGGATGGTGTGTTGTGTAACGTTGGCACTTCCCACTGGGAGATGTGGAGCCCTTGGGCAGGAGCCAGAGCCCTTCACAGCATCTGAGAACCCTCGGCTTGGCTGGGACCCCCAAGGAGGGACTCGCCTTCTGGGAGAGGAGCGTGTAGATAGGAGGCCCTGGCCATTCCACTGGCTTGTGACTTCTCTGGAAAACTCTTGGCTGTCATATGAGCTACTGGGATTTGAACCAGACCTCTGCCCTCTCTTCCCAATTTGCAAGATCCCTAAAGAGCAGCTTTAACTGGTGGCGTGTGACCTGCTGGTGCCTGGCCGTGGGGTGACTGGGAGGACGCAATGGCCGCACTGTGCAGACATCCCCAGTCCTGCAACACAAAATAGAAAGACACAGAAATATTTTGCTACTTCTCAGGCCCTGCACTTGCTTGGGGAGTGTTCAAGCCAGGGATGAAGGCATGCATTTCTTGCCCCAAAGCACCTGGCTGGCCTGGACAACGTTTGGGTCAAGACTGTGGGTTTGTAGGAGCTGCTGCTGTTGTGCACAGCCAGCAGAGCTGCCCGCAGCAGGTACCATCTCAGAAAGCCTATGCCTCCCTCATCTGCTAGGATTAATACTGGTATTTTTTAAAGCTGGCCCTGCCTGGCTGGCCCTGCAGAGCGGGGCCATTGCTGCGTGATGCTGAGCAAAATGCCACTACCTTGAGAGGTTTGCAAAGGTCTGGTCCCCAAAGGGACTCAGCAGTGAGCAGTTCCCAGCCCAGGCCCATTAGTTGTGGGCAGAGGCTGGCAGGGGCAGTGGTTGCATCTGAAAGGAAGCGCTTGGGAATCTCATTTTAGGGGATTTTGGGCTTTCCCTGCTGTGGGAGGGGAGCCGCTGCCTTCAGCAATGGTGGATTGAGCCAGAGCTGCCTGAATTGGTTTGGAATCGGTTAAAAGGAAGAGCGTGTGGATGGTAACGTTGTTTTGTGCTCACGCCCCATGGCGCACGCACCTCCAGAGGAAGAGAAGGAAGGGCGATGCTCCGATGCTCGGCACCTCCGCCTCTTTCCCTGCCAGCTGCCTCTGACAGCGGCCAGCAGATCGGATGCTGCTGGTGGGGCTGGGGAAGCCCTGCTAGCGCCAAAAATCCCCTGGAAAATATAGTGGGGATAACCCTGCAGCATGGCCATCCTGGGCCCTGCTTGGGGCAGGGACACCTTGGCCCAGGGTGTCAGGGACGTGTGGACCTGGAGCCCCACGGGGACCCGGAGCATTAGCCAAGACTGCCAGCGTGGGACCCCAGCACCGTGCGGGTGGGAGCGGGGTGCGGGGCCCCGTAGCGCTGCCCTGCCTTCGGCTCCTGTTGTTGTAACGAATACGCCAGCTTCCCCGCAGGAAGCTGGGAGGAGGGTCATCTGGAGCAGAGGCTGTTTACTTTCCTTTCTTGGCTCTGGGCAGGACAGGCTATTTTTAAGCTTTTTCTCTTTTTTTTGAGAGTTGTTTTGCTTCCTGAGGTCTTCTCTCTTCTCTGTGCAAGGAGCAGGAGAGAGGCGATGCTAAGCAGGGGAGCTGCAGCTGCGCTCCGTCGCACCGAGGGCCACCATTGCTGAAGGTGGCATCCCCGAGGATCGTGTTCATGGTAGTGGGTCTCTGTCTCAGAGGTGGAAGCACAAACCCTGTTGGTCACGGTCCTTCCCCTTTTTGTGCCTGGAATGTTTGACCTTCTCCAGACCATGTTGGACTCAGGACAGTGGCCAAGTGTGCTGGCAGGACAAGCTGGGTACCAAAATCCCTGTGCAACCAGAGGCACGAGATGGACATTCCATCCCACAGAGACCCATGGGTGGGAAAGCTCTCGGGTTGTCCCCAGGCAAATCAGTGACACTGTTGGGAAGGGAATGCCACTGGGACCTGGGGGTCCTTGTGATTTTGCTGTCAGAAACTTTGCTGAGCCATTTCTAACCCTCCTTTGGGGTGACGGTTCCTTGCCCAGCCTCTGGTACCCCCTTACTGCCTGTTAGCTGTTGGGACTGCAGCACTGGCATGGGAGGCATTATTTAGATGGCTTGAGTCTCCTGTGGCTGTAATCACGGTTTTGCAGCTCTTCCTTAGACTTTTTGAACCCCTTTGTGTCTGGGCTTTGACCTTTTTCTCCTTTCTGCAGCGGGGCCCAGAAGGACCTGGAGAAAAGCCATTTTTGGGTGTTGTATTCAGTCCAGACCTTCAATAAGGGTAGGGGATGGCTGTGCTCCAGAAAGACTGTGCTGGTGTGGTTGGGCTGGTTTACCCCGGGCTTGGGGCACTTCGAGAGGTTTGAAGTCAAAAGAAAGGGCCATATGCAGCAGCTCCAGTATTGCCATCGAGTGACCCACCACCCAGTCACTATTGTCACCATTTTTTTGGCAGTAGCAAGTGGCAGGGGGACTCAGGGGAACTGAGATGATGGAGGTGGTTCATGCAATGAACCCTGGGGGTCAGCAGGACTGTTTGTATCCAAAGCTTGTTATTGGGTCAAAAAGAAATCCCCAAACCACTTGGTATTGGGAAATTTCCAGGGGGATGTTGATTTAAGAAAAGATGCTCGCCAGCGTTTCCTTTGCTATCGGGTTCCTTGAGAGCATTTACTTTCAAACTGTTCCTCCAGACACATCTGTCATGAGGTTATTAGGCTGCTTTGTTGAAGGGAATAAATGGAGACTGAGGTGGCTGGCTGGAGGAGTGACAAGCAGTTTTTAAGAGCCTGACGTGGACAAAACTGAGATCCCATCCATCAGAGAGCTGGCAGCGCCGGGCCGGGCCGTGTTCTCCGCTGCTCTTGCCCACCCAGTTTTGCTCAAGACTGAGGAAAGGCTCCCCGTCAGGTTTCCCTTCCGCTCCCTTTGTTTTCCTGCAAAATGCAAACTGGGCTTGACTGGTGTTTTGTTTTAAGCTTGGCATTTTGGGGAAAAAATAGCTAAGAAGTTATTCTGGATTCAGGGTGTGATGGAGAAGGAAAATGATAGAAAAGTCTGTGCTAGGAAGTCTGAGCTCCAGCTCAGTTTTGGAGACCTGAGAGTTATGGACATGTTGGAACAGCTCTCAAGTTTGGGACCTTTTTTGGATTAATTGTTCTGGGGGTGCTGAGAACTGAGACTTAGGCGCAGACCTGCAGTGCACAAGATGTGCCAAGCACAGACCACAGGGCAGACATTGCTGCAGAGAGCATCTCGCCTCTGCAAGCGAGTGGTGACATGGCTGGGGGGGCTCCACAGGATTCAGAAAACAGAGCAGATAAAATGGAGGAAAAACATCTTTATTTTTCTTTACTGCCTCATTCCCTCCTTCTACCAATGTCTGAACATTTTTGAGATGCAGGACAGACCATTTTGTCACTAGGTGCCCTTCATGGGACCCTTCCTGGGTTTTACATCACGGATGTTATGTGTTGCATTTCAGTGCTTTCCTCTCTTCATAGCCATAAAGCAGCTGTGGTGCTGTTTCCATCAGGTTAATATTGAGGGTCAATCGCTCTGTGCATCCCTCCCTGCCCACGCCAGCCAGGACCCCGTTCTCGGGAGCCCATCCTAGGCACCCGTTGCTTCCCAGCAGCTCCCGTGCTGGGGTCTGAACCACAACTGGGGGATGTGGGTGTGTGTCCGTGCCCATGTCTGCCTGTCCCTGAGGGGCTCCCAGGAGGGACTTTTGCTGGGTCACTAATACGGAGCATCCTGGGGAGGTCCCTGGTCCCAGCCTCCACAGTGCCCATTCTGGCTGGTTGTGCAGGCGGGCATTCATATTTAGCGGTTTTTGGGTATTCTCCCCAAAAAAGGGAAAGCAGCCCAAAGCCTGTATCCTAACACTTTAACCCCTGCGTGCCTCCCCCGTTGCATGGCTTGTCCAACATGTGAGCCCCAGCTCCGAGGGTCTCGCTTTCCTCACCATCTCCTTTGGGACCCCTCCGAGCTGCTGCCTTGGGACGGGGCCATCGCTGTCCCCAGCTCCTGCTGCCCAGAACGGAGGCAGCCGCATCTGTTGCCTGCCCTGCCTGGTGCAGGGGGGTGGCGGGTGTCAGCAGCTGTGTTTGCAATTTACTGTCGGAGCAGAGCCGGGGTGGCTGCCACGTGGACGGCCCCCCCCCCCCCCCAGCCCCCCGTCCTGCTGGCTGGACCCAGCCGTGCCAGATGGCTTCTCTCCGATGAACGGATGTGTCCGAGGGATGGAGGGTCCCCAGGCCCCCTGGTCCTGCCACGGGGGATTGAAGCAGCCCCAGGGAGCAGAGGAGGGTGCTTACTGCGTGGTGGCTCTTCTCCAGCTCCACCCCAGGGGTGGGTGGACATCCCGGGACGAGGGAAGGCTGTGCTCAAGTCTCTCCCCCGGCTCCTGGCGTCCTGTGTGATCTCAAGCCCAGGTTTTTAAAGGCTAAATCTCACTGATACTGTCCTGTTGATGTAAAGGATGGGTGCGCTCATTACTGATGCTTGTGTTGGTTGTTAGCAGTGTGGCTGTCATCACGCTAAGGCTGTCACTACACTGGCTCAGGCTCACCTCACGGGGGCTCCTTTGGGACCCTGGGGCTGTGCCTCATCCTGCCCAAACCCCATGCCTGCCTGGGTGCTGTGGGGCACAGGGGGTATGGGCAGCCCATGGCATTTGGATGGGATCCAGCAGCGGTTCTCTGCGTTTCCCCCCCTTCCCATGAAGTTCAGCCTTTTGTTTCCACCTGGCTGGCTCCTGTGCAGAGCAGGGGGTCTGATGGGCTTAAGGGCATCTACTTCTTTACAGAGGACTGGCTGGAGTGGGGTGGGAAGGGCTGCATGGGGGACACGCAGATGTCCAGGCATAAGCCAGGACATGGTCAGGCAGCTACTGGCCCTCAACTGCGTGGCTGGGATGGGAGCATCGCTCCATGGATGGAGGCTTCCTTCGGCGATGCTTTGTGCCCCTAAGCTGAGTGTCTGACACCAGCTTCATCAGGTTTCCTTAGACACAGTCCTGGCTCGGGGGGGTTGGGGGTTTCATTCTTATGTAGCCTGCCTGGCCGGGGAGCTCTGCGTGCTGAGGGGGGCCCATGTGTTGGGCAGAGCCGAACAATGGGCACTTGTCTGAGTGCTGCTCTGCTGTGGGGGGGTGACCTGTGTGTCTGCTCTACCGCAGCTGAGAGCGCGGGGGCAGATCCTGCGTGGTGCTGGGGCTCGGTGAAGGCAGGACTTCCGCCTCTTCAAGCGTAAATCAGAGCATCCAATCTGATGTTGCATCTGTCTCTCTTTGCGTCCTAACTTCCCCGTTGGTAAAATGGGGATGATGATGTTGAGGTTTTAGGATGTCCCTAAGGCTTCCCAGTTGGCTCCTTCCTTGTATTGGGGTCTCATGTCAATGTTTTCAAAGCATTTCAGTCTTTGGCTTGGGTGATCTCTAGGTTTGTTTTTAAGGATATGAGCTTCTGTGGCTGCCACCTTTGGTTTTCTTGCTGCATTTGTATGGATTTGGTGCTCTCCTGTGATTGTTTTCCTGCTCCCAACTTGGATTTCACTGGCAGCACTCACTGGGAAGCCTGTGTTTATCGGCACATCTTTTGGATGTGAGAGGGAAAGGGAGGCGTTGGGAATTGGATCGCTGGCTGCCCCCGAGTCCTGTGCTGTGCTCTGCTCTGCCATGCTGCGATGGGGCCCTCTGCTCCCCTCTGAGCACCGTGGGGTACAGGTGGGATGGAGGGCAGCATGGGGATGGTTTCTACTCTGGGGTTTAATTTCCTGGCTCTGGTTCCAGTTTTGTTATCTGGGTTTGTAACTTGTCTGAAGAGGCGAAGCCTGGCCCTCAGTCCCCACCTGCTTTAAATGGGGTTATGAACCCTCAGGTGAAGGAGCAGAAATGGGGTTATAAGCCTCAGGCAGTGTCTGTAAGCATCTCTTGAGATGCTCAGGTGGATGGTAACTAAATTCTGAACTCCTTTTCATGTTTTTCAGCTCTGAAAAGATCTTTTGAGGTCGAGGAGGTAGATCAGTCTTCAAATTCCTCCACCCCACAAAGACGGACCCCAAACCCCCTCCTCAGGTCCACTGTGTCCAGCTCCACGCAGAAGTTTCAGGAACTTGGCGCCAGGAATTCGGAGCCATCTGCCCGACATGCGGAAACCACAGGCCAAAGATCCCCCAAGCCCTCTCTGAGGAGAGTGGAGCTCTCTGGACCCAAACTGTCCGAGCCGGTGTCCAGAAGAACAGAAATCTCCATTGACATCTCATCCAAGCAGGTGGAGAATTCCACCTCAGGGTTGTCAAGGTTTGGCCTCAAAAGAGCAGATGTGCTGGGCCACAAACCCCCCGAGCCCACCCCAAGGAGGACTGAGATCACCCTCGGCAAGTCCCAGGAGCCGGGTCTCCGGAGGGTGGAGGCGCCGGCATCAAAGATCCCGGAGATGCCCCAGCGAAGAGCCGAGACGCCCAACGCTCCTGTGCCCGACACGGCTACCAAACGCGTGGAAATTCAGGTAGCAAAGGCTGCCGAGGTCTCAGCCCCACCGGCACGGCAAGTGGAGAGCTCGGAGCCTCCCCTGGCCACCCAGCCTCCCCAGGCAGAGCCAAAGCAGCAGCCAGCGCTGATGGAGAGCCCACCAAAGAGAGAAGAAGGTGAGTACAGCTCCAGGCAGCTGCTTGGGTGAGATGCTGACTGATACCTGCCTTTGTCCTTTGTTGCGGGCTCACGGCCCGTGTGGGGACGCTGAGCATTGTGTGCTGCTCTTTCAGCTCCAGTGGTGATGCCTTTCGAGGCTGGTCTTGGATCTGTGCTCAGATGTGTCTACATACATGGCTGTTATCCTTGGGTTTATCCTGGCTGAAAGAGCTGTCAGTTTGAATCAAAAATGCTATCAAGCCTATAAGGAAATAAAAAAGAAAATGCCAAAAGCCTGGGTGCTTGCAGGAAACAACAATTCTGCCAACTCAGGCCCCATGTGCAGACACACCGGCCTGTGCAGCATCTAGAAAAGCCTCTGAGGTGCTGGAGAGGCGGTGGTTGAGGAAGCGTTGTTGTGATGGCTTTTTGTTTAGTGTTGTTGGTTATGGTTGTGGGACAGAAACCGCCTCTTCATTAGCAGGAGTCAGGGTTTTTTTGGTCTTGGAGCCAAAGTCTAATAACGTCATGAACCAGAGCCACTATTAGACTGGAGCCCTGGCTTATATTAGCTCTATCTTGTTTTCGATTAATCCCATATTAAAGCCAGCTTCCCTCCCCCGCCAGCCGTCACTTATTCTCCCTAACGTTTTGGAGATATTTTTTTTTCCTCTTCTGGCCTGTTAATTATTTTTCCATTCCCCATCACCCACGAGCTCTCTCCCGAAAGGGATGCAGCGGTCAGTTGGAGGGCACCACCTCCCCACTCCACCCTGTGCCTCTCCCCATGGCTTGTGGGATGGCTTGCAGTGGCCAAGCCAGGACCTGGGAGGTCTGTGCCTGGCCCTGGAGCTGAGCCATGTGCCCTTGTCCTGCCCCACCATGGGATGGTCCCCTGCTCCTGCTCCAGCTCCTCTCCCTGGGTGCAGCCCTGCGATCACAGGGCAGTAACAGGGTCTCCAGAGAGGCCAGGTTTCAGTGTGTGCACATCTAAAATCAAATCAGGAGTCAGTGGTGGAGCTGATACCGAACTCGTAAGACTTGAGTGGGTTTGTCTCACTGAGCAAATGTATGGCTTAGGTGTAGCTTTTCTGAGCTGGGTTTTAAAGAGTGGACAAACGCCTCCAGCAGATAGCAGGTTGGTCCATCTCCAGCTGGGCGTGGCTCAGCTCTGAGACCCAGCCCAATGATGGGGTTCAGCCTGGACCTCCCTTACGGGCTCTCTGTCCCCAGCCACTGTATGTGTGGCGCCCAGGAGGCCCATCTTCTCCCATGGGTGGGTGTTCAGCCTCATCCTGCTGAGTTTGGGCTGCTCTGGGCTTCCCAAGCTCTGAACTGCAGATGGTTGGGCACTTTAAGAGCAGAAGAAAATCTAAGCTGCTGAATCCCCCAGCTGCCCAGGGCAGGGGGTGCGGAGTGGGAGGGCTCTTTGCATCAAAAAAGACTTCAGAAGCGCAGGACAGCTGCTGGGGATGAGTTTTACCCAAGAGCCCAGCTGTCTGGGGTCTGCCTTGCAGAGCGAGCCAGCCCTTGGTCCTGGTACAAAAGGGGCTTTCAGTCTAAATGCCTCCAAGAAGAGCCGGGAGACAAAGTTGTAGGAGTAAGGAGGGCTCCAGTTCCTCCTCCTTCTGTGTCAGCATGGACATACAGGCCAGAGTTGCTCCCCGAGCCCATGTCCCCTTCCCAGTTGTCTCCAACCTCCACCATTGCCATGACTCGAGGTTGCCCTGGGTTGCTCTCATGCAGGACCCCGTTTCAGCGTGCTCCTCCCCTTGGTCCACAACACCCACCCTGGGCGGGTGAATGGCATCTCTCCTTGTCGCTGGTGTAAGCACGTGGAGGAGTTTTGGGGAGGCTGCACAGGGACCCTGAGGGAGCCCTGTGGATGGGTGCAAGCATGTTGCTGACACTTGCCAGCTCCACTGCAGCTCTGGCCCCACCACAACCCCGCAAGTGAAAGCACTGGCTCCCTGATGTCTGCAGCAGAGACAACATGTGGTGTAAAGTCCTGCTCCCTCTTGCTGCTCCCAGGGTTTGGGGCACCTGAGAGATGCTGCCGTGGCACTGGAAGTCCCTCGATCCCATTGCTTGGTGGCTCTCCAGCACAAACAGCTGAGCAGGGGATGCAGGCAGCTGCCTCCAGCTGCCCTCAGCCTTGTGCTGGGACTTGTCTTCCCCCAGCTGCTGGGGCTCAGCTGCCTTGCCCTTAACCCCTTGTCCCGCTGCCAAAGGTATGCAGGAGAGCGTGTTGTGCAGGAAGAGGCCGGTCGAAGGAGAAGGGCAGTCGCCGAGAGCTCAGCAGTTCAGAGCAAACCACAAAGGAAAGGAGTAATTATAGTGCTGAACGTCGTTAGGACGGCTCGGCTGGTGGCGTGGGCTGAGCCCGCTCCGGAGCTGTGGTTCTCAAGGGGGGAGGAGGGCAGGAGGTGTCTTTGTGGGGCAGAAGAGCAAGAAATATTCCTCCTCATCCCTGTTCTCCCTCTCCGAGTCTTCATGCTCTCCTGCATTCCCTGGGGAGCATTGGCTGCACTTCTGCGGGTTTCACATTGAGTTGGGCCATTGGTGATAGGGAGACGGGACATGGGTGTACCACTGCACCAGCATCCTGGGCAAAGCTGGACTTCGTGTCCCCGAGGTGGCTGGTGCTCCCCAGCTGGGACAAGGAAATGTGATGGGATGACTGGGCAATGTGGATTGGTATAGTCAGAGTCGTCCAGAGAAATCTGAGCAGGATTGTGCAGTGGGTGTAGGCAAGGACAGAATATGCAAAGGGCAGAAAGAGGCACAAGCAATTAAAAATAAACGTTAAAAAAAAAAAAAGGTGAGGGGAAGTGTTGTTTCTGAACCCGCACCCTCAGACACTGCGGTAGGCTGTCTTCACTGCGTAGGACTTACCAAATCTTAACATCCAAATATGACCACCCGTGGGTGGTGATAACCTCTCCCAAGCTCCTGCTGTGGGCAGCGGTTCACTCCTGGCCCTGGAGTGCTGGCCCAGGCTGGAGCTGGCGGCTGAGGCCATTCCTCTCTTGTGCTGGGGAGGCAGGTCTGAGCAGGACACGCAGTGCCCACGCCAGCGTGGCTGAAGCTGGTTCCTCCCCGTAGTGCCGCACTGCGGAGCAGGAATGGCAGGAGGGGCTGGGGTGGGTGATGGTGCCCCTGGCTGCCCAGGCTGCCATCCCACTGTCTTTGCCTGGCAGCTCGGTCCTGCTTTGGTGACCCTTGCTGGTGTAGCTGCTGGCAAGGTGCTGGCTTGCTGAGCCCCCATCGCCTCCTGCTTCTGACCCTCTTCTTCCTCCCTGGCTTGTTTGGGAGTAGCAGCTTTGCCTGGGATGTCCCCCATGGCCCTGGGCAGGGGGGCAGCCCCACTGGCCTCCTTTCCACTGTGGCTGAGCGAGGCTGCCTGGGAGAGGAAAGGGAAATCTTTGTGGGAGCAGCAATACTTCACCCAGAGACATCTGCCAGCCCTTTGCAAAGGAGGGATCTTGAGGACTTCTCCCGAGCTGGGTGGAGGACAGGCAAATCCTCGGGAAGAGCCGCATCGAGTCTGTTGTGGCTAATCCTGCCGCATCCTCCTGCATCAGCATCTCCTTCCGCTGATGCCTTCCATTGCTGACGCTGTGCATGCATGGTTGAATGTCTTGCTCTTCTGTTGTTGTTCATGCTTTGCAACACGGTGGTGGTCGGGGTCGAGAAGAAGACGTTGCTGGTCCCAGAAAAGTTAATGTTTTCCACTTTGGTTTAATACTCCGTCTCTGCTCGCCCCAAATCTGAACCTGTTTGTATTTGGGGTGAAGGCTCAATTCTGGGATCTCAGGTGATGGATTAAAAGCAATCCCAGATGAGAAGTGAAAGCCAGTGTGATCTGATGATCCTTTTTGTCTTGGCACAAGCTGCTGTGGTCACGTTGCCCAGGCCCCCAGAGACAGCATACTGCCAGCAAGGCAGGCTCTCATTCGCGGCTCTGCTGCCTGCTCCTGCCTTCACCCCGTTTTCCTGCTTTTGGCAACTGGTAGGACCACAGTTCTCCTTCCCTGTGGTCCTTTCTTGCAAGGATGCTCTGAAGCTTGCTTAGATATATCAAGGCAGATACAATGAATAATGGAAACGTTCACCTAAAACAGGGACTTGATCTTCCTCTGCAACAGCTATGTCCTGCCATGGTGATGTGCAAAATGGTCTGAACCATCTCTGAGCTTTCAGCTTTTTTGGAGTCTTTGTCCCATTGCTGCCTGATGCCCCCCTTTGGGACAACCATGCAGGGTGCCACCCACCTCTTAAAAAGCACCAGGGTCCCCCCTCCTATTTTACTGCAGACTGACCATCAGGAGAGTAAAGCAATTCAACCTTTTTGCTCTTTTTTTCAGCCTTGGACCCCTATGGAAAGCCTTTTCTTTAGAATTTGCTATTTTAGAAGCTGCCTTAGAGTTGAGGTAAAATTAAAAAAAAAAAAATTCAGATCCACTGAGCTCCTTGTGAAGATGGTATCTAAAAACCAGGGACCCGTTGCTGTGTGCTGGGGAAGCCATGGTGTGGGTTGCAGCCCAGTGGTCCCCAGCCAACCTCAAGCCTCCATCCTGCCATGGACACCCAGGGACGGAGAAACAAAACCACCTGAGCCTTCAGGCGAGTCTTCTTCTGTGCTGTCCTGCAAGGGTGACGCCAAGTGTGGGGTTGGGCCGCCTTGCTGGAGCTGAGGGTTAGAGGGATTTGGATGACTATTAACACAGTGACGCTCCCTGCAATGAAAAGGCCAGGGCTGAGTGGAGACGCAGTGAGTAATCATTTTCAGCTCCCTAAGCTGCACTGCAATTTAACTGTACAAAGAGATTAAAGCTGTAGGGAAACATTTCCTTAAAACCAGCTGACACATTTGGGCTAGATTACGGGTAGTCTTTTTTTTTGTTGGTTTCTTTTTTTTTTTAATGGGGAAGTGCCTACAGCCTGAGATACCAAATGGAGGGGCTGAGTGGGAAATGCAGAGTCCCAGTTTGTGAACTCAGGTGCCAAAAATGAGATAATCTGGAAAAATGGAGACCTGCAGCGCCAGTGACTTGGAACGAAGGAGCAGGAGCGTGTGCGGGGGAGATAATTGCATCCCATCGCAGGGACGCTGCCTGATCCGGGACGCCACATGCATGGCCTCCTGCCTGCACGGGGAGGGCAGCATCCAGCATCGGGGCTGGGCGCTTTCTGCTTTCCCCTCCCACCCTGTTCTCTGTCCCTGGCTGTGCATGGAGCGGCCAGCGCACCTCCGTTCCTTTTGGGGTGTATTTTGGGCACTGAGGATGTCAGGCAAGGAGGCCAAGTGATGTAGATGTGATGGAACTTCTGCTGCACATCTTTGCCCCCCAGGAATGCTGTTCGCAAACTCATTACATCACGTTCAGCTCCAGTCACATTGACGTTCATGTGTCCCCTTCTTTGTGTCTGTGTGGGCACAGTTTATATGGATGCCATCACGGTCCCACATGGGTGCTCGAGCCACGCAGCATATGCCCCAGGCAGCAAGCCTGCCTGCCCTCAGTCTCCAGCGCAGGCAGCCAGACCCAGGAGCAATCACACAGAGAATTCGTTTGCCCTGTTGGAAGTCCCTGAGGGCCCATAGGAAAAGCAGTGATCTCCCCAGTGGAGATTCATTATGGGAAGGAATATTTTCCCATAGGAAGCGTTATGGTTCCCACTTCCCTTCCCTCCCTTGTGTTGTTTGAGACCAGAAGAGGGCGAACCTGTGGATGCTGAGCTGCAGAGTCCTCCTGGCGCTGGGCTTAATGACCTGACAGGTCTCTTCCATTGCTAGGTTGGGTCTGTGGGCTAGAATGTGCATCAGTGTCATTCCTTCCTGCACCTTGCAGGAAGCATCTAAGGCTGAACGTGTCTCTGTAGAGGTCAAAGCCTCCTGTTCCAGGCAGAAGGTGACCAACTGCACAGCACCTGGAGTTGTTGGCTCTCTGCAGCCTTGTGGGGTCTCTGCTCGTTGTGTTGGGGTGTGAGCCCTGTGCAGCTGCAAGACCCTTCTGGCTCTGCACCTCCATGCATGCAAACCAGGGCAGCCCCTGGGCAGAGAACTGCCTTTGCTGCGCTGAGAAACACGGGTGAGCGCTCCTGCCTGCTGTTGGATTTGCATATGTATAAATGACGCTGGAAGGCGATGGGAGATGCAGCCCTGGCTGAGGGTGGCGTGTACAAACCAGACCCAAGAGTTTCTCTGTTTACCTTGCGGTATCTGCATGTCTGGAGCCCATGGCAGTCGTGCTGGGGAACATGCTCCCCGCCTGTCAACTCCTTTGGCAACTTCAAGCTTTCTCACATTTAGGTTAATCATCCTACAGGCTGATAAGGCAAATAAAATCCGTTATCTTGACCAAGATAAAACAAAGAGGTTGCTTTGATCTCCTGCAGTAAGGCCTGGCCACTCTTTTTGTGACTTTTCTGCTGTCTGCTGGGGGAGGGAAGCAATGGCAATGGTGATGAACCTTCTGTAGTTAAGAAATCATTTTCTTCTAAACTATTTCTAGACCTCTGTCACTGCCCGAGATGTTTCTGTTGGCCAATAGTTGAAGGGACACCATAGGCTGGGTACAGTGCCAACTCCATAAACTCTGTAAGAGGACTTGAGGAATTGAACTGAGATTATAGAGAGATAACTTTGTTTTTAGAAGATCAAACATTGTTGCGAGCAAAAAAGATAACTTGACAGCAAGCCAGTTGTGTTCTTTACTCCTCCAGCAAACAAACAGACGCACAGACACTTTTGTGTTGTCCAAGATGCTGCAATGAAGCTGAAGTGAATGTGGCTATAAATGGAAGAAGCAGCTGGTCTTGGATTGCAGCCTGTGCTCAGACTTCTTTGGGCCCAATTTTTCTTACATCTGTTACAGGTTTTAAAGGAGGGACTTGGGGAGCGGGCTGCTTTTCTTGGGGTTAGTTGAATTTGGGCCATTCGTTTTGTTGGTCTTCTGAATGGGTCTCTGCGCAGAAGTTCCCTGGATTTCTGTAGGGTCACATGCATAAATATGTCACTCTCTTGAATTGCTTCATTTTATCTTGGCATGAAGATAGTACCGGACATATTGAGAGACAAAACTGGACCAAAGGGTCTGGTCCAAAACATTTTGCAAACAACAAAACTTTGCAGATGTTTATGCATTTATGAAAAACAAATAGTTTTAACAAGCCATCTAAGGTTGCTGTGCCACCTCAGGAGTGACAGCATGGGGATTTTCGGTTGCTTGGCTCCTCCTTGACTTGTATTGTCTAGAGTTTCTTCTGTGTGGAAGCAGTGGGTTGGTTTTTGCGTAGCAAAGGCAATTTGTACAGCAGGGATGAAGAAGAACTGAAATGAAGCATCTTTCAGTACCTTGAAGTTCAAAGATTGTTGATGCTCTAGAAAATATGGGCATAACCTTGGATTAATGTTTAGCTTTTCAACCCAGGAGACAGTGTCCAGGTTATGTCTGAGTTGAGTGGTCTTACCAGCCCCTGGGTATTCCGTGAATTCCAGGTCTGCAGAGGCTTTCTGTGGTGCAGCTCCAGCGTGGTCCCTGGCTAGTGTTTCCAAGGGGTCCAGAAATATTTAGTGGGAGCTGAGCACCTACCTCCTTTTGTCTCTTTGTGGATTCAACCTTTGTCCATCTATGAGCAAGACCTTTGCAGAGAATGCTCCCAGTGGATCCCTTGCATGTGGCTTCATCCATACGTACTGCATGCCGTTCACCCTGGTTCACTTGAGATGTCTGTACTTGAGCTAATCACCTGGATGCCTCCCTTAGGCTGGTGTGAATTGTGTCCTCAAAGGGTTTATTTTTTTCTGCCGAATGTAAAGAGAGCCTATGCAATCAGTTCAGCTGGAGACTTCTCCATTTGGGTGAGACAAATTTTACCCTCCTATATTATTACCAGAGCCAAAGAGATGGAGGTGAAAAGGGACCTTGCAGCAGGACAGAACTGTGCAAGACACTAATCCCTTGTTATCAATAGTGTGTGACAGCTCCCCAGCAAACCTCATCCCCTTGTGTCAGGTCGTTCTGCAAACAGGTCGCTGTGGACAATCATTTACTTAAGTGCATGGGTCAGACTGTCTTTGATGCTTATCAATAGGACTTCAACTTTTTATGATGGCTCTGTCTTCTGCCCTCTCCTGCTCGCTTGCTGTGCATGGAGTGGGACAGACATTCCTTCCCTCTCTCAAAGAAAAGCTTAGTTTGGGGAGATCTCAGGGGAAGAAGATTAGATGGGAATCCAAAAGGGTATGGTGCCTAGGATGAGAGAGCAGTGATAAAAGTTAATGATACATAAACTCTTGAAAGGAGCTTTCTCAGTTACAACTGTATGGTAGCTCACAAGTCTTAAATTGTAGGGCATTGCTTTCAACTCCAGCATGAATGCACCTGGGGCGTATTTCATGTGTGACAGGTAGATCTGGAGGGAAATCACAGGTATTGCCCTACCCAGCTTGGGCTGGAGCCCCTGCCTGTATTTGCTTCCCCTGCATATTACGACTTTGGATGGGAATTTTTGTTTGCTTGTTATTTGCTCTAATTTGGGAGGCTGTGCTCCTTTCTACTGATGCATCAAAGTAGTGGTGTCCTCTGAACCCTTCTCTGCAGCTCTGGTACATGAAAATACAGGATGAGTCCCTGGTTACAGTCTCTGAAGCTACAAATGCATGGGCTCATGCCATTACGGTGTAGAGGTTGCTGTCCTCCATCACACGCGTGACGTACTTGGGGCGTTTGCTGGCAACTTGCTCCCATCTGTAGTGGAAGTAAGTTCAGGGACCAAGAGCCAGAAAAACACTGAGAAGATGACAAAAGGTTGGATGGCAGGAGAGCCTAGTCAGGATCCTGCCTTTGCTGTTTGCTTGCTCATTGTCCTGGGCAAACCCCTCTACCCACTCCAGTTTCTCGTTTTGTAACAAGGACCTGGTGAATGTGGCAAGATGCCTCGAGTTTTGTCCTTGCATTGAGTCCTTTCTTTTTCGAGGTTCAGCTGGTGATAAGGAAATTGCTGGTCCTGGTCACAGAGGTGCAGTGGGGTTGTGCAGGATGGGAGAAGCTGCTCTGCCCAGCGTACTGGAGTGGCTCTACAAAGAGAGAGGTCCTCAGCTGTCCAGGAGGAGAGGGAGGGTATCAAATGTTTCTGTATCAAAACCTTCTCCAGTCTACTGTGCTCTTCAGTCTGCTTTCTCCTAAATTTGAAAAACCTGTAGTTTGGAGGGGAAAAAAGGATTTGGAAGGCAAACTTTGGATGTGTGGGGAGCAGATGTGGGGATGGATGCTGCCTCCTGATTTATGAGTGATGGAGACTGCTGACACTGAGGGAGGTGGAGCAGGCACTGGCGGGTGTTTGGATACTCTTTGCCTCATGTCCTCCTCCCCTGCTTCCATCTTGTGCAGATAGGAAGGAGAGTGGAGATTACCTTGGAGTTGTCCAGATTTGTCCTGGGAAAAAGGAGTAGATCTGAGCAGCTTTTCTGATAAAACATAATTGTTTAGACAAACTCTGGCTGAACTCGCTTCCTCCTGCAGCCCAACATGCAGATAAAGGGGGTGGAAGTGGGAGGCCAAGTTCACAGGCTGCTGAGGCCCTCCCTGGGGTCACGCCGCCCCCAAGATCCCCTGTTCACCCATTTTGGTGGCCTTGGAGAAGACAAGATGATGCAGTTGAGTGCTGAGGATGATGCCCAGGTCGTAGGTAGTTCAGTGCTCTGGAAGAGACCTTGGTAACGCAGCACATCAGTGCTGGGAGAAGGGAGAATGTGGGTGGTCCTGGAGGGCAACATTAGATCCATCATGGTTCATTTGCAGAGGATGGACCTCGGTTGCATGTTGCTCAGTGGGATGTAGGAGGTGAATTTGCTCCAGCCATGCTCTCTCCAAACCTGGCAGTCCTGGGTGTAGGGTGGCTGGGCAGAGCCGTACCCTAGAGCGATCCTGTTTGGGCTGGAAACAATGGGACAAGCAGGACTTGGGTGGGATGTGGCCACAGGAGAGGTGTTGTCATGCCCTGTGTGGCTCCTACTGAGGTCTCCAGGAGTCGCATTGTGGAGTCAGATGAAATCTGAGATCCTGCCATAATTGCCTTAGGGAAATGGTCCTCCTTGCCCTACTTTGTGTAGTAAATAAAAGTTTATTTACAGCCCAAGAATGCACGCCCTGAGGTTGAGAGGTGAAGTGTTCCTGTGGGGCCCTGAAAGAGCTCTGGGGTTTCCTCTTTGCTTTGTGGCCTCAATTCCTGGGCAGAAAAGTCTTGCAAAGGAGCAGCTCTGTAGGTGGGAGCTTGGTGAAGTGGAGGCCTTTGCATGGGCCCTGGGGCATAGCTTTGTCTCCCTGTAGCAAGGCCACGTGTCCGTGTGTGTCACCTGGAGAAGAAGAGCTGGGAGGAGATAACCAGTGCTCACGTGTGACACGTGGGCTGGAGCAGCCAGGGACAGCAGCAGGTGATGGGCTGTCATCCGTCTGCCTCCCCGCTTGGCCGCCATCATCCAGCATTTCCCCAGAGCCCATGTTTGCGTTCTTGGACCCTGGGGGATTTCTTTTCTTTTCTTGTGTTGGGGCTGAAGCTAGTCCTGGTGTCACTAGCAGCAGTGTGTACTCTGCTTGTCCTGCCCCAGGGCTCCCCATCACCATCTGGCACCTCCCTGCCATCCCCTCCCCAGTGATGCCTGGGCACATCTCTCGAGCTCAGGCAGTGCAGTAAAACAAGCTCCTTATTTAAATCCCCATTTGGTTAGAGAGGAAAGCAGTAAGGAGCACAGGTTATGAAGGAGAGGAGCAGAGGAGGAAGAAGCGAGAGGAGAGCCTGGCTCTGCTGTCCTCCTGGGCCCATGGCTTCCAGCCCAGTTCATGCTGCATCTCCTCTGCAAAGCTGTTGTGGTAGCAGAGGGGATCCCCCGGCTTGTGCCGTTGGCTGTGTCTGCCCTTAGCTTCAGAGCAAGCAGAAAGGAGAGCGTTACCTCCCTCCTCTTCCTGGCTGCTCCTGCTCGGCACAGGCTCCATCCAAAAGTTTTCAGTCTCAGTCCCGCTCTGCCCAAAAATCCCTAGGCACCGCGGCCAGGATCCTCCTCTCTGGAAAAGGGGCTCTCTGGGATGCTGTGCAGGGCTGGACCCCTCCTCTGCATGTGCGACCTTGGGCACGGGGAGAAAGGATTGGGCTGAGTGGTGACTGCTCCTTGCTGAGAGGGTGACGGGATGGGGCTGAGCTCCGCTGACCTGGGTCTGTGGGGTTTCCAGCTCTGCCCTGGTACGGCCTGAAATTGCTCTGCGGAGTTTCAAGGAATGAGCATTTGGTTTCTCCTCTGCTCAGAGGAGCGGGAAGGATCTCTTTGGGGTTATTTCAGCCCATTTGTGGGACAGACAGTCTATGGGACAGTTGTTTGAAGAGTGAGCAAACCAAAGCCATCGTTTGGGCTCCGTTGAAAGAGCAAAGCTGGGAAAGCCTCAAATCGCAGGCTGCAGAGACAAGGGGGGACATGGCTGTGGCTTTCTGCTGGGGAACAGTGCTGCATCCCTTGGGAGGGACACAGAGAACATTGTTTTGAGTTTCTGCTTTTCCTTCTCATTTTTAGACATGCAAAATTAATTTTTCTCTTTTATCGCCTGTGGCAATATTTCTTTTATTGCTCCGCGGCAGTGGGGACTGGATAGATTTTGCAAACTGAATTTTCCCTCGACAAGCCCCTCCTCTGCTTTCGCACCTCCAGCTGCCAGGCTTGGTTTTAAAACAGCTTGCACCGAGGCTGAAAATATTTGAAGGGCAGAGCAGTGCCTTGCAGGAAATGGCTTAAACTTCCTGCTCCCAAGATGGTGTGAGTGTTAAAACAGAACTGGAGAAATATTAGACATCCTACATCCGGCATGGCAGAGGAGAGTGACCCTGGGGTGATGTGATGGAAAGCCCGTACCCCCCCGCTGCCTGTGCCCGGCAGCTTCCGTCAGGACGAGGGGCCCAGCCTGTGCCCCCCCCGCCCGGAACCCCACACCCACGACTTTGTAGGGGAAAAAATGGGCAAATTGTTTCCTACTCCACTGGGCTTTGCTGTGGTTTGGTTTTGTGGGAAATGTGTGGGGAGAGCTGGTCAAAGGTGGGGGGTGAATTTCAGCAGAACGTGAGTTGGGAAAGCACTGGTTTTGATGAAACGTTTGCTACCAGTTTATCTGCCACCTTCCAGCCCGAAGTGAAAGGCAAAAGTCTCAAATAGATAATCAGGATCTGACTCGGTCCCATTTGTTTGGGGCTGGAGCAGGACCTTCCGCATCTGTCAGCGGAAACCACGTTGAGTTATTGGCTTAATCAGAGGCAATTTAATTCTTCTAGCCCGGATGATTTCCCTCTTCGTGCTGGCTGAGCACCATCTACCTGACCAGGCAGGGAATAGCAGCTGGCTGGCTGGCCGTCCAGGACAGAGATGCACAAGGATAGAAAAGAAATGAGAGTATTTTTGTGCCGGCAGCGTGGGGAAGGGCAGGCAGTGAGGAGGGGAGGGCAGTGGTTCTGCGGAGCAGGGTGGTCCTCGCTGGAGCTCTCTGATGGGCGTCACATCTTCGGATGCAATTTGGCTCGCTGGGGATTACTGCCCTGTTATGGAAAGCTTCTCCAAACCCCAGTTTGTTGGCTGGAGCATGGAGATTTAGGTAATTTTATTCAAAATGTTACCAGTTGGCTAAAAATTACCTAGCCGTGTGGCTGGGAGCCCACAGTTACAGTGGAGGAAGGAGGTGGGAGCTGCAGGGCTGCAGGCAGACCAAGCAGGGTATGGTTTGGGGCTTTTCTCTGCAGCACCTGGGGCTGGTCTGAGCTCACACTGACTTCCTCCTAACAGTCACTGAGAACATAAAATTGCTCATAATGGAAGAAAAATTAGACCTCTTACACCCATGCTGGGACCTGAGTCACTTTTGGAGGCGTTGTTCCAGCTCCAGGAGCAGAAGCAGAGCATGTGGGTGCCCTCTCGGGCAGGTTTACCATGAATGGAGCATTATGCTGTGCTCTGAACATCCTCCTCCCTGCTTTTCCTCCTTGACCCCTTCTTTTCCTGCACCATTTCATGTGGGGCGGTGGGAGCCCTGGCTGCTCTGCGGGAGCGAGACCGGGATGGGGTAGGTACCATCCTCAGCAAGCAGCTCTGCCTGGGGAGCTCGGTAATGCAGATTGCTGACGCTCACCTTTCACCATGGCACATACCCCACTAAACCCTGAGCAGCACGGCTCTTGGGGCTAGGGATTTGGCTAGGCACACCGTGTTTATTTTCCCAGGTTTTTCCATGGCGTGCTTTTCCCCGGGAAAGCTTTGGCCAGCAAACTTGGGGGAGGGGAAGATGAGGCTGATTTAAATCCCAGAAGTAGTTACAGCTGGCTGAAAGCTGTGTATGCAGCCCTGTGATACATCAGTGGTGCCCACGGCTCTTGCACAATGTGCTGGGGCTGGTTAAAGCTCAGGGAGTGCAAGCCAGCCCTGGTCCTGGCGTTGCTTTGTGCAGGCAGAGCTATGGGGGGCAGGAGCAGAGGGGTGGGCTGGCTGGGCTGTGCTGAGGCTGCAGGACTGGAGGGGCAGATGCTCTGGCTGTTTGGGGGCAGAAATACAGTTATTTGCCTTGGAGTAATCCCCACTTGCCTGTGTGGCTGCAACACTGTGCAGGGATGAGGAGGGTGGTCACACAGAACAGGGCAGGGGATGAAAAGGCTTTGCTGTCCCAAATGGTGCTGGGTCGAAGCGCGCTGCTGCCCTGCTCGCCGTGTCCCAGAGCAAAACCTCATGGATGGAGCCAGTGAAGCAGATACCCACACAGCATCCTCGGGTCCATGGGGCTCCAGGTGCTCTCAGGGAGGGCAGATCGAGGGGAAAACACTGGAAAAGGAAACATCCTTCCACAGAAGTGTCCTGGAGCCCTTCAGGCAATTCAGCGTCCCCAGCTTCTGCTGAGCAGCTGTGGTGAAAATGTGGGTCTGCAGGAAGGAGCGAATGCCGCTGTGTAAATCACTACGCGGTTGATTTATTTTTCTTCTTCTTGTTGGCTGACCCCCGGGGTCCCCCTCCCAGCCCTTCCCTCTGTGCAACTGTGGGCCGGCGTGTCCCCGTGCGGGACGTGCCCTCCTTCCCACGGCTCCTGCAGAGGGACGTGGAGCCCCGGGGCTGCAGCAGTGGGAGAGGCACAGAAAGGTTTGGGAAGAGGTTTGGAAACGGCTCATTGAACAGCTCCGTGTGGGGCGGAGGGCAGTGCTTGTCTCGCCGGACCACAGGTCCATAGGGAGGCCAAAGCTGATCACTCAGCTTGTCTTAAGTCTGAAAAGAATGGGCAATTTGGGGCCCAGGGAGCAAGTTTGAACAAGTCTCCATGAGACTCTGGGATCCTGCCTTGCCCAGATGTTGCGTGCGCTGCCCCGCAGAGGGAGCGGGATGGGATGGGGAGGGCAGGGACATCCATCCCACGTCGGGTAGAGTGGGGTTGTGCTGGACCTGCCCATGGCCCCCGAGGGCTAAACCCAGCACCCAGCCTTTGCCCTCAAAAGGGTGAAGACCAAGAGAGCTTGGCCTGGCCAAGCTGTCAGAAGTTGGTACTCCTCGGTCCTCAAACATGAAACCTGTGAGATGAAAAGAGAAGCAGCAGATATTTTCATGCCTTGACTTTGCATTCCTGTTTCTCCTGCCTTAGGCTTTGCCTATTTCCTGGTCCTGGCAACCTGGAGGGCTGTTAAAGTGGTTATTTTAAGGAAGTTTTCCAGAAGCTCCAGGGTCTGTGTCCTGGGGCTCTAGGAAGAGTCTGGTGTGATGTGGATGCTGGTCTCTGTTCACCAGCGCACAACGTGAAGGAGGGGTGGTGGGCTGTGGGGTTTTTGACTCTTCTGACAGACACAGCAATACCTGGTGTGTAACCTCTCTCCTGCTAACAGGGACCCCTTGCTGGAGCTGAGGTGCTTCATGCATCCGTTTGGGTGGAGGTCTTGCCAGCAAATGAGTTACCAGGGCCATAAAAGACCACAGGAGCATTGCAGTGGCTTCTTCTCCCAGCTCTTCTCTCCAGCAGGGTTGTTTCCTAAAATTCCCTCCACTCGCATGATGGAGCTGATTTATGATGGGGGTTAGAGGAGCTTGGTTGTCCAATGTTGTGGCAGGACATGGCTTTCCTTGGGTAGAAGACTTTCTCTTGGTGAGGTTGGAGGCACTGCTGTTTTCCCTGTTGCTCTTCATCTAAAACATAAGTTTGCACCCCAGCCCTGGCTTGAATGATCCCAGACTCTGGATCCACAGTCTGTTCTTGGAGGCCTCAGTGATGCTTTTCCTGCTGGACCAAAACCAGGACCCTCACGACTGATGGTCAGTGCCCCAAGAGTACTCCTGGTGCTGCAGGGATGTGGGGGGAAAGTGGGGGGACTTGGGCCCCCAGGGACATGCTGAAGTCAGCAGCACTGTCTGCTCTTGGCTACAAGAGGGTGTCAGAAATGAGAACTGTATCCTGCAGAACCCAAAACCTCAAACCTAACGGGGCCTGTGACCTTTAAGAGGCTGCGAGCGTCGCAGAGCGAAGCCGCTGCCTTTATCTGCAGATTGTAGCCTGGGGAGGAAGGTGGCTTTGAGCGGTGCTTGGGTCGCTACAAGGCTGTTCTGGTTTCATGGGGTGATGGGGCTCAGCTCAGCAGCTGCTTGGTGCTGACTGTGTTGAGACGAGGGTTTGGGAAGCTGGTGGGGAGCATGGTGCCTGGTGCATCGGAGCCAGGGATGCATGTTGCTGCGGGTCAGTGGGTGCTGCCTCCCCTCCTTGGGTACTCTGGGGGACCCAGTGGGATTTGCAGTCTGGAGCATCCCCTAGCCAGGTTCTCCAGTCCTTGTAGGAAATGGAGACAAGGCTGGGGGGCACCCTTGGTGTCCTGCAGGTTTGTGTCCAGGAGAGTTGCTCTGAATACATCCTGTAAAAGGATCTCCTTCCACTAGACCAGAAAGTATGATCTGCTGTTACGATGTTAGGTTTATGGGTGCTGTAAAGCTATGGATTATGTGTAACAGAGCCAAGCAGGTACAAATGAACCCTAAAATCAAAACACACGCCAAGTGTGTATGGTAGGTCTGAAGAAATGTTTCTTTTATTCATGCCTAAAGCCAAGCTCTGCTTTCTTAGAGGTGACTGTCTCCCCAGCAGCTCCTGTGATGGTTCCTGATGACCCATTGAGAGCTTATTCAGTAGCAGCTACTAATTTGGGTGTCTCCACTTCCCCAGCAAATGCAACCATCTGCCTTCCTGGCCTCCATCACGCATATGTGGACACCATGCTCTCGGTCCTGAGTGCTGGCCTCAGTCTACATATACATAATGCTGTGTAGGGTGGAGTGGTGATGGTGAGACCTGGGTGTAGGTGCCAGGTGTTTCATTCCCCACTTGGTATGATTGTGGTGCAGGTCTGCCCCTAAATGTCTCTCAAATATTGGTGCTTCTGTACATATACCAAAATCTCTTGGGGAGCATTACAGCCTAATTGGAATTAGGTGCCTAAATACCTTTTAGGATGTATGTCTTGGCTCTTCTCTGTCTCTGAACACAGCACTGCTGCATCACCCTGATTCTGGAAGAGCATCAAAACCTGGGAATTGCCCTGTCATGGGGAGTGGGATGACAGGAGTAGCTGGGATGGGGGAAGAAGGGGCTGGATGCTGTGCTGGCAGCCTGAGAGCTCTGGTGGAGTGAAGTGGCATTATTAGTCTTTATAGAGCCTCAGGGCCTGCCTTGGTGTTGGGGTGGTGCTGGACAAAGATGCCCAGCATGAGCATTTTGGACCTGGGGTAGAAGCTTGCATTGCACGTCCAACACCATCGGTGGCTGCACCCAAAACCCAGGTGTCCTTCAGCAGAGCTTGACTTGCCACAGCTTGCCCGAGTCCTGCTGCTGCTGGGAGCGCGCAGGGGCCGGGCCAGGCACGTCCCCTTGCCGTGTGTGCGTGGGCAGGGGCACAAACACCCGCTGGGGAGAGGCTTTTCTAGGAGAGGACCACGCACAGACTGTGGGCCATCACGTGCCTGTTCCCCTGCCCCGCTGCTTTTTAACCTCTCTAGGTATAAAAGGAGGGCCTTGGAAATATTAGCGTGGCTTCTTTCATGTTGTGATGGAGCCCATCGCAGGCAGACCTCATGTTACAGCTTAGCATGGCCGACTTGGTAGCTAATTTGCCGTGGACACCTTCTGTATTCAGCAGGAAGAGAGGTGTTTCTCCAAACAGCAGATTAGGACATCCCAGCTCCGGGTCTGCCCCCCCCTCCCCTTTCCTATTTCTCTCTCCAGCAGTTAGGCAGCTTGAATCCATCCAGCCCCTCATGCAAACTCCTCCTCGAGCTACAGGATGTCCTGTGAGATTACTGAGCACTTGAATGAGGGACTTCCTTAGCTTGGCGGAGGCTGAGCAGACCCCAGAGAGCTCCCGTGCCGGGGGAAGAGCCCGTTGCCAAGTCGTAGGAGGAATTCCCACGTTCCCATTCCTTCCCGCTGGCTGCCAAATGCTCGTCCTGTCTGCGAAAGCTGATGTATTTGGTTGGATTTAACCTTTGCTCAAAGAAGTGAATAAGAGAGAACTTTTACTTTTGGTTTCTGGGTGTACATTCTCGATTCAGCGATGGTTTTGTATGCGCAACACGATTCTGTGGTGGGAAAAGCTGGAGGAGAGACAGAAAGAGACTTCGCTTGGGTGAAGTCCTTTATAGCAGGGACTGGGAGCCTGCAGAGAGATTACCCTTCCTTCCTGCTCTAATGAAACCCCCCAGCCAGGCTTTAGGTGTCAGCCAGGCCTTACCGTTTCAGTAGAAACAAAAAGGCAGCCCCGTGGGATGCGGGATTTCTCACGCCTGCGGTTGCTGCAGCTCCTGCCCAGACCCATGGACACGCACATGCTCCCGTGCTTTCCCTGCCAGCAGCAAGCGTGTCTGACTCCAGCAGCGGGGAGCAATGGAGTTTCAGGGAAGGGAAATGCTCTTTTTCATTGCTGCTTTTCGTGTCTATGGCAGAAGGCACTGGACCCTCTTTTTATTTTCCCGTTTGTCTCCTATGATATGAGCCCCAGTGACACCGGTGCTAGTGATTGCCACCAGTCACGTAATCAGCAGCACCCAGCACTGTCAAAGTGGTGTGCGAATCACAGCCTGGCCATCTCTGGTTAAGTAGTAAGTGTGGGGATGACCTGGTTTGGGGAACCTGAGAATGACCCAAACCTCGGATCTAAGCTCCCAAACCCAGGCAAAGGAGAAGAGAGAAAACCAGCAGGTCCTGAGACTGCCTGAATTCATTTTCTGAGGACATCAGCCATGGCCCACACGTGGGATGAGCAGGAAGAAACCATGCAAAGAGAAGAGAGGTCTCTGAAATCCTGTGGTGAGGTTTCTGGGCATCACATAGTTCTACAAAGCTGAAGATGGTCTAGCAAATTACCTCCCGACTTGGACCTCAGTATTTGCCAGTTGAGCCCTCCGTGCTCACAGAGCCACAGTGAGCTGCAGAGAGACTTTGCCACAAATGCAGCTCCGTGGCCACTCGGCACGGCGAGGTGCTCCCCTCCTAGAGCAAGCGTTGAGTCGCGTCACACTGGAGATGGACAGGTCACCGGTCTCGGCTCCACTCGCCATGAGCAGATGCGCCCCATCACCTTGCACCCAGCAATGAGCCGGGAGAAGTTGCCCTGATCGAGGTCAGCTGTACGACAGGGCAGTGCGTGGTCTCCAAAAAGCTGGAATGACCCCGTCTCCAACGCGATAGGATTTGGCTCTAATTAAACAGATGCCCATGTAGGTGACCCTGGGGCACTCCTCCCAGCGGGCAGCTCCATAGGGGTGGGGAGAAACTGCTGATGGAGTGGGGCACTTGGTTGGGAGGGTTTGGAGTGGGCTTGCAGTGGGACCCTAGGGAAGCAGCTTGGAGAGGTTGAACCTTGTTTACTGTTCCTGTACTAGCAAGTCCCTCTTGGAGCTGGAGCTCCAGGGGAGCAGCAGAGGCAGGGGCAAAAGTGAAGTCTTTTTTTGCTGTGAACACATGGAAATCAGAGGCTTGTGACCCACTGAAGAACAGGAATTGGAGTAATTGCCCCCAAAATGACAAGCTGTTTATTATAGAAAGTGCAGCCCATGGCATTGCAACCAGCCCAGGGGTTATGACCGGTGCCATAACCCCATGGGCTTTTTTTTTTTTTTTTGCATATCTGTGTAAATCTCCGCTCTCCCATTAGTGCCTGCCCTCAGCACTCCCTGAAAATTGCCCAAAAATTCCATCTTGGTGCAATTTAGGATACGCTCCAGCCTGCCCCAAGAACATCTGGTATCTGTGCATCGGGTGATATTAATCACAGCATGAACGCGGCCAAGTGTTAAACGGCAGAGCCCTCCCACCTCCCCCCTGCAAATGAAGGTTGTTTCAATGTTCCAGCAATAAAATTAACCTAGCAGCCCGGGCAGGCGGTGATCTGGCAGGAACAACTGCTGTGTGGGTTGAAGGGATGAAGAACGCTCTTAAATGGGCCAAGAAACCATGTGGTCCTATGACTTTTTGAAATCCCTGTGGTGTTTGAAGCTATTTTCTAGTCCTCCTCATCTTCTGAATCCACGGCCGTTCCTGCTGCGTCTGCAACTACTCCCTCTCGCCTGGTATTTTGTGCTGAGGCTGTTGTTGTTTTGGGTGTAAATCCTGCTCCCTGTTTCCGGGAAGGTAAACACCCCTCCCTCGCCCTGCTTTGCTGTAGAGATATCAAAGCGCTTCGCAAAGGGGGAGAGATGTTGTTTCTGTCTTGCAGATGGAGGAACGGAGTCGCAGAGGCTGCTGAGAAACGCGTGTGAATCTGCTCACTCGGAGGGTGCTTGTGGTTTTGCTCCAGGACACTTAGTGGCTTCCTTTAATGTTGGGCAATGAGCAGACAGGACTGGCACAGGGAATATTTTTATTCCCCTTTTCCTCGGGTGACCACACATCAGACAGTGGGCAAACCCCCATCAGCACCATGCTATTCACGTTGCCCCCAAAGGAGAGCCTGGCTCAGATTTGCCCCAAGTTCCCCAGTCTGTGGCTGAGTTTAAAAAAAGAAAAAAACAAAACAAAACAAAACAAGACAGAAAAAAAATTCAAAACTATGTCTCAAGTGCAGTCGGCGCCTTAACCACCGAGGCTGCTGTGCTTTCAATGGAGGCAGCACCAGTACTGCTGCATGGGAGAGGGGGTGGGGGATAACTCTTGTGTGATGCCTTTGATGTTGAAGGCTTTTACCCGCGTTACCCGGGGAGAAACTCGAGTGCTTTTCATGTCTGGTGGTGAGGGAGGCAGAGAGCCAGGAGGGATTTGCTTTGCGAGACCTTTACGAAGGGAATTGAGCAAAACTTTTCAGAGTGTTGGGGGGGAGATTCGCTGGGGCGGCAGCTGAAATAGGTGCTGAAGCATCCTTGGCTCTTGCAGACGCCGAGCAGCGTGCATTGTCCTCCTCGTAATCCTTGGCTGAGTAAGTCTCTCTGCCTGAGCTCTCCCCAGCGTCGGGGAATAAAAAGCTGTGGCAAGGGCTGTGCTGGGGTCTCCCCAGCCTTGTCAGAGGGGAATCGTGGAGCAGGCAAGTTGGAGCACTGGCTGTGCGATGAGTGCAAGGGAGGTTGCAGGGCAGGGAAGGGAAAAATAGTGGCTTAGCAAGGGGAAAATACCAGGGGCATGATGCAGGCATCGGCGCAGGGGCACGCTTTGTCAGGGCCTGTGCTAAGGGAGGAGGCAGAGCCGGCTGTGCTGCCTGCTCCAGTTCGCCGTGGGATGGGGATGTGCTGGGCTGTGTTTCAGCGCTGGGGCTGGAGCAGGCAGGGAGCAGGAGGAGGGAGTCACAGCGGCCGGTGCTGGGTCCTGGGGGTGAAATGGGACAGCAGCAACCCCGACGTGATCCAGGCAATGGGGATTCCCTGGGGTGTCAGCTCCCAGCGGGCTGGGACCCCGCTGCGGGCAGGCTGCCTTCGCCCAGCTCCCGCAGCCCAGCAGTGAAAAGGGACCCTGGCTGCTGATGATGCCAAGCAAGGGTGAGTGCTGCCTGTGAAAGGGTCTGTACTGAATTTGGGAGCCCTGTCCCAGCCAGGGGGGCCACGTGTAGTAGTCTGCATCTGCGCAGGCAGTGGGAAGGGGCTGCTGCAGCTTCACCTGCTTGGCAAACGTGTGGCTGTATCAGCTTTGCTGGCTGCATCGGAGATACTCTTGCGTTATTTCCCCTGGGAAACGCATTTCTGTAGCATCGTGGTGAGCGCATCTGGTGATGTAAGGGAGGGCTGGCAGCCCGTGCTTGTCTCTCTCCTCGGTTTCTGCTCTGGAAGTTGGTTGTGAACTGATGGGGAAAGAACCTCCTGGTGTTTGATGGCCCCTTGTCCTGATGAACACTGGGGAACACCCATGTCTTGAGCATCCTTGTGAGCACTGGTGGGTGGTGCAGGGCACCAGACCGACGAGGCAGCAGCGGAATCCTCCTCTCCACGGCCCTTTTCTGTAGCTCTCAGTGCCCGCGTGGGAAGCGCTCCCCAAAAGCAGCATCCTGCTCTCCCTCCCTCTCACCCACCCTGCCCACGCAGCACCCCCCAAACCCAAGCTGCAGCTTGTGCCTGGGGAACGTGTCCCTGCCTGCGCCGGGGGGAAGCGCTGCGGGGTGTGCTGGAGGCACCCCCAGCCCTGGGGACACCCTACCCACCCCCAAAAAAAGAGGTAGGGGGATGAGGATGCCCAGCTGCCTGCCAGGGGAGGTCTGATCCCTTCCAGGAGGGTAGATGTTCGGGCTCTTGCCCCCGGAACCCCCGGCCCCGCCATGGGGGGGGTGGGGGGTGCCGGCCGCTCGCTGTCCCCAGCAGCTCCGCGGGTTACCCACGCGTGGGACAGCCCAAGAAGAACGAGACTCGCCTCCCCCCGCCCCGAGAGCGTCTCCCCCGGCTTTTCTCTTTAATTGGCTCTTTTGAACCAGCCCTGTCCAACCCCCTCCCTCCCCCCCCCCCCCCGCCGCCTCCGGCCCCGGCCCCGCGCGGGAGCTGCGGCCGCCCGGGTGAGTGAGCGGGGATGGGGGGACCCGGGGATGGGGGTGACCGGGGGGGGAGTGTCCGGGGTGGGGGGGGGTGCAGGGCCCGGCTCCGCAGGCAGCGGGGGCTGCGGAGCCCTCGCAGCCCCGCGGCGGGAGGAGGAGAAGAGGCGGCGGCCGGGCGGGCTGGGGCTGGGGCTGGGGGCGGCAGCCGGGTCACGCCGCGCTCCGGTCTCGCGTGGGTGTGTTGTGTGCGGACACCGCGCTCCCCCGCCCGCAGTTTGGTTCCGTGCCGTGTCGCGGCATTGTGGCTGTGCAAACCGTCCCAGCTGGGGAGCTTGCTTTCCCCCCCTCCCCCCGCTGTTTTTTGTTGGTTTTTTTTTTAAATAATTTTAACGGTATCTCCTCATTCTTCCCTCGCCAGTCGTGACGGCAGTTTGCACAGTGATCGTGGAAGATGGGGAACGTGTATGTTTAAGTGACACAGTGGGAACCCTCTGGACTTGCTAAGTGCACAGATTTCCTCGCGTGCCTTAGTCCGGCAGAGGCTGGGGGTGCAGGGCAGGGGCAGCCCAGGCCGTGTGCGGTGTGTGCCTACAAGAATCGCTCTTTTCCCCTTGTACCCTGATGACCCGCTGTTACTGGGCACCTTTACACCCCTCAGAGGCAGCCGGGGGCCGGGGGGTTCTGCTCCTGCCTGTGCTGCGACCCGCCGGTCCTGCCTGCAGGCAGCCCCTGAGCAGGAAGGGCTTCACGCCAGAGGATTTCAGATCAGGCTTTTTATATCCATCCCTGGTGTGACCACACTTCATTCAGGGGAGAAGCATCCGGGATGGATCTGGGCTGACGTATTCGGGGCCGAGTCCATCTCTGGCTCTGTGAGGGCAGATCGGGGGGAGCAGCTGGGCTCCAATGGGGCCAATATTGCTGCGCCGTGCCGTGGCTTTCGGTGTACACCGAGCTGTTTATACAGGGTTTCTTGGAGATTTCATAGTTTAGGGCCAGAGGGCACTGACAGAGCGTTGGGTCTGCCCTTCCATAAATTGCAAGTCACTCCACCTCACCCCCAAACCCCTCTTTGGAGCCACAGACGTTCAGCCCTCCATGAGCTGAGCAGCTGCGGGCCCTGCACAGCGCGCTGGGCTCGCTCCCACTGCTTTCAAGGGTGAACTTGCACGAACGCACGAACCAGAGGAGCGCAGGAACATCCCACTGTAGCACCAGGCAAGTTTTGGGTTAAATATGCCTTGTGTTAAGCAAGTTGCTTAATTTTACTGAATTCCCACTGCCGTGGATGGTGGGGGTGGCAGATGGAGCAGACCAGTGGTGCAGCTTTAGGGTGGGAAGAGATTTTACGCTGCTGTTAGAGATGGGCTGGCTGAGGGTCCTGGATTCCCTGGTTCTAATGACCGTTGGTTGGTTTGACTGAATTCCCCTGCAAGATAGGTGGGCCTGGGCCTGGTGATGGGAGATTTGCATGTGCAGACAACGCTCCACTGAGCTTTGGTTTTGAGGCAAGTGGTGGCTCAGGCACCACCCTGTAAAAAAAAAAGCAAGAATTGCGATTACATATGAACCCCTAAGCATGATTGCCCCATCCAGGTGTGATTCCAGATTGTAGGATACAGCATCCAGGAGGAGTACAGCTGTCCAGGGTGTGTGCCCTGCTTACAGCCCTGCTGTAAGGGCATCCTGAGTGCAGAAAAGGACATGTTGGGGTAGAAAAAATATGTTTGGAGCACATGGAGGACCGCGATAGCCTTGGAAACTGTGACCCTTTCCATGCTTTTGTAGTTGCAGTCCAAGAGTTTCCATGTTGAGAGCAAAATACCTGTGTGGCTCTGGGGCTCGTGGGTAGCTCGATGGTGGTATATTGAATGTGTTTGACCTCACAGCCATTAAGTACATATATCCTCGCTAGTATATGCTAGCCATAGCTCGAGGTATGCAGGTGTGGTGGGGTCTAATGGCTTGGTGGCTAATAACCCGGCAGCGGTGGTTCCTGGACGCCTCTCCATGGGGAATCTAGACTTCCTCTCTCCGAGCACGGTGGAATTTTTATAGCCTGTGGTTTTAAATGCTGTGATTTCCGTATGGCTGTGATGCTACATCCAGCCCTGTCGAAGCTACGCTGGGGCTGGGCGAAACCCGTGCTGGAGATGTTGATCCTTGGGTAATGTGTCTGAGCTTTTCTCAGGTACACTGGAAAGGCTGGGCTGGGAAAGGGAAGGACAGCTCTCCTGGGGTTACACCTGCCGGGTGCTGTGACTTTACGTCTGAATACAACTATACTTTATTTATCTCTAAAATTTGGTAGGCGCTTTGTGGAGAAGCGTACGGTAAAGCTACCTCGTTTGTTAAAAAATAACAACAAAAACTGGACTGAAAGAGTTAATCCTGCAAATACAGCTCAGTGGCATCCTAGGAGTGCCTGTCCGAAAATCCCACAGGGAGTGGGCATGTGGCATTTCAAGGTAACAGAAGGGCATGGGGCCGGGGAGGTGGGACGGAGCCGTGGCAGAGGGGCCAGACTGGCAGACCCCATTTGCTGCGGGGGTAATGTGGGGAGGGGCACAGCACCATGGGATGTGTGCCTGGGTGTCGGCTGGGAGACGAAGGCAAAGACGGTTTGTCTGCATCCGTAGTGGGTGTGAGCACCATCTGCTTCCCAGCAGCATCCCTGGCTTTGTTCCCTGGGGTCCCCATCCTTGCGGGGAAGAGGCAGAGCTCTGCCGTTAACACCCTGATGCTTTTCAGCTCATGCTGGCTCACCCTCATCATCCTGAGACGTGGTCCCCAAAATGCTGGGCAGTGTCGGGATGCTCACGGGTCCCTCCCCGTGTGCCGTCATTGCTATCGGTGATCGCTACGGTGGGGTGCAGCCAAGCGTCACCCAGTGGGAATTTGGCAGTGGTGCTTTCTCCAGTCCCTGATAAATCACGTGAGAATGAATGCCGAGGTCTGGCTGCTTGCTCTGGGGGTGCTTTGGAGCCATCAGACCTTGCTAGGCTAAGAAGTCCGCATCCCCCAGTGTCCTGCTGCAGGCACGCTGCCTGGGTCCAACCGCCTCCACCCGGCTCTCCCTTCTCACAAACTTGTGGAAAAGTGATTTCTCTTCCCATTTTCTGGCCCCCTCCCAAACTGGGTTAACACTTGCCGTGGATGCAAAACTTGCTGGAGGGGCCTGGTCAAGCGGAGCTGTAAAAGCCACATTTTCTTTGGAAATCGGATTAAGGCCCCTTCTTCTGCGCTGGGCGGATGTGGGTGACATGAAGTCTCTCTTTGTCCTGGATGGTATTTCTGGCCCAGCTGCAGCAGGTTAACCCTTTCTCGTCCCACACAATCCTGGTGATGAATGGCCCTTTGCTAAGCAACGGGGACCTTTTCCTCGGGCAGCCATGGGTGGAAGCCGGGGCGCTGCAGTCTGTGTCCTCCCCCTGCATAGCTGGGGGCTGAAGTGGCAAAGCCTTGATGCCTGGGTAGGGGACCTGCCCTAAAGCTGCTTTCTGCTGCCTTTCTTTGTCATTTTTTCTCTCTTTTTATTCCCCCAGAGAAACTGGTGGAAGGAGAGATGCACCCCAGTCCTGCACTGGAACCAGAGCCCTCTCCGTGCTGGGGCAGCCCCAGGCTGCCTGGATGGCATAGAGGGGCATGGGTGGGACAGGGAGGGGACAAAAGTCACAGTGAGTGCAGAGGCCAGGCCAGCTGGCGAGAATGGGAGAGCTGCTTGTGTGCTGCTTGGAGAGCAATTACTGTGTCAGTGGTGCCCAGCCAGGCGCTGGCACTGGGCTGGGAGCTGGAGCATCGTTTTGTCAGGAGAGCTGGAGGACTTAATTACCAGCCAGCAGCAGGGCAATTGCAGGCAGAAGGGGCCCGTATGGCTCCAGGGAAGCCCTTGGCTCCCTTGCCCAAGGTCTGAGGAGGTAGCTTGGTTTCATACTTGGTGCTTGGCTCTAATCTGCTGTGGCCGAGCAGAAATGAAGGTGATCTCATGGCTGTGCCCTGGGGACTGGTGGCTGTTGGCACCTCATGCCGCATACCCAGGGCTTGGGTCCATTTCACCTTTTTTCCTCCACTGTGCTGTATTGCTACATCACCTTGGATTCATCCGCATTGCCTCAGCTTGGTTTATTTATTTATGCAAAAGCCAAATGGCAGCAGGAACCGTCCCTTCCTGGTGGCCAGGGGCACCCAGCACCGGCTGCCTGCAGCATGGATCCTGTGCTGTTATCAAGGCAGCTCCTGATAAGAGCAGAGCAGGGATTTCCCCGCAGGGGGTCCTGGACCATGTCAAAGTGGCACCAGGAGGAGCTCGCCAGGCCTCCTGGCAGTGGTGGGCTTGCAGACCACAGGTCTGAATTCTCCCCATGCCCCTCTGCTCCACTGAGTGTTAGGACGTGATCACCCCAAGGCTGATGGAGGGGTGCTGTCATCTCCCAGATCTGACCCCAGGAACAGATGGGGACTGAGTGGGACTTGCTCACGGCACCAGGAGCTGCAGGGAAGCAACGCGTTTCCCTCCCTCTCCCCATCCTCCTCCTCCCCCCCATCCTCCTGACCTTTCCCCATCAAAATACAAAGCACTATTATTCGTAGAAAAGCACCTCCATCAGAGGAGACAGCTGGCGCTGCAAGCAGCTTGCTGGGGATGGGTTGCTATTAATTAAGCTGCAGGAGACAGCCCGGCAGCTTGGCAGCTTGAATGGAGTTTTCCTTCTTTTCAAGGTTAGGGTGCCCTAAATTCTTTCTTTACCTCCAAAGGGAATTTATAGGTTTAAAAGGGGAAGCACACAAAGGATGGAGAAAGGCCCTTTATGCGCAGCTTGCACAGAAGCGTATCCATCGCACTGCTGGTGATGAGCATGTATGTGCAGAAGGTCTGCAGGGACCCTCAGGACACCCCAGCACCCACTTTGCACCTTGGTTTGTACCAGGTGGATGCTGTGACTCCCAGGGATGTCACTGCCTGGGCAACACTGAAGTATCCCCTTGCCACTGCCTGGACATCTCCCCATCTAGAAAGGAGGTGCCACTTTGGGGTGAAACAGAGTTTAAACTACTTGTGCAAGTTTGCTTGAGCTGTGGGGTGACGCAGGCGGCTGAATTTGTCACTCCATACCATTCCCTTGTAAAGGTGATTTATTTTCACCAAACTCATTCTCTGCCCCTGCTGCTGACTCTGCTTTGACTGTGCTGCTGGTGGTGAGAGAAACAGAGGCAGCAGTGGAGGAGCGCTGGAGCCCTGCGAGGTGCCCTTTGGCATGCGAGACCCACAGAGGGTCTGTCTGTCCACCCCTCTCTCCACAGGGCAGCATACGGGCTTTGGTGGAGCATGGCACTGGGATGCTGCTGGGGTGATGTACAGAGGACTTTGCTTTACCCTTTTGAGGATAATTTGTCCTTTGCAATAGTCTGGCTGGGCGTTTATGGGGAGTAGACAGTGCCCTTGAGGAGGAGGGATGAGGGTTGCTCCTAAAGAAAAGGCAGAAGCCGAAAGAGCAAGGTGGATTTCCTTTGGCAGGGCCAAGCTGTGCCATCTGCAGAGCTGTCCTGATGACTCTTGAGCTGCAGTGTTTCGGTGCCAAGGCAGACCAGTCCCTGCCGAGCAAAACCCGTGCTCAGAGCTGCAGCATGGGGGGAGTTGCCTGGAAGATGCTGAGTGTGCTTTGCGTCTGTCCGAACCGGCACATCAGTGGCCAAACCCCTGCAAGGGTGGGGGATGTTGGGAGGAATTTTTTTTCTTGCTTTTTCCAAATATTCGTGACCCCGGAGTGGCTTCCTAGCAAAGCCCATTCCCTTCTGGAAAATGATGGATTGCTCCAGCATGGCAAGGAGCCTCCTGCCTTGCCTGCTCAAGTGAGCAGACACCGCAGATCCTCTGCAGAAGAAATGTGCCGGAGGAAGGGAGGCTACTGCAGGGGCACTGCTGGGATGCGACACTGGGAAGCGAGGCACGGCCTCCCTGGGGAGTGGGATGCTATGCTGGGAAGTGAGGCACAGCCTCCCTGGGGAGCGGGGTGACTCACACCAAGGACACGATGCCAGCTGTGCACGCTGGCTGGTGGCAGTGTGTGAAATAATTCCTTCCTTCCTTCCCTCCTGGAAAATGGGAGCAGGCTGGAGGTGTCCGGCTGGAGGAACCCCTGGTTTTCGGTGCGGTGGGAGCAGGATCAGTCCTGATGCCATGTGTAACATGAGTTCAACAAAACGGCCACGGTCCAATGATGCTGGCAGGCTCTGCTGCCTGCTCCCAGCCAAGGCACGGAGGGGTTGGTGGTGGTTGCTCCCTGTGCTGGCTCAGGACGTCCCTGCTCTGCATGATGAAGCCTGCGGGGCCCCAAGATGCTCCCGGCAGCGCCTGCACCCTGTGGTACTTGCTGCTCCACTGCTGTCTCTGTCTAGGGAGATTTAAGCCACCAAATAACTCCTTTTATGAAGGAACCACTGTGATACTTGCAGAGATGTCTCTGACATGGGCTGCTCAGAGAAGCTACTCGATGCCAAAATCCAGGTAGCTTGAAAGAAAAAAATCAACATCATCTATAGACTTGGGAGTCCAGTACAGCCAGAAGGGAAGAATTATCATCATTCTGTAGGTCTTACCATTACAGACCTTCTGGAGAGTTACCCTGCACGTTCAGAAGGGACCACTGTGGCTACTTGCCAGAGCCCTTCCTGGGTGGTAACACCTGCAGACCTGCAGCCAGGCTCTTAGAAGAGTGTTGGGGTTGGTTTTAGATGTACCTGGTAATGGGGGATCCTTTCTGCTCCTGCTAGAAGTAATGGTGTCTCTTTCAGTGTTTAAAAAATTAAATTTTGGTCTTGTGGTCTGCAAGCCCATGTCCCTTTCTCGGTCATACTGCCTTCCGCTGAGATTGCTGGTGCTTTACCAAGGTCTCTGGATGTGCTTTTCATTCTGCTATTGATCTGAGATTATAAATACAGCTGGCAGGATTTCCAGCTATCCGTTGAAGTCATTGGGGACTTGCAGGTGGTCAGCACTGCTGCACTATTAAAACAGTAAAAATTATTTACTAAGCCCTAATGGTGCATTTTTAACTGGGGATTGGTGCGGTGCAGTACAAATTGGAAATGTCCCTTCAGCATTCCTGTGAGAGAAGATGTCCTGCTCATGCTCCGTGTGCTCAAGGGATTTGATGTTGTCTTAGAGTTGGCAGCGTGGGGTGAAGCATGTTTGTTGGCAGCCCTGCAGGTCTCCCCCGCAGGCTGATTAGTCCTGGTGAAGCTGTCTTCGTTTGCAGATCTTGGTTATTCCTCAAAGCTGGGGATCTATGGTTGGAGTTGGAGTACACGCTGGCCAAGGGCAGAGCATTGCCCGGCATAGGGGAGAGCTGCGGTGCTGCTGGGGTGGAGCAGGGCTGGCGTGGCCGGGGAACAGCCCTGCCGTTGGGCAGTTTTCTGGTGCAAGGTAAAGGTCAGTGGCTGGGATTTTCCCCAAAACTCAGGTACTATGGAAGCCACCACTGGTGATCTGCTCCTTCTGCTGCCTCTCAACCTTTCCTGAGCTTCAGTGCTGGACCACCTGTGGACCACTGTCTCCACTGAGCCCTACCAGCCCTGTGCTAACACGGGGACTCAACCTCACTGCCCTGTGCAGTGTGACCGTGACACGGGGATCTGCTTTCACCTGCAAAGAAGTCAGATAAAGTAGTACAGATAGGACTGCATAAGGCAGGCAGGAGCCTTCCTTATTATTTTGGATTAGTTGCAAGACTGAGAACTGGATCTGTATGTAGTTAGTTCAAATCCCTTGGTGCTACTTACAACAGCAAGAGGGCCTCGCTAGAATTGCTCCCCTTGTTATTTTTTGAAAGAGAGGAAAAATGACTTTGTGATTTTAAAACTGTGAATAGGGGATTTGGATCCAGTTCTTGGCTCTGCTGTAAGTTTTCTGCGTAACCCTGGGCGAGTCACTTAATCCTTCTCCTGTTCATCTGCACCGTAGGGGTAAGGCTGCTTCCTTCCTCCGCCGGTCAGTCCTGCTTGTGAGCAGTGGGAGAACAAGTACGGCAGGGCCCTGCTCTCCTTGCAAGAATAGCGATGCTCCTGTAGTAACAAATCTCAAAGGTGGCTGTTTGTCACTCTGCGAGTGCCTCCTCTGTGCAAACAGCCCCAAAGCCACCTGAAAGCCTTCATGAGAACAAACATGGTTACCAAAGCCCAGTGTACTTACTTGCTTTAAGGCCAAGGATGCCACTTCATTGTCCTTCTGAGCTGCTCGCTCCCCCACCTTAGGTCATTTCTAGGAAGGATGAGATAAGAGTTGAAACAAAATATTTTCTACAAATTAATCTGAAAAACAACTTGTACACAGTATGAGCTCCCATCCTGCTCCATTGTAGAGCTTCAATGACCAAGGGGGGAACTTTTATATAAGTTCCCCCCCCCCCCCCCCCTCCTCCTCACAGGCAAGACTAAAACATGTCCATGTTTTCAATGTGAAAAAATAACACTGCGGAGTGAGGCATTGTTCACGTGGCTGAGCACCCTGTGTTCACCCCTCTGCTGCTGGTTTTGGTTTGGGCAAGTGAACCCTGTGCTAGATGCTTAACACCTGCACAATGTTACAGATGTGGTTAATTTAACGGCAGGGACATGAAGAGTGGATCACATCTGCAAAGCCCACGCACACCTGAGATCCCTCCCTTATTCCCCGTGCAAGCACAGCACCTGAGCGAGCACAGCAGAGCTTTGTAGAGCCAGGCTGAGCTGCTTTCCAGCTCTGCTCCTGCCTTTTTCCAGCTAAAGCAAGGCTGGAGTGACTTGCAAACAGACCCAGCTGCTACTTGGGCAAGCCCAGTTTGGCATCTAGCGTTGGATTTTCCTGGAGATTAGGGAGATTAAAACACTAATGCCCATTGATAGGGGTTAAAGCTTTATTAAGTCATAAAAAGTGGTGTAATCCAGCAGAAAGCTACGCGCAGCTGCAGCGTAAGCAGATTGAGGCTGGGTTTCCTGCCTGGGTGCTGGGCTGGAGGGTTCTCAGAAATTGATATTTGTGGCACTTGCTGAAGTGGGGGGCCGCAAGTCTTGCCCCCCTGAGCACCCATCGTTTCCAGGGCAGCACACGCTAGCCTTGCTGGGCATTGCGGGGAGAAGATGCTGCGAGCCCGGCGCGTGGCGGCTGCACTGGGTGGAGGAAGAGCCACCGCTGCTGGTGTTCTGGAGGGGGAGAAGGGAGGTGACAGCCACGCAAAAGCCACGGGTGGCGTGGCAGGGCGGGTTGTGGCGTGGCTGGCATGGGTGGCAGGGTTTGCCTCTGGAGCAGGAGTTTGACAGCGGTTGGTGATGCTGATAAGTCAAAAAGGATGGACAAGTACTAGCCCTTCGCTTGTGGGCTGTGCATGGGAAATGGAGTCCTTTGGGTATTGGGGACTGCAAATGTGTGAATCTGTCTTAACCCTTTTTTTGCCTGCAGGCCTTTCTCTGAGAATGCAGATCTTCTGAGAGCTGCAGGGAGCTGGGGGAAGAAATGCCCCGAGATCACAGGATAGGTCAAAGTACTGTGTCAGAACCAGGGGGCCAAAAGAGGCAGGTTGGCTTTGCAGCATGGCCGTGAAGCGAGAGCGAGCCCCTTCTGCTCCTGGCCCTGCAGCCTGGGCGGTGCTGGCGTTGCTGGGCTCTCTGCGCCTGCTGCCCAGGGCCGTCACCGAACAGCACCGAGGGGGCTTTGACCCACACCAGGACCGGCCAGCACCTCGTGCTGGTGGTGCAGCCCACCTGCCCGGCCCCGTGTGCATCGCTGCTTCCCTCCTGCGGCTGGGGCTCTTCTTTCTGCTGGTGCGAGAGACGTGGTGGTGAAGTTCTGGTGCTCAAGATATAAGGCAGGAAGGACTTGTGGAGACAGATAATATCTTTATTCAGCTTAATTGACAGGATTTTAAAAAGCAGCCAGGTCGGTGGGTGTAGGCTGCTGTCTTGTCCCCAGCAGATGTGAGATGTGGCCCAGGGGTCTTCAAACAGCTGCAGAGCAAAGCGAGCCCACGGTCAGCGGCGTTAACACCCACCGGAGGTGGGTTTCAGTCTCTGCCGGGAGAATTTCAGGATGCTTGGAAGCAAAAGGCAAGTTTCAGCGCTGGCGAGTGCCAAAAGGGCTGTGCTGGGGTCAGGGATGTGTCCCTGTCCCTTCGTCCCTGGAGCAGCGGGATGGACCGCGGGTCTGCTCGGCGTGGGACTGCCGAGTTTGTGCCAGCCTCGCCCTTTCCCCGTGGAAGTCCCCAGCACCGACCCCCCCCCCGCACCTCCTGCGTGGGCCAGGGAGTGACCGCGGGTGGAGGGACGGCGTGGGACGTGCTGCTGCACATCGCCCCCAAAGCCTTCCCGCTCTTAACCTCTACGAGCCGCGCCCCCCCTCGCCCCCACGGCCCCGTTCCTCCGGCCCGGGGCAGGCTCGTAGCTGTTGGGGGATGGAAACCGCCCCGGGGCGAACCAAACTTCCCGGGAAGAGGCTCCATCCCCCCCGGGCCGGGCTGGAGGGGGAGGAGGGCAGTGGGGGAGGAGGAGGCAGGGTGATGGGGGAGGAGGAGGAGGAGGAGGAAGGGCGATGGGGGAGGAGGCGGAGGGCAGCGCGGGAGGAGGCGGGAGCCGCCGGCTGCTGGAGCCGCCGCCGCCGCGGGTGAGTCGCCGGTGCCCGGGGGCGGGGGCTCCGCGGAGGGGGGAGTGGGCTGATGGGGGGGGAGAGTGCTTTTTTGGGGGTGAATTAGTCTGGGGCAGGATCTGAGAACGCGGGGTGGGGGGGACGCCGGTTCCCACGGAGGGCCCCGGGCACAGGCACCCGAGCGCGGTGGGGGGGTGCTGGGGCAGGGGTACCCGGGTGCGACGGGGCGGGGGGGGGGGGGGGTCGTCCCGCAGCCACCGGCCGGCCCCTCTGGCCCCTGCGCCCCACAAGAGGGGCCGTTGTTCGGCGGCCGCCTGGCCGCGCTGCCGGCATTGTCCGGGGATGAATAGCGGCTGTGTCCGGGGGGGCACCCCCTGCGCTGTGCCTGCCGCCCCCCGTAAACGGGCTCTCGGGGCGTCTGGGACGCAGTTGGCCTTCGTAAAAAAAACAACAAAAAAGAACCTAAAAAACCCCCCTACTCCTCAAAAACCAAACCAAAAATACCCCCCCCCCAAAAAAATTTTTAAAAAAGCTAAACTAAACCCCCCCCCGGATATAAATCTCTCCTTGAGTACTGGTAACTCGCCGTACCTCGGGGTGCTGGCAGCCCTGGCACTGCTGGCTTACTTTTATTTTTTTGCCGTCGCTGCAGAAGTCAGTGACTCCGTCAGGCGTGGGAGGTCAGCCCCGGGCTCGAAGCACGGCGGCTCTGGGCACACGCAGCCCTGCCAGGTGCCTGTGCCGAGGTGCCCGTGCGGGGCCTGCGGCGGGACGCATTCCCCCTGCAACGCTTTTTTGGGCAAGCCGAGTTTGCGGAGCGCTGCCTGCCTCTTTGTTTTCAAAGCAGAGAGCTCTGCAGAGAAGCGGTGACAGGGGCGAGAGGTGCTTTCTCTTGCCCAGGGGCTGGGAGGGATCTCTACGTCCCTCCTGCGCTGAACACCTTCGCTCAGGGTGGACAGGGGGTCAGGAGGGGGTCCCCTCTCCAGACCCACCAGGGAATCAGCTTTGTGGGGGGCCTCGGACCCCCCTGGGCACGGGCACCCCGAGCCTGGCTGCGGGGACAAAGGGCTGCGCTGGCCGCTGGCGTTTTGCTGCATGGGGCTGGTTGATGGAGTAGCTTTTGCTGGCATGGGTGTGCAGGAGAGTTGCCCTGTGACACAGTTGTCCCCAGCGAGACAGGGCTGGTCTCGGGGTCAGCTCTCGCTCCACCTTTGGGGGAAGCCGCTTATGGAGCGAGACCATTGGATCTGCCTGCCCAGAGACCTCCGTGTACCCGAGGCTCGGGGCTCGGTTTGCAAGACCGGAGCAGGCAAGACTTGGGGTTGTTTACGATCATCTTCTTTTTAAACTTCTCTGGGGGAACAGGAGGAGAACAGCGTAACAGCTTCTTGCAGGTCTCTGTAAGTGGTTTAGAGCTGCTGCCTCACGTGGTTGGAGAAATGAGGATGTACGACTGCCGGCTGCGCCGCAAGGGCTGGCACGTGTCTGAGCCGGGGAAGGGCGGTGGTCGGCCTCACCCCATACCTGGGGTACGCTGAGGTGCCACGGGGGCTTGCTCCTGAGCTCGCAGGCAGCAGTTTGCGAGCACTCGAGGTCACGTCCAGGCAGAGGTGACACCGTGGTTTGACCTCTGGGACGAGCTCGCTGCATCCCAGCCTGGAAACGCCCGTGACCAGACCCTGCGGTAGCCGGAGGGTTAAGCTGGGAAGGGAAGCGGTGACAGGGAGCACTGGAGCATCCATCTCTTGTAAATGAAAGAGCCAGGGACCGACTGTGAGCCGCAGAGGACCATTTCCGGAGCGGGGAGGGGAAGCGCGCAGTGAGCGGAAGCGCACGTGGTGAGTGGGGATGGCTCGACCTCCACAGCTGTGCGTGGTGCGTGCCCGTGGCTTGTGCCTGTGGTTCGGCACTGTGGCCCTGCCTGGTCGCCTACTGAGGTGCTCGCTCCAGAGCAGGAATTGCTGCCTCCTTTTTTCGATCTCTGAAAATGGATCCAGGTCCCTGTGTGAGTAAAAGGCTTCAAGCCTGGAGCATCTTGTGTGCTCAGGAGGCACCTGGCCACCTCTCTGACAGCTCTTGGGTGGATTCGGTCTAACGAAGTGTAGTTAAGCATCCTCTGCTATTTCTAGGTTGTGTTTGTTTGCACCCAGGTGGAAATGCAAGCCGAGAAGGAAATGTAACCGGTTGGTAGGTGGGCCTGGGCTGCCTGCCAGCCTGAAACCATAGCCTGGCGCCCAGGGAAGCGAGGGACAGGCTCCAGCTCAGGCCTGGCTGTGCCAGCCGGGCGCAGATGATTGCAATTGAATAATAGAAATGTCCCTTAGTTACAGTTTTGTGCTGCAGGGTCTCTGGCAGTGGCTCTGCGCGCCAGGCTGAGCCCTCCTCTGGGGTGCTGGCTGCCCCCCAGTCTTGGACCGAGCCGTCCCTTGCATTCCCTGGTACCCGCACATCCCTGTGGGACCAGCACGGACCCGCTGCATTCGGCATCGGGGGATCCTGTGATGGCTCTGACTGGGCAGCTGAAGAAAGCAGCAGTGCCTGGGCCATGCTGGGTTTGCATCCAGCCCCGGCTTTGCCGCCTCCCTCCCTCCCTCCCAACTCCTCCTGTCCCCTCGGAAGGGAAAGCTGTGGCTTTGCTACCTCTTCCGCCGGTTGGATCTGTTTCCGTAGCTTGTGGTCACCGGCTTGGTGTGCAAAGGGGAGAGGCCCTGGAGGCTGCGCGTGCTGCAGTCCCATCCCGCTGGCCGGCTGTAGTTAACCAGGAACTATAAATTCACTCTTTGGTTCTAAAAACATCTCCGTTACACCCTACAGGCACAATTTTGTAAGACTGCTGCTCCCAAAAATTGAAAGGTTAGTTGGTCTGCACTGCTCCCTCGAAAACATCTGTGGATGCTCAGCTGCCTGGGAAACAGTTGTGTTTTCACACCCTGATATACCGCTGTTCGCTGCTGTGAATCTTCTCTCTGTGTTTGCGTGAACCCATCCAACAAATCTGGAAGCCCACGGTGTTTCCAGTCTCTGCTGTGTGGAGGGGAGTTATCCCCACCGCAGCATCCTGGTCTTCTGTGTGCTTGTAGCTCTGCAGAACTGGCTGCAGAATTGCCAAAAGGTGGCAAATGCTTGGTGCTTCCTGCATCTGAGGGCTGTTTCTTTGATTTACCCAGCAAGCTTTAGTATTTCTCCATTGATTCTGTGTGCATCCGTATCGTGTGTGAATGGTTTGAATCTGGCGGCAGGTGGCAGTGAGGATGCGGTGGATGGTGGTGGCAGAGGTGCAGCCTCCTGGCCTCTTGCCGGTGGCTCCGTGCAGCCACTAAGCACCAACCAGGTCCATGACCAGTCCCGCTCCAGGATCAGCTCTGTCCTCCTGGATCACCAGCATCCCGCTCCCTGTGCATCACTGGAGCAGAGCATAGAGCTGCTGGGTCTAGCCGAGAGCTGGAGTATGCGAGACATTCCCGGTTCAGCCTCTGCAAGGGTTATTTAACCTTTGTGTATCTGCAGTGGAAGCACCAGTCTCCCACAGATCCCTCTCCCAAATTCTCAATGAGGATTGCCGGTCCTGGGCTTTGGGGTTTCGGGCAAGCCCACAGCCTGCGTTTACATCCCTCGCCTGCACCCGACCCGGGTTGTTGCAGCCGCGTGGCATCAGCGCAGCATTTCTAAGCCCTCGGTTTGCTGGCAGCCCCTCGCCAGCAGCGTTTCGCAAAGCCCATCCCAGGACCGCCCGCACACGGTGTCCAGCTGGCTGGAGGAGCGGGGGGCTCCCCGGGGGGTTCCCTGGGGCTCCCCTCCCTGTGGGGTGCCTTTCATCTGCTGTTTCACAGATGTTGAGTTTGGCTCATGTCTGACGTGCATCAATTACAGCGCAACAGCTCGGAGTCTTTGGCAAAATCAACTTTGGAGCAGCTGTCCTGAGTCAGCCTGGCGCCCGGGCTGGAGCTGTGGGTCTGTTCCCGCTTGGTCTCGACATCTCCCGTGCCCACGTGGAGAGGGTTTTCCTGGCAGAGGAGGTCTAAATATGGCACAAGCACGTGTTCCCACGTGCATCATGTTTACTCAGGAACATGCAAGCTGGAGGGAGCTGCAGGTTCTGGGCTCTCTGCCCCCATCAGCAAAGCGAGCAGCCCGTACGCTTCCCCAGCCTCCCTCCCCGCGGGAGGGACAAGCAGCCGTGTTATGGTGGCACTGGTGAAGCAATGGTGCATAAGGTTTGATCCTGCTCTTTTCACCAGGGACTTGGTGGCAATCAGGAATTTCTGACAGTATTGGGTGTTTATTAATCCATCCCTCCTTGGAGTGCTCTGGAAGGGTTGGCTTGGCAATGCTGGCACTGAGAGCGCCGCAGGTTTGGTGCTGTCCCCACAGAGAGCACACCGTGTCAAACAAGTACAGGATCTGCCCGTGGCGTGTCCCAGGCTTCTGCTCTAATTTATTTCTAGGATCTTTCTATTTTAGACAAGCGCCTGCCAGGAGTGCACCCTGCCACCCGGCACAGCATCCCCATGTGCTTGTGCCGTGGAGTGGTCCTGCACCTTGGACCCATCCTGCCTCTGCTGGCACAAACCCTTTGGAGCCAAGTGGGACGCTGGGATGCTAAGAAAAGACCAGCTCAGTGCTGGAAAGCTAAACAAAAGTGAGGGTCTGTGTTGCAGCCTTTCCCGTGGGGGTCTGCTGGTGCCACCGGGGCATTTGTGTCATTGCATCCCTGCTGTCCTGCAGCCACTCTTAGTTGCAATATATTGATTTTTTTTTTTTTTTTTTTTTTCCCCAAACAGGAGCCAGGTGTTAGAAGAAAATGCCCTTTAAATCATTTTTTCCCCAAAGGCCAGCCGAAGCAGTGTTGCCGGCTGTGCTGCTCAAGCGCATCCCCGGTGGCGGGGCGCCTGCGTGCTCCGTGGTGAGAAACCGCTGCCTGCCGTTGCCCCGTGCTTCCTGTGGCTTTTGTCTTGCTGGGGGCTGGGGAGTCCCGAGCCCTCCTCGCACTGAAAGCAACATGGTGAGGCATCATGTAGCATCTGTTCCCCATGTTGGGGACAGGTTTGCCTGCACGTCCCCCTGCCCAAGGAGGGGGTCAGCCCCTTCTGCACACTGCCGGCTGCTCGTTAGCAGAGCTCGATAGATGATCAGCAGCCAGGAGGTGCTGGAGATGCTCCTGGCCTTTATTGCAAGTGGAGGGTGGCTTTCTGCTCAATTTGTTTAATTTCTTGATTTCTCTGTGCATGCTGCTGGACCTTATCTGCACCAATTTCCCAGGCCGCCATCCCGTCCCGCGGGGCCAGCGTGCTTTGGGCTTTGTCCCGTGCGTGCAAGCGATGCCTGCAGGAGTTAAAGCTGTTGCATAACCCAGCGCTGCTGCTGCTGGCAGCATATTTTCCATGTGATTTAGTCTTTTTTTTTTTTTTTTTTTTTCCTACTGGTATGTAGGGATTTTTTTCCACTTTTGGCCTTGCCATTTTGGAACGGGGCTAATTTGGGATCTGCAGCGAGACCTCAGACACGCCGGGCTGGTCGGTTTTGCAAGGAGCAGCGCGGCAGCGCGTTGCCAGCTGCGCAAGAGCCTGAATCTGCGTGCACCCAGTGCAAGGCTGGGGAGGAGCATGTTGCTACCACGTGTGTCAGCTATGGCACGTTTGCTCTCTAGCAGCTCTGTGAGTAACACTGGTCTGCACAGCCATATTATTTTTATTTTTTTTTCTGCTTGGCCTGCATTTGAGCTCGTGGAAGCACACTGTGCTTGCAGGAAACAAGCGCTTCTGCCTTGCAGACCCCGGCAGGCTCTGGCTTGACACTGCTCCTGAGGCTCCTGCCTGTCACCAGAGGAGAAGGGATGATGGACTTGCGTTTGGAGAAGCCTCTTTGGACCAGCCATGCTTCTCCAGACAAATCCCTTGGGAGGCAGGGAGGGAGAGAAAACCAGGCAGCACCTCATCAAAGGCCAGAAATAAGTGGGGTGAGGAGATGAGCTGAGAGCCATATTCCTGTTTGAAGGAATGAGAATGAGGACTTTGCAATAAGTCCTTTGCAAGTAACAATGTTTTTATTCATAACAATAATATAATAAATAATAAAAAATAATAAATAAGCGTTGCAAAAAGCTTAACAAAAATAAAATGCTTGCTTAGGCTGGTGGTTGCCGGGACCCAGGCATTGATCAGCAGCAGCTTGGGCTGGGGAGGGTTCTCAGAAGTGTGTTTTCCTAAAACCTGCCTCTCCGTGCCTGCATCAGAGGAGCTTGCCGTGCGTGGCTGATACCTCCAGGAGCTTGTAAGGACCAGGCTGACCTTGTGCATGCTCTGCCTTCAGGATATTTGCTGTGCCCACTGCAGGAGACATGGAGCAGCTGGGGCAGCGTAGGAGCAGACTGCATTGCCCGATAGCACATCAGGGGCAGTTTGTCCTTCCTGGTGGCAGATGGTCCTGCCTGGTGCCTGGGGGAGTGGATGGTTGCCCGATTTTTGTTATGAAGGTGTTAAATGAGGCAGTAGGTGTATGTTTGCTTCTCCTGGAGCGCTTTGCTAACCTGGAGCTGTCTTGCAGGGGAGATGAGCGCCCTATCTCTGTGGGAAGCTGAAGGATTTGGGTTCCTCAGGTCGATATTGGCAGAATTAGAGCAGAATCACAAAAGTTTCATGGCTGCGTGGGTGTTGTCTGGCACGACCCGTTTTGATGCAAATGTGTTAGGTTTTGGGTTTTCTACAAGCTGGTTTTCTACAAGCCTCTGAGCTGCATCAGCTGGAGCTTGAGGAGGGCACGTGTCAGTAGATGCTGAGGACTTTTCTGTGTCTGCAAAGCCATCCAGTTCCCTGAAACGTGGCCGCGAGGCATTCACGCCAGCAGTCTGCATAGCACTGTAATCACAGTGGTATGGAGGAGTGGGCAGGCTGTGTAGCTCTGCAAGCCTTTAACGGCAGTGCCTGGGCACAGGGCTGTGTTGCTAAAAGCCTTTGTCACTCACTAAATAAACTCATGGACTTGTACCGAGAACTTTCTCGGTGCTGGGTCCCGCTCCGTGGCGGCAGATCAGCTGCTTGTGGGACCTAGTGTGCCTACTCCCCCCATAGCAGCATCCCTTTGCTGCAGCAGGCTTGGGGATGTGGGCAGGGATCAAGGTGAATCCAGTAAGTTAAGAAGGGGAATCCCAAATTTATTGTAATTACAGGTGAAGGAAGATCCCACATGCCTCCTCCCTCTTAGCCTCCTGGTGCCCTGAGTCCCTGCACATGCTTTATTTCTGTTTCAGATGGAACAGGCAGCTCCTTTCATTCCCTGCCAGGAACAGCATCCCAGTGTGCTCAGCAGTGCCTGCCACCCCTGACAACCCTCTCCTTGCCTCCGCAGGTCCAGAGACAGTTCCCAGCCACGCACCCAACATGACGGACGCTCCACGGGATGCCGGCCCCAAGCAGGCGGTGCCGACACGGCCGGAGAAACCGGCTGCGGACTTCGGCTATGTGGGGATAGACGCCATCCTGGAGCAGATGAGACGGAAAGCCATGAAGCAGGGGTTCGAGTTCAACATCATGGTCGTGGGTGAGTTCTCCCTCCACGCCAGCTGCCTGCAACGTGCTTAGCGAGTTGTTTTTGTTCTGTGACAATGTTTGTCCTCTCCTTGGGAGCAGCAGCCCGGGCTCAGCATTGGGGTCTCTGCCTTAGGGGTCAGCAAACCCGCTCCCGAGGAGCTGGCTTGAATTCAGCTGTTGTTAAAGCTGTCAACGCGACTTGGCCTGTGGTCCTGTGCATCTTCCCATGTCTTGGGGTGCGTTACCCATAGGCATGTCCTGGAGGGGAACACCTCGAGGGGTATTAGGACTCACCAAAGCCTTGCAGAGAGCTAGTTCTCTTGCCTGCTCTCCTGGGAGCCTTGCACTGGTTTGAGCAGTCAGAAAGCACGTCAGGGCTCAAGGGGTTGCACTGCTGCTGGTATACCAGAGCCCTAATTTTTGCTAGTATTTCCAGCAATTTGGGTAAAATTCCTGCTTGTGAGTTTTCTTGTATTGTGCTATGCAGCTCAGGAAACCACGCTGCAAGTACCAGGGAAGAAATGCCACGTGTGATTTACTGGTGGGAATAAAGACCAGCAAGAGGGGTTTGCATAGCTGGGTCATTGGGCTTGAGTGGCTTCTGCTACCAGTGGCTCCTTTGGGGACCTGCAATGTGGCACAGGGGGGAATGAGCATGCCAGAGGGTACCCACATGCAGGGAGGAAAGGCTGGAAGGTTGTGTGTCCAAATCCTGCTGCCTACAAGATCCTGTTCATTAGCTTTCCGAGGCTGCAGGGTGGATGGAATGAAGGAGATTTATTTCAGCTAGAGACCACCGGCTGCATCGCCACTGCTCTGGCTCCAGCTTCTGCTGGGGAGGTCTGCACTCCTGCAGCCCCTGGGCTCCCGGTGCCAGGGACTGCACTGGCTGCTCACCAGCAAAATGCTAGGAGTAGCCAGAGAGCTGGGTGGGCACTGTGGGACACTGTGTAAGGGGAAAATGGAAAAGAAATAAGCCTTTTCTGCTTTTTTCCAGCTGTCAGTGCCTGGCGTGGCCGCTGGAGCCCCTTGCATGAGCTGGGCTGCGCTCCCCAGGGCTGGGCTGTGCAGGCAGCAGCTCTCCCTGCCTGAATCTCCCAGGGGAGGTGCAGGGCGATGAGAAGAGTAAAGCCGAGGCCGTGGCCCATGGCGTGGTAGTGGAGCCATGCCATCCTGCTTCCTCCTGCAAGGAGTTGTGTAGGGCTGCAGGTTTGTGCAGGGATGCCCCCGGGGTAGGAGCCCCCGCAGCCCTGGGGGGGCTTCCTGGGGTTACGGGAGGGCCTGATCCAGAGTGTGCTAATTCTGTAAAAGATACTAGTGTGCTGTAGCTTCCCAGCGAGCTCTGCTGATGCTCTGCCTTCCTCATTTTGATATTCTCGAACACAAATTGATCTATGGGGAGGGCTCCCCAGGCTGGCAGATTGCTGCAAACCTGGTCACTGCAGGACCAGTTCTTGCAAGGTTTTTAAACAAGCGCAGCTCTTTCCTGCCAGTGGAGCAGCACTCCACTGCCAGTGGGGCAGAGGGATCGCAGCAGCACTGATCCTGAGAGTCTGCAAGTGAGATTGCATGAGCTGAGCCCTCATTTCCCTGCCAGAAGAGGCTCCCATCCCTTTGCGAGCAGTCTGTGCCGTGGCAGCGCCTCGGCTTTCTGCTTTGCAGATGCGGAGGGATGTTGAGGAAAGGGCCCGGCTTTGCCTTGGCAGCGCTGTGTGTGGTATGAAAGCCTGTGCTGCAGAGCGGCTGGAAAACATTGTTCTTCTCCTTGGCAGGCTCTGGGCTGACTGTTTACAGGCTGGGGAATTCGTGGCAGCATAAACAAGCCGAGCTCTGGCCCTCCCAGAAGACGCGGGGAGGGATGCGGGAGGAGCAGCACCTCACGGGGTGCCCTCGGGGAGGAGGTGCTCTGCTGAGGCTGGGAGGCAGCAGCTAGTCCTCATCCTGCTGCGTTTCTCTGGGGGACCGTTGGGCTTCTAGGGATTAGTTTAGCTCCTTTATTCCCATCCAGTCTAAGCTGCGAGTCCTTGCATTGAAATCGTCGCAATCCCTGTTTTACAGGTGGGAGATGAGGGGAGGGACGTGACTTCTCCTGTGAGGGAGGTGGGAATTGAGCACCGCTGCTGGTGGGGGGGTCAATGCCTGCACCGTCTCCTTGTGACAGGGCTTTTTGAAAATCCTCTGCCCTGTGTACCAGGGTCCCTGTTCAAAAGGGTTTCGCCAGCCTGACCAAAGCTCTGAGAGGGGGCTTCAGGCTGAGATCAGCTTAGCCCTGTGTCCTCTAAGGCTGTGGAGATGAGAAAAAAGGTCTAAGCTTAAAAAAAAACCCAAAGCACATCTTCTTTTCAGTTTTTGGTGCAGAACAGCTGGAAGGAGAGGAGAGCTGAGGCTCAGCCATGCTTTCCCTGCCTGATTTCGGCTCAGGGAAACATGATGGGCTGCAAACCAGGGGAGGTGGGAGCGGGTCTGCCCTGTGCTCAGCCGCCTGCGCCGGGGCTGTCGGGTCCCTGGGGTGCAGCCGCATCCGTCGCTCGGTGAGGTCAGCCTGTGGCCGCGGTTCAAAACGGGACATCGCATCCATGGCAGCCGGCGGCTCTCGCCTCTAGTCCCTTTCCAGGCAGTGCAGCTCTGGCAGCTTAGACAGGCACGAATGCCGAGATGGACTGCCAGGAGCTCAGGCAGTGTGTCGCCCCGCTTTCCCCCTCTCCCCACGTGCTCTGTTTAATGATGAGCAGTGCAATGAGAGCTTTGCTTTGGCTGTCTGCATTCGCAGCTCCAGACCTGTTTGCGCTTGGCCCTGCGTGTTTTCAGGCAGCAGAGGACTGGGAGCACCTGACCCCAGCCTGGTCCATGCGTTTCTTCTACAACCCAGCTGTGATAGTGGCTGGCAAACAGATTTTTCCTGCGCTGGATTGCAGCATGCCACCGGTAGCGCCGCAAACTCAGTTCTAACTTGCTGTTCGATCAGGGAGCAGGCTGGCCAGGAGGTGATGCCCAGTGCTGATGTGCTGGTTGACCCTACCGTTGCCTTAGTGTTGGGTGCCTTTGGCAGCCTGGATGGGTCAGGGCCCTGGAGGACGTAGGTGAAATAAACCCTTGCTGACTCTGTGCTTAGAGAGACTCTGTGGTGCTAGGGACATGCTGGCAGCGGTGCCATGATAGCTGACTGCAATGTGGCTCAGCAGAATGGGGCTGAAGGGGCCCCCATGGTGTGTGCAGGAGCTCTGCAGTTATTGCAGGGGGCACAGAACATCTGCTCTGAACCCAAGCATCTGCTCCCTGGGTTTTGAGGAGCTCCTCTGTTTTCTTTGCTCTGGAAAAATTATTCTCCGAGCTCATGGGGCAACTGCTCTGGAGACTTGAGAGCTGCTGGTGTCCTTTCTGCACAGATTGGCCTCAGCTCTGGGATATAAAGCATGAAAATGCTTCTCTCTAAAAGCTGTTTTTTCTGAAGTTGCGGAATCTGATGTGCTTCCTGGGATGTTGTTTGTGGGACTCAGAGGAGTTCCTGGCTGAGACCTGCTTAAAGGGATCTATGCAGCCAGCTGGTCCAATTGCAAAAGCCAGTACAGCAGGGAAGCAGCAGTGGATGCTGCAGGGCTGAGCTTTGGAAGATTGCTGCTGCTGTTAATGCTGTCCAACTAAGGGCTTGCCAAGCTGCTCCTAAGTCTTCCCTGTGGAGGCAGACAGGGGAGGCTGCAGGAGGGTAAAGGCACAGATGTGTCAGGATGCTCCTTCCTGGGGTTCCCTGGTCCCTGTGCCCTTCTTCAGGGCTGCTGAGTATCACCGCAGCCCTTAACACATCCCCGACAGTGTCTGCCTGTCCTTGGGATTGCTGTGATTTCGGCTGGATGCAAGGAACCAGTTCTTGACCTGCTCACTCCCAGCAAGCCTTTGGCTTTGGAGCCAGGGAAGGTGCTTGCTGCCCACAGCATCCTCCTTCCTGGGATGGACTTGAGCTTCTTGAGTTGGGGAGGCTGGAGAGAAACAGCTGCCCCTCTTACCTCCCTCCCACCGATCCGGTGCAGGCTGAGTCTGTCAGCATCCCCATCCCCTGGCCCCTGAAAAAATAGTCCGGAAACAAGTGAGTGCCGACTGTGGTTTATTCCGCTCTTTTCCAGGTCAGAGCGGCTTGGGGAAATCCACGTTAATCAACACCCTCTTCAAATCCAAAATCAGCCGGAAATCTGTACAGCCGACTTCTGAAGAGCGGATCCCCAAGACCATTGAAATCAAATCCATCACTCACGGTGAGGTTCTGCAGATCCCACCTGGTGCTTTGGCTTTTGGTCCTGCTCTGCCTTGTGTCTCTGGGGGCTCGCGGGGGTTGTGGACCTCCACTAAACCTCCACTCTCATCTCTCTGAAGGGGCTTTTACCATCCAGAGATGCTTGCTTTCTTTATCCACCAGAATTGATTTAATTGTGGTGGAAGGGAACAAGTGAGGTGGCCATGGGGGGTGGCATTTCAGGGCAGATGTGGTGCTGCATCCCTTTGGAGGGCTGATTTGTGCCTGTTAGAAGCTGTGAAGGTGCATTTCCCCCCTGGGAGAAAGCTCCAGCCCTCCAGCTGATTTTGGGAGGGTGGGCTTGGCCAGAGTGCTCATTGACGCTTGCCTCATGTACCGGCTTTCCTCTCCATTTCAGAGATAGAAGAGAAGGGGGTTCGCATGAAGCTGACGGTCATCGACACCCCGGGCTTTGGAGACCACATCAACAACGAGAACTGGTGAGCTGGCTGCGCTGACGCGGGGACCGGTGCAGAGGGAAGGCGGCTGAGCCCCGGAGCATCCTGACCTGGAGCTGGTGCCAAGGGCTGTAGCCTGGTCCTGTGCCACCCATGCTCCGTGGGGAGCAGGGGAGAGGGTTGTTGTGGGCGGCAGCGTGGTACCATGCTCCCTGGGGTTGATCCTGGACCCTGTGAGAGCCCACAAACATCCTGCTGTTCTGGGCATGAGACAACCTTTGTTTGCGGCCGGGAGCAGCTGTGTGCCGGCGTGGCCAGTCCCCGGACCTCGCTCATGTGGCTCTGAAGGCTGAACTCTGCCAGGAGTCCCTGGGACAGCGGCTGGCTGTGCAGGATGGCCCCCCTGGGCTGGGAGAAGGCTGGCCTGGCTGGCCGATGGCAGGTGCCTTCTCCTCACCACGAGCTGGGCTGCGCTTGTGCGGTTTGATGCTGCTCTAGCTCCTGTGCCATGACACCGCGCAAGGAGCCAAAGGATGCTCCCGGCCCTGCCCTGCTCAGCAGCTGGGTCCAGGAGGAGAGAAGGAAGGAATTTTTACGCACTTGCCTGTCTAAACCAGCCAGAAAATCCCCTCCTCCTGCAGTGCGTGGAGTTGCCAAGCGGTGAAGGCGGGAGGTTTGTGATTTCCCTGCCGCCTGCAGTTGCTGTATGAATGGGAGCTTACAGGAACTAAAACATTCCCCGTGTGAGTGTGTTTTGTTTCGTTTGTTTTCTGGGATTCTGTAAGATGCTGAGCGTCCCTGGCTCGGTGGGCTCTGCTTCACACGGCCAGGCCAGGCGGGAGGTTCAGGGTGGTCCAGATCCCTCACACAAACCCGTCGTCCCATGTTCCTCTCTCTCTCTGCAGCTGGCAGCCCATCATGAAGTTCATCAACGACCAGTACGAGAAGTACCTGCAGGAGGAAATCAACATTAACCGGAAGAAGCGGATCCCCGACACGCGGGTGCACTGCTGTATATACTTCATCCCAGCCACTGGCCACTCGTACGTACCCTGCCGTCCTCACTCAGACCCTCGGGGCTTCCCTCTCCTGCATTCGGTCTCGGGCAGCTCAGCTATCAGGGTTGTTCTTGGGATCCCCTCGTGTTTCCTGGGGACTTGAGGAGCTTGAGGACAGCGTGAAGCTGTCCTTCCTAGGGCTGCAGCATCTGGAGCCCTCTCAATAACACAGCAGAGCTGCTGTATCCCAGAGAAACATGGTGTTTCCTCTTCCGAGGGGCCACCAAAGCCTCCCTGAGCTCCAGTAAGCTGCTTGCTTTGCTTTGGTCGCGTTGCTTGTGCTTGACTGAGGATGGACATCAGTCGCTGAGCTCCCAAATTGGACAGAAAGGCTGCCTTTGCAAACAGAACATTAATTTTTTTCTCTGTGCCCCTGCCTTTGTAAAGGGGAGAAGCCGGTTTTTCTCATGCTACTGAGGGAGCGAACACCCTCACCCTGTAAGGATATTTTCTAGGTTGTTTGACTAGTCTGCAAGTGGGATCCAGTTTATTCAGCACGGAGCTCTCCTGGCTCTGGCACTTCTCAAGCGACAGCATCAAAGGCCCAGATCTCACTCTCTTTCTTTCTTTTTTTTTCTCCTAGGCACACAGCCTGGAGTGAAAATCTGGGGCGCTTAAAGTGTCTTGAAAAATGTGACTTAAAGTATCACAACATAAAACGAGACCTAAGTTTCCTTTTGATTTTTGTCAATTCCTTCCACTCCTGGCTCTGTCTGCATGGGGATTTTTTTGGGTCTGTTTTCAAAAAGTAAACTTAAGCCGCCAGCACTGTATTAATGTCAGCCTTTTCCTTTTCCCCATGTAGAGATTTATTCCAATAGAAAAGACTTTGTTTTGCTTCTGTCAGTGGGTAGACCAAAAATGCATCCTTCACTGGAATAAAATGACTGCATGGTCCAGTTATGCTCTTCTTGTGTAACAGGCTGTCAATTGGGAGCAGAGGGGCCGAAGAAACGTTTCTGGTTTAATACAATAAAGCAGAAAACGTTTCAAAGGGAGACGACATTTTTAGGCCAGTCTAGCGTGTTGGTCCCGCTTATCTCTGCCCCGATCTGCAGACCCTGCCTCGGCAGGTCGGAGTGTTGCAGCATTAGCTACGCTCAAGCTTTTTCTCATTGCTTTGGGTGTTTAACTCTTAAAAGCGTGTCCGATGCTTAGACCCTGCAGGTACCTGACCTGCACAGAGATTGCAGATTTTGGGTGGTGGCAGCTGCCCTTCCTGGCCTGCGCAGGCAGTGGTGGGGAGCCCCGTCCCCGTGTCCCCCAGCGGAGCCTCTCCAACCGTGCGCTCTGGTTTCTCTCACCCGCCGGCTAACAGCAATTGTGTGGATATTCAGCTGCTTTTTTTCTTTCTCTCCAGTGAACATGTGTTTCCAATATCCGAGCAAGCCCGGCGGTTGGAGGCCGTTGTTGCTGAGCCCTGCGCTGATCCTTCTTCCCCGTAGCCTGATAGCCCGGCTGGGGCTGGCGCTTGCTCCCCGGCCGTGGCTCTGGGGCTGCTCTTTCCTGCCCTGGTGTCAGAGCCGGCCTCTGGCTCGCGTGTCCCCTCCTGTCGCAGGATGGAGATAAGCTGAGGAATGAGCGAAAGGGGACAGACCCCACCGGGAGGGAGAAGCTGGTGGGAAATTTTACTTGTCTGAGAGCTTGAGCAGGCAGTGGGTTTCCTTTCTGCTCCCTTGTCAAGCCCAAGTTACGTTTCTCATCATCACGGACGAGCTTTCCCCAGTGCTGCCTGTGGTCCGTGGACACAAATGGATGGTGTGGCCACCTCTCCTGCTGGGTGGAGCTGCTGGTAGCAGAGGATCCATTTTGGAGGACAAGGGTGCGGGAGGCCATGGCATGGCATGGTTGCACAAGGTTGAGTGCAGGTTCGTGCCCCCGCCGAAGCAGGCGGTCCGTGGTCCCTTGCAGAAGGGTATGGGAAGGGCATCGGGGTTCTTGCGGCAGTGCCTCTGGCTTCTCTGGGAGACAGCGGGGAGCACGGCTGGCAAGGGCAGTGGCTTGCAGAGCTGCAAGGACCTGCACTAGGGACATGTGCACCCAGCTGTGGAGGACCCCACCATGCCCACGTGGCACCATCGGCGTGCTCCCCATGCCACTTGCCATCCTGGGATCCTTGGTGCCATGTGTCCTGGGATAGTGCTTGCACGGGACTTTTTTGTGTTGCCTTCAGGGAGCTGCTGCCTTCACCATGTGATGCAGCCAAAGCAGTAGTGACTTGTGTCCGTCTGTCCCTCCCTGCTTACGTGGATGGGCACGGCACAGGACTCGGCATCCCTTCCCTGGCACATGGACGCTGCAGGCAGCCGGGGCTAAGCCTGCCAGGTCATTGGGCGAGAGCTTGCTTTTTTCTTAAATAAGCGGGGGGGGGAAGCAAAGTTAACCAGGTGCACAGATTCAGAGGCTGGAGTGGAGGATTGCTTGGCTCTGTTTCAGTCTGGCCCTCCCATCTGTGTAGCTCAAGGGTTAATCAGCAGAGAAGTTTCCGCCGCTGTCTCCCTTTGCAGGGAGTTCAGGGCAGGCTTTGCAACCCATCTAGTTCGCACACACCCTGTCCTTCTTGTAACACTCCCGTAAAACCATGTTTGCAAAGGCTAAGTAACGTGCTGGCAGGGGCTTTTGGCTGCAGCCGCGCAAGCCACCCAATAAATATCTCAGCTGTGACCCCTGTGAAGCACCGCTTGGCTCTGAAACGGGACTGTGAAACACCGCCCTGGCCTTGGCAGCCCCTTTTCTGCCGGTACCAGAGCTGTCGGCTGACAGGCTGCCACCCACTGCTGCTTTCCCCTCTAGCTGCCCCTCTCGGGTGCCTACCAGGTCCCTTGAGCAGGCTGACAGGTCCTGGTGATGGGGCTGGGCGGCTGACGGGTGTTCGCTGGTGTTTGCTTAACACACGGCTCAAATTCTTGCTGCTAGTTTGATCTGGGGCACAACCAAAAGGAAATAACTTTGCAGTTCACCGTGAATTTTGATTCCTGTAATGGCATTTCAAGGGAACCAGCAGGAATGAGCCTCTGCTTAGATCCTGTCTGTGCATGGTGGCTGCGGGCAATGCAGAAATAACGCGTGCCCAGCCACGATAACACGTGCCCAGCCACCATAACGTGTACCCTGCCATGATAATGTGTACCCAGCTGCACTGCTTTCCCCAGCCCCATAGCAAGAGGGGATGGAGAAGCAACCAGCACCATCCAGGGTGGGCTGGAGCCCCTCCTGCAGCTCCTGTGCCAGCCCATCCACTCCCCTTGGAGCTTCTCCATCCCCACCCAGCAAAGCTCAAAGTGTGTATGCGTCTAGTTGCAAGTTAATAATATTGGGGACCATTTGGAGAAGGGGAAGAAAACAGATGCTCTTTCTTCTTGAGCTCTACCCTCTATTTCGTGATCTGCTTGGAGCAGATTGCGTGCACCTGAAATGAAATAACTCGCTTTCTCTTGCTGTTTTGCATATTTGTATATATAAGGGTTTCACTGCTAATCCTCACTAGGTGCTGGCATCGATGTTTTGTGCAGGTCAACCAAGTTCAGATACACGGCAGAGGCCAGCACTGCTGTGCCTGTGGCTTGTCATGGGATGGTGGGTGGTTAAACACCAAAACTGGTCCCAGCAGATACCAGCAGAAATCCCTGCTGTCCTGGGCTGTGCCTCGCAGCAGGAGATTAAGAGGAATTAGGTCTGGGCTTGCCCTATCATGACCTTGGCCGTGTCTGCCTGCGTCTGTACAGGGCTATTGGTGTAAACCAAGCTCTGTGCGCTTGTGATCGCCTTAAGCCATTTGTTCTTCTTTGGTGTCTTCACATGAACATGACCTCTAGTGGCAGGTCTTGTTCTTAGTGAAAAGAATCACTTTCTTTTAAGTACTTAAGTTTTTTGGGGGCTACCCAGCAGGAATTGGTAGAATATCTAGAAACTTGCAAAATACCCTAAATACATACAATTTGCTCTTCTGGGGAGTCCGTTGGTTCCCTTCCTGTTCTCCAGGATGGTGCACGGAGGGACCCATGGGAGGTGACCTCCATGGATGAGGCACTTGCAGAAGCCCATCAGAGCAGAAAGTCTTGTCAAATGAGCCTTGGGCTCTTCTGGCTTTGGGTGCAGATCAGTGTGGGACACGGTCACTGCGCCTGCATGGATGCTGGTGGACACAGGCAGGGGTGTGGGCTGGTTCTGGCTCTGCCTCCTGCTCTCAGGCTCACTGCTGGCATCCTCTGAATATTGGTGAGGGCTCAGTAACAGGGCTGTTATGTGTCAGTCGAGCTAAAATTCAAATGTCTGACTGATTGTGAATTCATCTGCATCGGCTACATATGCATCCTGGTCTTCATTCTAAAAGAAAAGCTGATGAAAGAGGCAGGAACACAGTCTCAGTAGGGAAGAGGCTTTTAGAGGGGAAAAATTGTTTGAAAAATAGCAAAGAGAGAGGAGGGGAAAGAAGTCTGCTGGGAAAGGAGCATAACTGCATTACTTCCTTGGAGGTCTGGGAAACACATTATGCAGAACTCCAAACAATGTTTGCCAGCAGCAAGTCTGCTTAGATGTGTCCGTGGGGGTTTCCTTGTGTTTTTTTCTTTTCTTTTTTTTTTTTAATAGCCAAACTCTTTCTTTCCTGGGGCCCAGGGTGATCTGTGACTCCTGAGTTTGTGTTAGGAACTCGTTTGTCTGCATGCTAACAATGTGCTCCGGGCGATGCGTGCCATTAGTGTGCAAGGAGAAGGTCCACCTGGCACGGTCCAGCCCGATCCCTGGGAGAGGAGTGGGTTTGACCAGGGAAGGGCTCGGCTGGGTCACCAGTGCTGGCTGCGCTGGAGCAGCCTCGAGCTGCCGGTTTTGGATCAGCTGGAGTTGAGCAGGTCTCTTCAGGGCTGGATGTCCCTCCCTTGGTGCTGGAGCCAGGCAGGGGTGGCCTCGCAGGACGGGGATGCTGCTTGGTGACTGCCGAGGAGCAGGATCAGCCCCTTCCCCTTTGCACCTGTGTGACTCTTGCTGGGTTTGTAGGAGCTGTGCTGGGTCTGCAGGTGTCTCTGAGCCCTTCATAGGGCCCAAGAAGATCATGGTGGGCTTTGGCTTGAGCTGCTGGCAGTAGGTGCTCTCTTGGCCATGTTGTCCCTGAGCGCTCTGCTCTGCTCCATGTTTCCCCACGCAGGGCTCCTGCTGGGTGCCTGCTTGCACCTGGGCATTTTAAGTCACCATCCCATTTATTTTGGTTTCTTCCCTGTTGCCATGGGCCTCTGGTTTGTGGCACAGGGCTGGACTGCCCTTGGGGAGGTCTCGTTCTTGGCCCCAGGTCTATCACTGAAGCCTACGGCTCCTCCAAAAGTTGACTTCACCTCTCTCTGCCCCAGTTTCATCAAAGATGAGTTGGGTTGTGTCCTGCCGGCACATGCCATGACCGGGGGTCATGAGGATGTATGAGCAGCAGAATTGTCCCTTTGCTTCTGGGGCTCTGGCAATGACCTTCCTGCCCCTTCCCCGTGTGCTTTCAGCAAGGGCTTGTTTCAAACAGGATCCTTAATGCATGAGCACCCCAAAGGTGTTCCTGTACCCTGGTGTCCACCGGGACCTCCGGGTTTCCTTTTTCAAGGCAACATCTGCTCAACTGTCCTGCATGGGTGTGTGTCCCCATCACCTCCAGAGCCACCGAGGGGCACCTGCAGCAAGTGGAGGTGTCCAAAGGAGGGCTTTCCTCTAGCTGGCTTGGGAACTCCCAGCAGTAAAAACACCTTCAGGGAGGAGTGAGGAGCCAGGGAGGGTCACGGCCAGGCACCATCATCACTGTCTGCAGCTGGACTGCAGCCCTTGGACGTGGAACAGCGTGGCACCGGAGGTCGCATCCGTGCTGTCAGCAGGAGCTTTAGCAGGGAGGGATTTCCCAAGGGGCAGATCATTGGGGTTCGGTAATCTCTGCAACTTTCCTCTGCTGAGACTTTCATCGTAGAGATTTTCTGACCTTTTTTGCCCTCTGGAACAAGCAGCATCTCTTCTGTGCCGTGTGAGCCCCTGGAGAATTAGCGGAGCCTTTTTTAATCCCAACCGACGGATGTGAGATGCAGTCCTGGCTCGTGCACAACAGTGGGCTGGTGCTCAGCACAGGAGGGAGCGGGAGCCAGAATAGTCACCTGTGGCCCTTTCCATGTCATGCTGTCCCTGGATGGTGGGTGACAGTGGGTGACAGCTTGCACAGGGTTGGAGGAGTCTTTGCTCCATGGTCTCTCCCCAGTTTGATTGGTACATCACGGGCAGGCTGGCCCTGCAGCCAGCATCGCCCATGCTCTCATCCTGGCTTCACCAAGGATACGCGTAGCTTTGGGCAAGTTCCCGCAGTCCTCTGTGGCCAAGCATCCACGCAGAGATAAAAGCCCTGTCTCACTTCACGGGGCTTTGTGAGGATCTGTGGGCGATAGCAGGGTGCTTTGAAAGGGAAACGTTTTAAGTGTTTGTCTGCAAACCACCTCTGAGATGGACGCATGCTGTTGTGGTTTTCAGAAAATGTCTTTATTTGTCCTATCTGAAAGGAAGTGATTCCCCCTCTGTGCCTAGTCTTCAAACGCCCCCTCTTTGCTGGGGGGGGGGGGGGTGGTGCAGCAGACCCCACCTCACTATCAGTGCACGAATCCCCTTTTTTCTGCTGTATTTTGCAGGCTCCGACCGCTAGATATCGAATTCATGAAACGCCTGAGCAAAGTGGTCAACATCGTCCCCGTGATTGCAAAAGCTGACACGTTAACGCTGGAGGAGAGGGACTACTTCAAACAAAGGGTAAGGGGCTGGCGGCTCTTATCTGGGCTCCCATCTCTTGTCTCCCATCCCCTCCTGCCCCTTTCCCCCTCCCCAGCTCCCCCTGCCTTCCCCCGGCCGGGCTGGGAAGGCGAGCTCCTGGCCAGGAGCCCAGCACATTCCTCCGGCTGCAGCTCTGAGCGATCCCACGTGGCCGGAGGAAAGGCCTGCGCTCCAAGCAGTTCCTTGTGTTTCTCTTGGATCTTTGACAGTGCGGGATAAGTTTCGAGCTGTAAGTCTCGGGGCCTGTTTCTCCTGCCTCCTTTGTTGTTGCTATTTTCAGGCTGGTTTCTGTTATTTTGGGAGGCAGACGGTGCTGCACGTAGAGGCTGGAAACCCATCCTGGGCAGCACCATGCACTGATACAGGAACCAGGCAGAAAAATGTGGGGGTTTGCTGAGCTCAGCTGGGCAAGATTTATGGGGGAAGCAAGGCATGAAATTCCCTTTGATCACCTTGATCGGGAGCTGGCAGTGGGGAGCTGAGGAGGGGCTGTCTGAATCCACAGCAAGGCACGGGCTTTCCTCCATGCACGCCTGGTGCTGCCAAGAGGTGAACATGCCCCGCTTTGGGGTTCAGTAAGGGGCTATAAATCCGTTCGTGTAGCTGATGGATGTGGCTGCAGGCATGATGGCCTCAGCATTCCCTGTGGAAGTAAGCAAGCCACCAAGCTTGTTGGTCTGCGAGTCTGAGTTGCAGGGAAGTGAAGCAAAGGGAAAGGGGGTCTCGCCAAAAGGGCAGGTTTAGGGGCCACCTCCACTGGTTATGGAGAAGACGGCACATTAGCCAGGGGTTGTTTGATGCCTCCGTGGAGAAGAGGATGAGCCACCCCTTCCTGCACCAGTGTCTTCCCAGTTCTTGATGAGCAGGATCCAGCACTGGAATATCCAGTCTGATTTTGGGGGCTGAATCCAAACTCTGCAAGCAGTTCTCTTAGCAGTGAGCTAGAGAATGGCAGGAAATGGAGCCAAGAGGTAATCCAGGCTGGGCTTGATCGGTATGTCAGCCTGTTTACATGGAGATCTGCGAGGAGCTGGTATGGGAGGATGGGGAGGTGAGTCCACGGTGCCACATCTGCTTTCTGCGGTGGCTTTTGCAGACTGCTGGCTCTGTTCAGAGGTTATGAGTGCACTTATCTGGGTGTCTGCGGGTGACTGCTTGGCTCTAAATGACCTAAAATGTCACCTGGGCACTCTCAGCCGCTGATACCATCCTTGTGTAATGAAAGACCATGGGGAGACCGCCTGGCTCACCCACTGTGCACTGGCTTGACCCAGGATGAGCTTGCCCTATCTCTAATTACATTCCTGATTGTAACCAGACTCCCAAAATCCTTCCAGATGGAGGGAGAACACGTAGCCACGTGGCATGTGTTCAGTGCCCCTTCTGCAAGGGGTTGCCCTCCTTACACTCACGGCTCCAGATCTGCTGGTGCAAATGAGAGGGCAGGTAATCAGTCCAGGTGGGCACGGGCTGGGACCTTTTCCCTGTGCTCCAGCGTGCCTGTGTGCATGCTTCCAAAAAGCAGAGCCCCATCTGCATCTAGGTGTGTAGCTGGTTCCGAGAGGCTATAGGTTTTTGGGTGTGGATCGGGGTGGGCAGGTGATGGTGAAGCACCAGCCTGGCTGCAGGCTACCTAGGTTAATGCCAGCACTGCACTGAGTTAGGGGAACGGTCTCCAATGCCTTACGGAGTTGGCTTTGTTGGGTTGTTCCCCTAAAAATAGTGAGTGGGTTTGGCTGGGGGGGTTTCTTTGGGCTGGATCCGCTTCCTTTGCCAGCCTGCAACGTAGGGCTGACAGGGAGTTTATTGCCATAGGAAGTGATGGGAGCGGGTGCGCACGCTAAGTTTGGGTTTGCAGCTTTGTTGGAGAAGGCTGATCCTTCATGCTCCCCTGAGCTGAGCCTCCACCCAGGAATCAGATTTCAGCATCTCTTCCCCTTGCACAGAGGCAATATCCTTAGAGGCTGCTCTTCCAAGCTGTCTGTTTCCCTGTCCCCTTGGATCAGGCACTGCCATGACTCCTTTTCCAAGGAGCATAAGCAGACAACAGAACGCAACTTCTTAACTTTGGGTTACGTGCCTGGCAGCTACATTCCCCTTTGCTTGGTGCATCTTGTATTGTCTTATTGTCTTTTTCAATCCCAAAGCAACGCCCAGCTCATATAACTTCATCTCTCTCAGCCTGATGCATGTCTTGGCACCAGGTTCTTTCAGAGATTGCAGAGCAAGCGCTTGGTAGGTGTGTAGCAGTTAAACACAGGTATCTCTCCCCAGGGTGGGCAGTGTTTAGGATGGAGAGGGAAGATGTTGCTGCTGGGCGTTGCTGTGACCTGTGGGCATCGCTCACGAGAGCCTCTTGGGTTGGCTGGGAGCTGCCGCCATGGTGGGAGTTCAGCTCCTCTGCCCTTGTGTCCTTCACGTGTTCCTCTGCTCTTCCCCCCTAGATAATGGCTGATCTCCTTGCCAATGGGATTGATGTGTATCCTCAGAAGGAGTTTGATGAAGACTCTGAAGATCGGCTAGTGAATGAGAAATTCAGGGTTAGTGCATGGTGTTGCAGGTTGGATGTGTTTGGATGGGTCCTGCAGCTCCGGGTGCTGGTAATGTCCTGGGGGGGGTCTCTTGCAAAGTGCCTCTATTTTCTTTCCAAAGCTGCTGTGCCCCTGTCCAGAGGGGCTGCCCAGGACCTGGGTCCTGGGGTCTGCCCAAGACTGAGGATCCTGCCAGAGCTCAGAGCAGAGACAGAAAGAGGGTGAGGAAAGTACCTGGGGAAGGTGTCCTCTCCTGTCCATGTTGCTGCTCTTTACCCCAGCCCAGTTCCTCAAAGGCACCATCAGCAACCAGCGGGCAGGGAGGTCCCATGGCCCCTTGCCCTGCCCCAGGCACAGGGAATACTGGTGTCAGCCCATCCCTGGCTAGGGCAGCAGCCTTCCTGGCACCGGGAGGCAATTTGCCTGTAGGGTGCTCTGTTTTCATGGCTGTCAATTCCTTGCTATAGGAAGTAGCTAACAGTTTTTTGGCTCAAAAGAGTGGATTGGACAAATTCAAGGAAGTAAAATGTCTTTCAGGGACTCTAAGTACAAAGACACCACCTTGGATCAGGAAATGACCGAGCCACAGTTGCCAGATGCTGGCGAAGTATCATGGTAACTTTGCCCTGGCTGTATGCTGCACCCTGCCAATGGGGTGATGGGCTAGACTGGTTTTGGGCTGGTTTTAGACTGGTTTTGGACTGGGTACGTGTGTGACATATGCTGCTGCCCAGGTCCTGGGCTGCCTGCGGTCCCTGGCAGGCAATGCTGCTCAGGAGCATCGGAGACAGACCAGCTGATCCCATGAAACTCTCCTGAAAGCAGCTTGGTGTAGGATTTTGCTCGCTGGCTTGGTTTCCTGACCCGTTTTCAGGAAGAAAACATAGCCTTGTTTTTCTCTTTCCTCAGGAAATGATCCCGTTTGCAGTGGTGGGTAGTGACCAGGAGTACCAGGTTAATGGAAGAAGAATCCTTGGAAGGAAGACCAAGTGGGGCACCATTGAAGGTACCTTGTCCTTGTTTCCCTACCTCCTGAGCCCATCTCCCTGCCCTGACAGAAGTTGATGAGGTCCAAAACCAGCAGTAGAAGTTGAGGTGTATATAGTGCTTCCCTGCCCCTCCAAAGAAAATCACTTCCCCGGTGTTTGAGGACTGGAAACACCTTGGCCAATGCTCCCGCGCCGAGTTCCTGGGCCTTCGTGTGGCTTGGGGAGCTGCTGAGTGCCAAAGGGGACACTTCTGGGTGTCTTGTGGCCTGGCTTCTGCTTGTCGCACAGTTAAATGTCTGATGGCTGGATTTAAGGGCACACAGGTGATATCTCTGTATCTCAAGCCCAGATTAGAGCCTTCCCCTGGCATCTGTACCCTCCACCATGCATTTGGTTGGTGCCCTTGTGGGACCTCTTCCCTCTTCCGTTTTCATCCCATAGGCATCTTCCTTTTTTCTCCCCCATTTTAACTCATGGTCTAAAGGCTAGATGAAAGCTCCTGGCTCCAGCCCATCCACGTGTTTCCCTGTCCCTGGTTTCTGGCAGCCAACTGGCACATCTCCAGTGCCACCCCTCTTATCTTCCCCCCCTTCATTTCATAGGTTTCTCTCATTTATGAGTTTTTAATAGGAATCCTGTGTTGAGGGATGGTTTAACAAAGATGCCAGGAAGATCTGTATTTTAAAGCTCTGCTGCCCTCTTGTGCTCTGTCCCTGGAAGCTCTGAGTTTAGTGGGATTCATTAAACCACTCGCAGTCTGCATGTGGCATCTGCCTTCAGCACAGGGAGATTCCAGGACCCAGCCATGGCCACAGGCAGCTTTTGTACAACAGTGTTACTTGTTGTCTTGCCATTCCTGCATGATGTACAAACCTGTTTGGGTAAAAAAAAAAAAAATCAAAAAAGGGAGTTGATCCTCTAAATTCAAATGCCTGGTAAACTGCGAGCTGTCAGACTAATTGTGGTAGAGTAACACCCCTTGATTTTTCCCTCTTGCAAACACTCTTGCTTGCTCTAAGCCCTGTTCAGACAGCAGCAGTCTCTGTCAGCAAGAGATTGCGTCCTTCCACAGCACCAGCAGCCCGGGCAGCGCAGTCACTGACGTGCCAGGGATGCTGCAGGATGCTCATGGCAAACACTTCAGATGAAACACTTCAATGGAGACATGCCTGGCGCTTGCTGCAAAGCTTGCCCTGTCCCTTTCCCTGCCTTGTTTGGGGCACGCTTAAGCTTGTGTTTGTCCGAAGGGGGCTTTGCGCTGGAAGATGTTGCTGAGAGCTCCCTTGCTTGGTGGGACATGGTTGGAAGGGACTGGGAATGCTCAGTCAGACCTCACCAGCCAGCAGGTCATGCTGAGCTGGGGCAGGTACCTGGGTACCAACCTTACAGCAGCAAAGAGGACTCTCAAGTCCTGCACCGTATAGCCCCTGGGGTAAGTCCCCGTCTCGGCCCTCCGCACATTAGTGAAGCCCCACAGGGTCCTCCTTACCCCGCGTGGTTGCCATACTCATGCCGTGGTGCACGCTGATGGGTTTCTCTCTCTTTCTACCAGTGGAGAACACGACACACTGTGAGTTCGCCTACCTGCGGGACCTCCTCATCAGGTTGGTAGGACTGTGCCCTGTCCCTGTAGCCTTTGGTCACCAGGTGGCATCCAAAGAAAGGGGAGAGCCTGGCCCAGCTTGATGCACTGCTTCGCTCTGCTCCTCCCTCCCTCCCTCCACTCTCAGCCTGCTGCAATGCTGCAGCCCCTCACCGATGGGTGACCCCACTCGATGGGACGTGACTTCAGGGGGCTTTTCTCAGCTATGGTGCTGAGTTAAGGGAGGAGAGGAGCAGTGGATGGGTCAGGACAGACTCCCAAGACTGCTGGCAGCGTGCAATGTGGCTCCAGCTCACCTGCAAGCAGCTGGGAAGCCTTTTGGCTTTAGTGATCCCTCACCAGCCCCGGGTCCTACCCCCAGCCCGAAGACATCACCCTCCTGTGTCCCAGGATCGTGCCATTGTGGGGTCTGGGCAATCACCAGTCCCTCTTGAAAGAGGCATCCCTGCTGCAGGGGAATGGGAGGCTGAGCCCCTTTGGCTTGCCAGAGCGGGCATTGGGCTCCTCCTAAATTTGGCTGCAAGATAAACTCTGCACACTTGTGAGCTGTTGCTGGCAGAGAGTTGTGTGGGGCTACAAACCTGATCCCAGGGACTTGCAGGACTGGGGTCTTCCCGGGTAGGTGTCATACAGCCAGGGCTCCTGCGTACCCAAGCACAGGCTGTTGGTACCAGTGAAGGCTTCTGGTCCTGACTGCCCATAATTGCCTTTACTTCCCTCCTGTGCCCTAAAGGTATTGTTAAGCAGTAAAGCAGGAGGGGAAATTCGGGCTGGAGGGGGTGTATGAAAGCAGAGGTTGGGGGGGTGCAAGGGTTGGGGTGGCAGAGGCTGGGCTGGCCGAACCTGCGCCCAGTGAGGTGCGATTGCCCCTGTCTCCCTTTCCCGCAGGACACACATGCAGAACATAAAGGATATTACCAGCAACATCCACTTCGAAGCCTACAGGGTCAAGAGGCTGAACGAGGGCCAGAGCTCGCTCTCCAACGGCGTGACCGACAAAGAGCTGGTGGCTAACGAAATGTAACCGTCTCGCTCTGTAGCCAGGACCTTGCTCGCTCACGCTCGCTATTTCTCCCCTCTTCCCCCTTTATTTTTATATAAATCCTCTGCCACTGTCCCTCTTCCCCCAACCCCCCCAAACCCCCCGCCAATGTTAACTGACCAAATAACCAGATGCCGTCTCTGTCGTGCGGAGTGGGGCGACCGCTCATCCTCCCCCGCTTTGTGGCATGAGTTTTCTTCTCAGCCCCTGGTCCAGCACCCCTGGGCTGGGGACCCGTCCCCCCGCTGAGGTCGGGCTCTTGCTGGTCCCCACTGCTGGCCTGACAGCCGAGCTCGGGGGAGCAGATCCACGAGGCCGGTGGGGTTGGGGTGTCCCCAAGAGCCCTGCCTGCCTCTCTGTGCAGAGGCTCTTCTCCGTCCGTTGAAGGCAAGGGTTCCTCCAGGTGAATGTAGCCTTCGGAAGAAAGGTACGGTGGTATGAAGAGAGCAAGACAGTGCCATCCTTGTCTCCTGCCGCCTCCTCTGAGCCCTCTGCAGCCCTCCGGGACCCGCCAGCCCACAACCCAACCCCTCTACCCTTCCTACATGCAATAAACTGGGAGTGTTTAGGTGTCACCTCGCCTGTCACCGACCCCCGGCCAGGCAGAGTGACCTGCTTTGGGAGAAGTGCCTTTTCAGACCGTTACCTTGCAATAGTGGGGGAGAGAGGAGGGAGGGCTTGCCTTGTCTGTCTTTGCAGCCTGCAAAAGGCCTGCGACACTTTGTAGAGACTCCTTTTCCCTCTCCCTTGGACCACAGATGTGGCTGATGTCCTGGGAACACTTGTATATTTATTTTTCATTCAGTTGGGTGGGTTTTTTCCACTGAAGGCTTGGAGTATGTTTGTCCGAAGGGGGCTGAGAGTGGAACGTCTCTGCAAAGCGGTGGGAGGAGGCAGAGGGTTGTCCTGTCTGACCCTTGTGATTCTCGGGCTTTTCCCTACGTCAGAGGAGGCTGTTGGGTATTTTTTTAATTATTTTTTTTTTATTTTTTGGATCCCCTGTGTGACATGTGTCCATGTAACACGCTCCTCTGTTTTGCTAGCCCTTGTGCAAGGGGACTGTGCATGAGCGGACCGAGCCCTGCAGCTGTGTGGAAGGCTGGAGTGGTGTTTGTGGGTGCTGTGCCCCATGGCCCCCCCCTCCTCTGCCCCCCCCGCACCTCCTCCTTCAATGAATCTCCAGTAAATAATACCTTGCAAGGGGGTCAGTTAAATAACGCCGTGACACAGGAGCGGGTGGTCCTGGAGCGGAGCTCTGCAGTCCTGCCCCTCCACCCCAGCTCCGCTTGCCTTCCTGTTGTCCGCTCTGTCAGTCTCCGTATCCTCTCTAAGGGATAAAACTTTCTGCAAATCACCCTGTTGGGGGGGGACAGGGGGACGACACATACTAAAATGGCAGCGTGTCCCATCCTCTAGCACTGGAAGGCACCTACAGAGCCCACCCAATTGTCTCCACGGGGGGCAGAGCCACCTTCTTCAGCACAGGTGACCAGGAGGAAGGAGGAGGTTGCTCGCGGCTTCATGGGGATGCCCAGATGACGTTGCTCAGCGGAGGGTTTGCAGGGGCTCCCCACACATGTCCCCCCCCCGTAGGCAAAGGGGTACGTGCGAGGAAGTGCATCGCAAGGAGAATCCGCTCTCCTCCCTTAACTCATGTTCCCTCCCTCGCAACAGCACAACAGAGCTGTTGGGGAAGAACATCTATCTACTTGCTGACTTGCTATATTTTAGCAAAAACAAAACCAAAAAAAGTGTATTACCTGAAAAAATATATATATTTCAAGTGTTAAAAAAACTATGAATGGGGAGAAAAATCTCTTATGTGAGGCACTTCTGCAAATGTCATCTTAAACTTTTTTTTTCCTCTAGTTGATATCTCAAGCTGGGCCAAGCAAGACATGCCGCTTTCTCCTTTGTAACCTGATTATTTTTTTTGGAAGAAAAAAAAATAATACAATAAAAAAAAACTTCATCCAGATCTATTAAAATGGCCTTTTGGGGGTTATAAGCATTATGACAAATTTAGTCCATTTTTGTATAAATAATAGTGTTTAATATGTATTTCCCAAAATAAATGTTTCGAATGCAAATAGAAGGAGGCTTGTTTGGAAATGTCTGTTCCCAGCCATGGTGTGATTGTTACTGCACGGACCCCACGGGGCTGTGGGTGATGGGAGAGTCCAGCTCCAGAGCTGCTGTGCTCTGTTCATTTTGGGGTGAATGTTTTATTTATTCCTAACCCCCTTAACTCTTCCTACTTCAGATACCTGCCCCAGGTACTCTACGAAATGCTGGAGCTGCTGGTGCTGAGCACCCTGGGGTCCGAGCCAGCACAGCCTCTGTGTCCTTGCAAAACCTGAGGGAGGCAGGTGGGTCCCCTCCCTCTGCTTTCATAGCGAAGCCGTTTCAGCTGCAGTTGCTGGTATTTTTATTAAGGGGGTTGCACCTAATTCAAGACCAGACAGCAGCTTACATGTCACACAAATGTGGCTTTGGCTTCACAGGCAGATGGTCTTCAAAACCTTTTGTGACCGCAGGTTGCCCTTGAGATGCCCTTGGAAGTTGGCTTCACTTTGACGACTCACCCTTCCTAAAAACCACATTCTCCCTGGTGTTACAGACAAGACACGGTCCAGTCTGGTGTTTTAATATGTATCTTACACCTCTATTGTATTTTTTCTCCCCATGTCAGTTGAACTCAAAAGCCATCTGGACAACCAGCTCTAGGTGACCCTGCTTGAGCAGGGGGTTGGACCGAATGACCTCCAAAGGTCCCTTCCAACCTCAACCCCTCTGGATGCTGTGGTTCTGGAACTGTATGAAAACAAAACCAACAGGACAGAAGTCAGGTTGGGTTGGGTTGGGTTCCTATGGGTGTGTAGAGTACAGGACAGGCTTATGTACATTTTCTGCTTTTCTGGGTTTCAGGCCATTGAATCAGCTCATCTCGTATGGCATCCAGTGAGGTGTGCAGTAAACTTTGTTGATGGGCCTCCATTTGCCCCAGTGCTAAACCCATCCCTAGCAATACCCCCCCTTTACCCCTCCCCCCCTTTTTTTTTGTGCTATATTGCAGTGTCGTGCTTGCTTTAGCTCAGACACTCCTCGCCCCCATAGCTCTTCTCTACCAAATGAGTCCATTGGGGAGAAGCAGTGAGATCAAGGTGTTCTCACTATTGTAACTGGAGCAAGACCCAGAGCAAAAGCTCTTAGGGGGGGGGAAAAATCAACATGTAGTCATAGTAATTACAAACATGGACCATGGTCTTTGCTTCTGGACAAATCTGCAGCAGCTTTTCCCCATATGATGGTTTTTCTTGTGCTGGTGTCTGGTTTTTTTTGAAGCTTTCCTCAATGCCGGCATCTGCCGTGCCCATGGAGGGAGATGGGGCAGACAATGCTCCGGGACTGTCCAGACAGATGCTCTCCTGGTGACAGATTGAGAAACCACTTGTGGTTGGGGTGAGGGGAAGGCGGGCAAAATTCCGGACCTCAGCAATAAGAGCAGCTTTTGTTTAGGCCAGAGGAGGAGCTCGGCAGGTTGGAGGTCTGTTCATGGGAATGGCGCAGGGAATGGCTTCCAGATGTTAGGAAGCCCTGGAGAGGTGGGGTTAGCGAAGGGAGAGCAGCAATGCCAGATGTGCCAATGGAACAGGGGGTTGTGTTGTGCTATGGGAAAAATCCCAGCTGGGGGAAGGGTTTGCCATTGTAAAATCCACCCCCTTCCCTCCCCAGAGCCTTGGTGTAGGGCAGGAGTGACCTGGGAGGAGGGCGGATGGGGAGGGTTTGGGCAGAGGAAGCAGGCAAGGGGCTGCTTCCCTTGCCCATGGCCTCCTGAGCTCTCTCGTAGGGAAATTAGCCTAACGATGCTGTAGCTGACAGAAAGGGCCTCGCACTAATGGCTTATTGAGTGGCCTCACTTTAACAAATGAGGGAAATGAAGATGAGTGAGAGTTTAATTACTGATCAGAGCAGGGCTTTCTGCAGCGAGGACTGGTGCTTGCTCCCCTTCGCCTGGCTGCGGGAGGGAGAGGAGGATCCCCCAGCACAGCTGGGCTCTTGGGGTGCCTGGCAGCATTGGAGGAGATGGCTGCTCAGCCGGGCTGGGTGGAGGTGGGTCCCAGTTCCACCTGACCAGCCCGACCCAGAGAGCATCACCATCATCCGGAGAGGATGACTATAAATAATAAGAATAAAAGGGAGTATAAATAATTAAAGCAGCTCATAGTGAGTAGTTCCTGAAACGTCTGCCTGATTTAAAAACTAATTACTTGGAGGGTAATCACCACCAGAAGCGCATATATTTACCCACAATGCTGCTCTTCCCTCCTCTTCCTTTCGCTCACCCTCTCCTGATTGCTATCCCAGGCATCGGTGCCCAGACTTATCACTCATCCACAGCGCACAATAAACTGTGTTGTACTCGTCCATCTCCCTGATTAATAATGTCATTGGAGACCTGTTCAGGGAGGAATAAATCCTCTCCGGGTAGGAGGCCAGGTGCTGGCAAGAGGGGAAGCTGCGGCTGCATGGTACCCGCAGAGCCCGAGCCCTCGGAGCTGGAAGCCTGCTCTGCCCCAAAGGGTCACCTCCTGCTCCAGGGATGGTCCCTTTGCCTGAGCCTGCGCTACCCAAAAAGCAGGGTACCACCGAGTCACCGTGAGCCCAGGGTACCCGAGGGGGATGCATCATCACCTGCTCAATATGAGCTGCTGTTAAGAGACTTTTCTGGATCATTACTCTTACACACCAGCCCATAGTGCGCATCAAAACCTGAATTTGGTGATGTGGGACCTGTCCTCATGGGAAACATCTCCTTTTGATGTGCAAGCCGGGCTGCAGCAGGCATAGGCAGAGCTGGTGATCTCGAGCTTTAATTACTGTGAAGCTGCTGCACTGCAGTTGAAAGCCTCGGGTTTTTTGATCATCTTCACGGCTCCAGCAGAAAGGAAGATTTGTCCCTCTGTCTCCACTCCTGTGCCACCCCCTCGCGCTAGCTCCATCGCACAGGGTGCTGGCCCCAGCCTGCCTGCTCCTTCTCAAAACCACAGCAAAAACTTTACTTGCATGCCCACAGCAAGTCGAAGTTTGTAACTTTTTGCTACAGTTTAGTTTGTATTTATCTGGCTGAGCTTGTGTCTGGTCCTATACAAATTAATAAATAATTCTCACCATCAGCCTGATTTAGCAGCAGTATTGCACTGCGTTGCTTCATTTAGGAAAAGAGAATAATTTATTCCTAACTTATGGGATTCAGGAGACTTCCACCCGCAGCCCACGATATTTTCTCATTAACATTACCCAGCTAAGCTAAAAACTGCAATTTCATAAGTCACGCTTCCTTCAAAGGCACATTACCAGCTTCCCAGGGACTCCAAAAGTTTACTGAAGCTTAAAGACATACCTCATAGCATGCAGTAATGTACCAAAGTCCCTCTTCTTATTACTCCTGAAACCGTCTTTTCTGCAAGTTTCCCTCCCCTGAACTATTCCCATCATGAATAACCCTGCAAGGATGGCACCACGTGCCCAGCCCTGCCTGGGGGCTGGCGGTGATGAGCCTGGGCATCCCGACCGAGCCCTTACAAACAGCAGCACGACACATGTTGGTCATTACTCCCAACCCTGCGCTAACAAACTGATACGCTAAGCCAGAGCCGCTTAGTGGGGTTCCCAGCACCAAATTTTGTTGTAGACATGTGTGTACAATGCAATGGAGGTTTAAGCGAGTGATACCGGGCAAAAGAAGACTAGCATTAAGTCAGTCTTTATCAAGAAGGTAAAAAGAAGAAAATATTTAGCTGGAAAACAGAAGAAAGGCAATTGTTGTGTGAAGGAGTTTGTAGCTTTGCCCTCCATGCCCCTCAGGGCTCAGCCTGGACTGCTGCGTGCCTGTTTCTTGGTGAGCTGGGGAAATCACCCCAGATCTCCCGTGCAGCTGGTCCCATGCTGGCATGTGCCCCGGCTGTGCCTCTTGCAAGAAGGAGATGGAGCTCACAAAGAATTATGGGGGCTATACAGGTCTGACAGGGCAGACGCCCTGTTCCCAAGGTAAGAGGCCCCTGGCACGCCGTCCCCAGCAGCCCACGGTAAGAAGCCGGTGCTCGGTGCCCACCTCGCTTTCCTGCAACGGCTCCAGGAGAGCGGACGTAGTTTTTTGCAGGCTGCCCTGCAGAAACCTCCCTACTCCTGCGGGTTCTTCGCCACTGGGATCCCGTGGGCTCAGCTGGGCTGTGGGATGACAGACCAACCTTTTGGGGGGGCTTTCACAGCGTTGACAGCAGGTGGGAATCACTGACCTGCCTTAGGGCTGAGCGATAGCAGTAAGACCTGATTTCAGAAGAAGTCAGGCCATAGGAAGACTGATACCTTTTGTCCTTTATCCTCCCCCCTGGGGCTTTGCTGAAAACCACATAAGCCAAAAGGTTTCTTTTTTGTAGTTTTTTTTTAGTGCTGGGGTCTACCCACAGTGAGAGCATGTGGTGGAGGGGCTGGGATACAGGGAGATGGATGACTCTGTGTGAGCTCTTGTCACAAAGAATCATCAAGACCCAGGGCTTAGTTATTTTAATCTGTATACCATTTTTAAAGGTGGCTTGTTGGCTTTTTTTTTTTTGGTTAAGTCACAGCTGAAAGCACTTGCTAGCAAAGTTTACAGACCCCATATTTTAACAGTAAAAATTATAGCCTTTCAAGAACCATGCCCTGAAGTAGTTTTGCAGAGGGCAATGACAGGGAAGCAGAAAGAGCCTTAGTCCCCTTCTGTACATCCACATGGTCTTATACTGCATTAGCCCTAGGCTTAAACTGGGCGGGGGGAGCAGAGAGCGCTTGGTGAGTGCTGCCGCCAGCGATCCCCCTTCTCTGCCCTTCCCCTCTTCTGCAACCAGCCTCAGAAGAAAGTCAAGATTAAAATCATATTCCTAAAGCAAAATTACACATTGGAGACTCCACAGCCCTCCCGGGAGGATCAGGGCATTCCTCTATAAATATCTGTCTCGATATGTTTAATTTGCAGATGAAATTAAGCCTGGGAAGAAAAGGAAGGCTGTCTTTTCATGTGTGGGCTGTCCAGCTTTGCCTTGAATATCAAAGTGAGCCAAGTTACAAAGCACCGACTCTCTGGGATTATCTAAGAAACCTTGTAGGTCCCAAGTGACGGCGGTTACGGGATCAAAAGGTGTGGTACTTATGCAGAAAGCCAGAAAAAGCCAGCATGGTTCTTAGATCAGCCCCAAGGAGCCAAATCTCAGGTCAGTTTGCAGAGTTCAGAGATTTCCAAGGAAACAAGGAGGTGGGTGAGGAACCAGGAGAGGCTGGGCTTTCACATGGCCTTTGGATTAAATATTAACTTGCTGCAGTGGGTTATGAGGATAAATACTTTCATTAATCATGTATGTGCTCATTATTATGGTGAGAATAGACCATTCAAGCTTTATCTGCATGAGCATTTCAACGCCACCCTCCCATTTTCTCCTCATAGCTTTCTGTAAACCATCATCTTTCATGCTTTTTCTCTTTGGAAAACTTTTTTCCATGAACAGTTTTATTGGTTTTGACATTTAATTGGTTAGGCTTCGAAAGCATCAGCTGAAAAGATTTAGCATGAGGATGAATGGGCAGGAGAAAATGTACCTCTAGCCAGTTAAAACAAGGAAAGTGGAGCAGGGTGATATTTCTGGGACAGCCCATGGAAGTGGGAGCCTGATCTGAGGTGGGAAAACAGCTCTCGCCAAAGGGATCTGCTGCTGTGTACCAGTGACAACTTATGCAGACATTCAGTGTGATGTGACAGCACAGCCCCAGAGCACTGGGGGAATTTTGAATGGGATTTTCTTGCAAAGTACTTAGCTAGGCAGAACTGTGGGCCCAATTTGTCTGTACAAATGAGAAACAGCGCAGGATAGTGCAATAGGCCTGCATCATTATTACAGCCTGTTGACATTTTTCATATTAAAAATACTTAGCTGAAAAAGGTCTTTTTCATCATCCATTTCATTAAAAATTGGAATTTTTCCTTCGTTTCCCCAATTTTATTGAACTTTTCAATCATCATAACTTTCTTCAGCTTTACTTCCCTTCTGTTTTTAGCTGTTCCTTGCAATTATTTGGTGCTTTCCTTTTTATTCCAGTAATTTTTTTTAAAGACTTGAATAGAAAGAAGAGGGAAGATAGATTAACATTTATACTAGAACAGAAAGTGGATGTATGGCCGAGAGTCTAAAACCCTATCATTAGCAATATTTAATAAGGAACGAAATTATTTCACAAGCTGAGATGTCTGCAAATGACTTCTGAAACTCTCCAAAATGGAAGGGAGCTTATCTAGTGGAGGAGAAAGCCGACTGATGGATTAAGATACAAAGCATTTGGAAAGAGGTTGAAGGAGCATCTCTAATGACCTTCTGTCCCACTATGAAGATTTATGGATGTTGAGCATAGCTGCCTCTGAAGCACCCATCTCTGGGTGAAGGTAAGACCAGGGCTGGCACCTTGGAGGTGCCTTCTGCTCCCCAAAAGAAACCCTTCTCCTGCTGGCACCCGCTGTGTCCCTCCATGCTCCTTCCCCTGGGCTGGCTGCAGTGGCTTGTCTCCACCGGCATGTGCAGAAGGAGGTGCTGAATCCATTTTCAGTCCTATGAAGGAAGAGAGTGGGAGTAGATGCTTGATGTTTCCTTTTCTGAGCACTTCTGCAGTCTGGCATGGAGGAGGAGCGGGCAGATTTGAGGTCGTGCCGGCAGCCGTAGCTGGGACACTTCCCACTGGTTTGGAGGCTCTGGTCTTGCCACCTAACCCTACCTCAATCTGGTGTCTTTGTTATTATTTTTAGCAGAGCACACCACACTCTTAGTACTTCTTGCTACAGGAGAAAACTGATTTAAACAGGGTCTTTTTGCTATTGTCAGCCAGGCCTGTGTGCAAGATCATAAACGTCAGCTTTAGAGCACATGCAAGGTGGGGAGCAAAGCAAGTGCTGCTGCATTGCCATAAAGCATGTTGGGCTGTGCAAGGTTTGCTGGAGAGACAAAGCACAAAAATAATAGTTGTGCTACGGTAAGGGGCCCAGGGACTATTCCTGCAAGCCTCCTGTGCTTGCAGGACCACTGCGATGCTTCCCTGCTCCCGCTGCCAGCACAGGCAGGCTTGGCTGGGCACTGAGGCTACAGCCAGCTGGGTGCTGCAGCAAGCGCCGGTACCTGCCTGCATCTTATTGTCATCGTGCAAGGACTGGGGAACTGGAGGTGGCCTGACAAACAGTTGCACAGTTGTCTGCCCTCCTGGTGCAAAATTAGCTTAATTGAAAAGCAGTAAGTGCTATCAGCTGCTGGTGCAGGTGCTCCACTCCTAAACTCTCCAGAGGGCTTAAAAGCAGCAGCTGTTTGCTATCAGAAGCGGAGGGGTTGAGAGCGTGTTGGGTGGGAAGTGTTGCCCTGAGCAAGGACACATGGGGCTGGTCTGACCCAGAGCTACTGAGATGGCTCTGTGCTGCTGGCAACTTCTGCAAGAGCTGGAGCTGTGATGTGTGAAGAAGTAAGTTCAGTGAGTTTTTATTCTGCTTTAAATATAAATGTAACATTTTGCACTATGAGCCAGCTTTCTCCAAAAGCCCAGGGCTGTGCAGGTACCCTGCTGCATGTGCTTTGCCTTGAGTGGGGATGAAGCGGTTTTTGAGTGTTTGGTTTTGATTATGCAAAGTGGGATATTTAGGGGGAAGGGGAAGTAAGTGTTTGTTTTAAATCTAGTGGAATATTTCTTATCTGCAACCTGAGCTCAGATGAAGGGCTAGCTCCAGAGCAGAAGTAGAGAACAGGGAGATGCAGGGAAGAAAGGGCTTTGAGCACTGGCTGGAAAGACACAGTTTAGACCTCTGCAGTTTTCCAGGGACTGTGGTGTGCCAAAGCTGAGTGCTCTGAGTTTGATACCAATTTACCTTTGCAGGCAGCATGCCGATTCTTGCTGTGCTGGTTATAGTTCAGCAGAGACTGGATTAATTGGTGGTTTTCATTCCTATTAAACCAGGGTGTATGTATATGGTAGACAGGGTCCTTTAGCATCCAAAGCCTACATAGCTATGCTTTCATTTAAGCACAGTTTATATCTACATATTTCATGCAGAATTTTTTTTGCATCAAAATTTCTGTGTAAAACCTGGTGCAGATGGATGGGAGAGTGTGTCTTTAAGCCCCTGTGAGCTGTGATCCCTTAAAGTTAGAGTACTTTCTCAGGCACGTTGGTGGCAATAGAAGCTGATCCCAAGTCAGGTCTGTGCATGCTCTGAGCCAGCATGGTGTGAGCCCTTCCCTTTTCGTTGGGGCCATGGTCCCCCATTTCTCTGTGTTCTGCATCGTGTGGGTCAAAACTACTTGGTGGCCAGACCTTTTCCTGCTGAGCACAGAGAAGATGGTAACTCAGCTTGCACTATTGATAGGTTCTGCAAACCTGCGGAGATGACTGGTTGTCTCAGACACAGGACTGGGCTGGAAAATCCTGTATTACAGTTAAAAGTAACATATCTAAAAGATGTGCTTGGAGGGCTCTTGTTACCTCTGTTTGTGCTGCTGCTGCTCTTACCTGGGACGCATGTGGTTGCTGCTTGGGAACAAAATGGGCAGTTTCTTAATGCTGCTACCCTGCGTCAGCAGGACAGGGTAGGTCATCACCCCTGCTTCAGGGTTACTGCATTTCACATCAGTTATTGGGGTTGGAGGCCCATCAATATAGTCATTGCTACGTATGTCCAGGGTCCAACTGCCTGCAATGTGAATGGTTGCATTTAAAATTAGTCAAGCCTGCTGAGCAGAGCCAAGCTGGGACGGGTGAGCACTAGGGCTGATGGGCTGGAGCAGTGACTGGGCACTGCACACCTCGGTGTCCACCACAGCTCTGCATCCTCTTAAAATAAAAATGTGGCTGAGATTAAAACACGAGTCCTGCATTGGTGGTGCTAAACCCCCCACCAGTCTCCGCAGAGAGCTTTGAATACAGGTATGGCAGAGCAGTGATGGTCTCCACATCCCTGGTGCAGGCAGGGAATGAGGTCTCTTTCCCCAGGTGCAGGCAGGGGTGGTTGGCCCCAAGCAGCTTTCCTGGAGGATGAACGTACTCCCATCCCTTTGACTTCCTTGCTTGTGAGGAGTGATCAAAGTGCAGCCTTTCAATTTCATAACCCCAGTAATCGCTCAAAAAAGAATCACTCCCTAAATATCGCAGGGATGGTATTTTGAGTCTTGGCCGCTTCACCTGGGAAACGGACTCTTCTGATTCAGCTTGTTTGAATCATTTTAACAGTTCTTAGTGAGAAAAAACTGTCTGTATCCTCAAGGCAAGTGTATTTGGGCAAAGCAATAAGAGAGACTTTAAGAGGTTTGGAGGTTACAGTGGGAAATAGCAGTTATTCCCAATAAGCAGTGTTAAATGAAGTGCTGCTGACAGTAGCCTGAGGCAGGTTCAAGAGTTTCAAGATTTGCAACTAAGAGATTAACCAAAATAGATGTCTTATTACAGGCAAGTTTGTATCTAAATCATTTAAAGTGCCTTTAGATGCTGTACTGTTTTTCCTCCTAAGTGCTCGTGGTGTATCTGCAGCTTCCTCCTGGCTTTTGGGAATGAGCAATGAAAGGGCCCTTGATCTTGGTGAGTTTAAGACCCTCTGATGAAGGAACAAGGACCCAGTGGATCAGCAGGTTCCTGTTTGATGGGAGGCTGCTTTAGCAGTGCTCCTATTTTACACCAAGGAGAAATCCTGGCTCAGGTCCTCCTCCTGGTCCCTGCTGGATGCTCTGCTGCGTATCTGGCTAACAGTTACAGCCCAGAGAGGATGCACTGAGCAGTGGGCTTTGTCAAAGCTCTGGGTGTAAAATGCCTCTGAAGGCATAGCAGCAGCATGGCCCTGAGCTGGACCAACCTGGTCCTTAATTTGCAAAGGCCATAGGATGCTCAGAAGAACAAGTGTTGTGTTTAGAGCTCTAAATGAGAACGGCCATCTCCAGGCACAGGTGAACACAAAATATCCTCCTCTCCTGGGCAGTGCCATCCATGCTGAGCCCAGAGTCCAGCTGCTGCTATCAATTCCCTGTCATCCTGCAGGACTTCTCATGGGCATGGGTCACCCACCAAACCCTGCTTTGAATGTGGGATGTTGAGTATTTCTTCTGTGCTGAACTGACACTGGAAGGAAAATCAGTGTAGGGCTGGCAGCTTGGGGTTACTGAAACAAATATCTGCCATCAACAAGGACAGTCACTGGCACTAAATCTTGGCTGCAACCTGGATAAGGTGTTGTGGTTTCAGCCCGGCCCGTAAAGCACCACACAGCCGCTGGCTCACTCCCCTGGCCACGGTGGGATGAGGAGAAAATACAAAGGTGGGCTCGTGGGTGGAGACAAGGACTGGGAGGGATCACTCACCACTTATGGTCACGGGCAAAAGACAGGCTCAACTTGGGGAAGAAATGAAATCAATTTAATTTACTACCAATCAAATCAAAACAAGGATATTAGGAAGTAAAACCAAACCTTAGAACACCTTCCTCCCTACCCCTCCCTCTTTCCCGCCTCAACCCCACTCCTGATTTTCTCTCCCTCCTCCCCGTGGTGGCGCAGGGGGATGGGGATTGGGGTCACCTCACCTGAGGGGCAGGACTCCTTGCTCGTTCCCTGCTCCACCGTGGGGTCCCTCCCATGGGAGACAGTCCTTCACCAACTGCTCCGGCATGGGTCCCTTCCACAGGCCGATCTTCAGTCACAGACTGCGCCAGCGCGGGCTTTCCCATGGAGTCATGGCCATTTTGGGGGGCACCTCCCTGGGCTGCCGGTGGGCAGCTCCACTCTGTGGGCTGGGGGGGGACAGCCTGCCGTCTCACCGGGGGCTGCAGGGGTATCCCCTCCTCCCCCGCTCCTCCTCCCCTCCTTCACTGACCTCAGTATCTGCACAGGGGTTTCACTCATGTTCCAATCCCCCTACTTGCTGCATGTTCCCCTTCTTAAACCTGTTCTCCCAGAGGCGCTACCACCATTGCCGATGGGCTCGTCCTGGGCCAGAGGCGGGTCTGACTCGGAGCCAGGGAAGCTTCTGGCAGCTTCTCACAGGAGCCGGCCCTGCAGCCCTTCCCTTGCTGCCAAAAAACCAGTGCCACACAAACCCATAACATAAGGTAAATTTCAATGTAATGGACGTAGAATCAACAGGTCCAAGGGAAATTATCTGCAAAAGAGGGGCAACCTCCAAAAAGAAAGGTGGGGAGAAGGGCAGAGATGTTTTGAGGGAGCTGGTCTAAACTTGGGGAGCAGCCTGGAGTGCTGATGCTGAGGCAGGAAAATGGGTGTTTGTTATTGGGGTGAGATTTCTGTGCTCCTTGTGTTTGCTCAAGTCAGGAGCAGTTGATTTCTGGAAGCTCTCCAAAGCTGGGATGTCAGGTTGATTTGGCAATTGCACGTCCCTGTGGAGATGAGCTGGACAACCAGGGGGCTTGCAGCTCTGGAGAGGGATGGGCTTTTCCCAGTTGGGTGCTTAGGGGCATCGGCAGTTGTGCCAGGGATGTTGTGCAGGTAGATCAAAAGGTCTGTGAGAGGAAGGTATAGATCTCTACCGAAGGAATACCCTGGCAGAGCTGAAACCAGAGAAATGGAAATCCAAAGAGGTTTCCAGCTATGAGGGTTCAACGTGCTGAAACCATCTTGGAGCAAGCTGGTGAGGGCCTGGCAGGGGCTGGGTGATGCACTCTCTCACAGGGAGTTACTAGGGCTCAGCCTTGCTCACCATGGGCAGATGGTGTGAAATGCCTAGAATGCCCTGGGGTCTGGGAAATCAGTCCCTCTGTATGAGGCCAGCCTGAGCCATGCTCGAAATGTGAAATACTTTTTCTCTTTTTCCTTGTTTGTTTCCAGGTTCTAAATATGAATGACACTTCTGTGTCATTCAATAAACCTGAGATTGCAAGTTTTTCTCCATGTGAACAAGGAAAAATGTCTCCAAGTGTCTTTGCAATGTTACTTTTTTAAAAAAGGGAAGAAATGTTGCTCTAGGGAATCTGATCTTCATGGTGACCTAATGACAGTGTAGCCTCCCCTGCCCAGCAAGCATGTAAGATGTCATTTCAAAAACAGTACAAAGCAAATGAAAGTCTAATTTTATTTTCTGTCTCGCATGTTGAATGAGCTGGTGGCAGTAACTTGCTGCGTGTGGACAGAGTGATCTGGTGGCAGTGTGGCCTCACATCCCCTCCAGTGCTAATGGTTTTACCAGGGGTTGCCAAAGGAATATTGCAAGTACCAGGTATGAGTTATAGCACCTCTGTGAGCTGAGGAAGGGTTGTTTTTTCTTGTTATTTGATAGGTGGGGGAACTGAATCTCAGAGAGGCTCTACCAGCAGTCAGTTTTCCCTTTCGGTAAAATGGAGGGACATCAGATGTTGTTCTTGTCAGGCCTCTTCCGTGGTATTTGTGATGGATATCTGGATGACAGCTATCCCACAACCCCTCTTTAAATGTGACAGGAGGCCCTGTGTAAGAGGATGAAGGAAGCAAGGCTGATATCTGTGATGAGTGCCCTGCTTTTGCAGGACTCTACGCACTTGCCAGTTTGAAGGACCACATTGCTCCAGGCTTTCGTTTCCTGCAGTGAAAGTACAAGACTCTGAGTGTTAATGGCAACAGATGGAAACCTGGCTTTTCTGGAGGCTTTTAAGGGTATGCCCTGACTGCCACAATCACTGCAGGTCTGTCAGCCAGGGGCTGTCTGGGCTTTCACTGTCCAAGTCCCCCCTTTATGCTGGGTCCCACAGCTGTAGGGCTGACCCCTTCCCATGCCAAAGTCCGGCACCCTGTCTGTACACTTGCCTTACTTGTGAAGCTGGGGGATTAAATGCACTAAATAGCTGGAATAATCCAGTCCTTGAGGCCTTTGAGGAAAGTAGGGGAGTCTACCTGCCTTGTCCCATTGCAGCAGACAGGTCTATGCGGTGTGGTGGGATGAACCCAAGATAAAGCTGAGCTTGGATCAGGCTTTTGATTTCACCTGTCCATGAACATGTTCTGTGTTGTCATTGCTGCTGCTATGTTTATCAGGAGTCTTGTGACACCTAGTGTTTTCATTTCTCCTGGAGTCTGGTGATCTGATAGCATCCCTCTTTCCCAGGTGAGCCTTTATAGCCCTTGAAGAGGCAGAGGTGCACTTCAGCAAGTGAAGCCTGGGGCCCTAAAATACTTGCTTTCTGTGACTACAAGGAGCCCGATCTTATATCAAAATATCATGAAATGAGCCATAAAATTAACTATTTGGGAATCCTGTTTTATCTTTTTGGATTGCTTGGAACAAGAAGACAAAGCCTGGCACTGCCCTACAGAGACCCTTTGGTGCTGCTGGCAGTGCCCCTAGTTTGTGTGTGCTGGAAGCATCAAAGCTGTTGCCCAAGGGCAGGTGGGGATGTGAGGGTTTGTCCTGGCTGAGTCCGTTGCAACAAACCCCTCTGGGGTGCTGTAGTGATCCCAAGTAGGCACTGTGCGCGTGGGTGGTTTGAGTACAGAGCAATGAGAGCAAAACTGGATGTGCAGAGCCACGCTCGGCTGACTGGACACGTGCAGCCAGTACCATCGCTGACTTTCTCCAAAGGGAGCCTCAAGTACTTAGATGGTGATCTGCTGCGAGATGGGCAGCCTAGGGAAAGGCAGCTCTCAGTCCATCTGAAATGTTTCATGAAGTCTGTGTCTTGCTGGATTTTGGCAAGAAGCACCTTGATTTAACGTGAGTTTTTAAAAGTGGGAAATGTGAAACAGCTGCTGTGGTTGTAAGCAAGCCAGGAATGGAGAGGAGGGCAAGGCCTGTGGGTGTTTGCTTACGGACCTTGGCAAATGGGAGGCTTTCCCTTTTTTTTATTTTAATTGGCATCAGGAAGATCTTTGGGACCTTGGAATCCCAAACACCAGTCAGGAGAGCTGGGTGGGTCTGAAAGGTGCCTCTGCTCTGTGAAACCTTGACAGTGATGTTAAGTCAGGCAAGGGGCAAAGGAAAATGCAGGTCTCTGAGCGGGATGTAGGAGTTGTTGGTGAAAACGGAGAGGGTGAGATTTCTATGCACCCTTGCCCAGACTTGTAAAGGCTTAAAAGTACCTAAAGCCCTGTGGCCCACTGGTTTTAGGAAGTGTCTTGCAAGCACAGCTTGGTGAGTACCCCAAGGCATGTGCTGCCCAGGGCAACTTGTGGGGCTGGGTCACCCTGGGACTGGTGCTTCACAAGGACAATTTGCCTGATTGCACTTGGGGCGAGATGAATCATTCCTGTAAGGGCTGGTTTTCTCAACTGAGTGTAAAGACAGCTGAGGGTAACTCATGCAGACCTCTGTGTCCCATTCGTAGATGCAGACAGTAGGGCAGGAATGTCCCTTCTATAATCTCTGCTACAGACCTGACATGGATGGAAAGCCTCAGAGAGGGACTCGTCCAGCCCAGGACCTCCTTTCTGGCCATTGGCATCAAATGCTTTGGAGTAAGATGTAAGAAACCTGCTATAATCTGCCTGGAGGGGAGGCTTGTCCTGGTTGGGATACAGCAGGTTTTATCCTTTGCATTAGATGAGTATTCAAATAATTTAACAGTGGATGTTCTCATCCTTCATATACCAATGGAAGAGTTTTTGTGGCTCTAATGCTCTCATGACTTCAATAATGTCTTCTGCAAGTGTGTTTCTTGGGTTAATTATGCATTAAGTTTACACAAGGCTTTTTGGTTTTTAATCAGTTCTAAACCTGCTGCCTTCAGATGTGCTGAATGCACTGACACTGGGGCACTATCGGGGGGGCTTACTGGTTCTTTTGCGCACCCTGGTATGTCTCCTTTATTTGTCACCATGCTAAATTAGCACTCCTGAGTCTTCTGGCTTTTTCACCTGTACGGGCTTCTCTGAGGAGGACTACAGTAATGTAACACCATAAAGGAAGGTGATTACAGGTGTGATTATGTTGTAGTCAGCTCACTTGCCTTCTCTATGGGCTGGAGAAGTGTAAGTGTGCTCTGGAAAAGCCTGTGTGGGGCCTGCTGGGAGGTTTTTTTCTTAAACAGACTTGATCTTTCCCATGTGGTCTGTGTGAGTGTAAGAAAGCGGGTAGAAAGTGTGCCTTGCACATGATGGTGTTTCTCTTTCTTTTGGAGACCTCACTACATCTCTTTCTCTTTGCTTTCCTCTGGGTTTCCTCTTCAATTTCTTAGCAATCTTGAGCTGGATGAGCTTTCCTTCTCTGAAGTCTAAGACCTTGAAAGTAAGTGTTATGGTAAAATTGCATAGAAGCAAGTTGGATAATGTAGTTCTTCAAGGCAAGCATTTCTGTTTGCAAAGTAACTTGGCAGTCTTGTGTATTTTGGATTTAGGCATCCTGGTGTATAAGCCAAAGCTAACAGATATTAATTAGTTAGAGGACGGGAACTGTAATGAGGGCAGTCACTCACATAGGTTGGCATTTTTATTTTAAATGCAAGTAATTAAAGAAAAAGTTGTGTTGAAAAAGTCAGTGTTAAGAGATGTTATATAAATAACGCACCCTGGGTGGTGAGAGTTAGAGAGGAAGTCAATGGAAAGAATAACAGCCAGGTTACTGGTGCAGCGGCTGCTGTGATGCCTGGCTATGGAGGAATTACCCCTGTAGCAGGGAAAAAGGAGTAAAGGAGAAGGGTATTTTTAAAATCATGGCAGAGGAGAAGGACAGTGAGCTGGAAGAGCTTTGCTGGTGTATTTGGAAATGCACAGGGGAGTTGTGTCTTTGGAGGATCCTGAAAAGCTGGTCCAAGAGGCGGTGGTGTAGGACTTGAGTCTGTGATGTAGACTCTGGGTTGGAGAATAGTGCAAGGTCCTGAGTATGCAGCCCAGAGTTTAAAGGGGATCCTGTAAAACACCTCACAGCCCATGATCCCACTGAGCTCATTCAGGAGGAAGTTTGTATGGAGGAGAAGCTCTGAGTGAAGCCTGTTTCATGGCCACACTAAACACTGGCACAGCACAACCTGGGAGGCAGGGATGCTTGCAGTCCAGGGGCCAAAACCAGGGATGAATCTATGGAGTGGCTTGAAGCACAGCTACACCTTTAGGTTGTGGTCCCAGGAGTGTGTGTGGTGGGAGGAGGTAGAAAACAGCTCCCCAGGTTTAAGATATCTGGCAAGGGTGCCCTGGAGATGCCCAGAACATCTCTGGATGTACCTGACATGACAGCACCTGTCCTGTTAGCCCAGGGAAGTCCCAATGGGGTCTGCAATTGAATTTCTCTCTGACCCTGCTGGTTGTGAAACAAAGCCATGGTTATCTCAAGGGTGCCTGTCTCCAGCCTAAAGACAGAAAAGAGACTCTGGAAATCACAGCCAGCCCACAGGAGGGGGGAGACATGCAGTGGGGGAAAGCTGTGGTGCTGAGCACTTCTCATTGCACGTGGGCTGTGCAGCCCACAGCTCACCCACTCCTTGCATCCCCACTGCCACCAGCCAAGCCAGGCTTGGCAAAATGGGTTTCCCATGGAGGTTTTGTCCTGGGTCAGGGTCTGGCCAACCTGGGCTGCTGAGTACCCACCCAAAATTCATCTTGGAACAAGCTGAGCTGCCCCAGGGGTTTGCATGATGGGGACTAGTTTTTATCTGATGTCCCAGCCCCATGGAGAGGCTGGATGTACCAAAGAGCACTGGGCAGGACAGTCATTGATGGGTTTTTAACCATTTGTTTCCCTTCTCCAAAATCCAGCTGTCTATAATGATGATCAAGTCCTTCCTCTTCTCTGGGTGGCGTATGGTGAAGGAGATGGTGGCTGAGGAATGCAAATCAAAGCTAAACAATGTGCTTTGCTGTCTTTTTTTGTTTAAGAAGCTTAATATATTAGCTAATCGTGTGTGTAAACAATCTCAATATGCAAACTAAAAAGTAGCATCCCCCCTGGTGTCAGCTGCTTTGAGCTTCTCCATTAACCTCTCCAGAGCAAAAACCCTTCCTGAACAGCCATTTCGGAGTGTGCAAAATTGATTTTGTATTCGGTGTCCGCAATGGAAGAAGATGGCGGCGCAGAGCTGCGGGCGCCTCTTGTGCTCCCTCGTCATTTTTTTTTTTTTGAGATATCCTCTTCCCCCATGCGTCTTGGTGATGGAGGACGGGTGGCTCTGGTGCTGGCGGGTCAGTCTTGCTGCCTGGGTATACAGGTCCCTCCTGGTGCCTTCTGGTGAGCAAAAACAATAAGAAACAAATTTACAGCGGCCACTCCTTGGGTAATTTCCACAGCGCAAAGACCCCCTGCCTCCACCCCCTTCGTGTGCGTCTTCTCTTAATTAATTAATACTGCATTCATCACCGCTTAATTCCTGTTTCCGTAGCACCCGAGGAGGGGGGCTGTCGGCAAAGGCGGGTGCTGAGGCAGTCTAGATCCGCTGTCTTAGTGGAGGAGCTTAATTAGCCCCCGTGACAATATGGGATCGTTTCCCGCAGCCCCGTAGCGGGTGGTTTCAAACTGGCTTCTCATGCCCAGCAAACGCAGCCCCATGTCCCCATGCTGGTTGTGTGTGCTTGTGGGGAAAGGTGATCCGCTGCAACAGCTGCCCAAATTTTAAAAACCCCACAAATGGGCCTTTTTTTGAGCCTGGTGAGGGACAGGAGGCAAAGCAGCGGGATTTGGTCTGTCCTGGGGTCTCAGTGCTGGGGACAGGCAGGCTGGACGCTGGGGCTAAACTGCATAGGGCTGTAAAGGGTCCAGTACACCCCTCTCTGCTCATGGCTGTCACTGTCAGCATTGCTGGGCTACTGGTCTCCTTTTCTTTCAGTTTTTTACCTTAAACACAACCTGTTGGCACTTGTTGTACCTCCCCTGCTGAAATCCTCAGTGCTACCCTGTGCTGCAGCCCTGATGGGGACCATGGCTGGAGAGCCAGCCAGGGTGGCCCTGCAGCGCTGCTGGGACGAAACAGCAAATAAACCAGCAAACATTAACTGCTGTTGTCCTTTTAGAAGGAGAATGCAACTTCTTGAGGACTGTCTGGAAAGAAAACTGATGCACTTGTCAGCGTCGGTTTTGTGGCATGCGTTGGAGTTTAGATGGGTGCCTTTATTTTTTTTAAGGTTTTTCTCTCCCCAACTTTGAACTCTTCTTCCCTCTACAAAAAACCCCAAGGAGAAGGAAACCCCATCTGTCCCCATAGCTCGTTTCTCAGTGGGGTGGTGACCACGGGTATGTGTGTTCATACCCGTGCAGATCCCAACTTAGCCTGGGCACCATCTTTAAGATAAGATGGAGAGACCCGGAGCGCGTGTGTGAGGAGGGAAGGGAAGATGGAGGAGGAACAAAAGCAGCAGATCCACCGCGGTGCTGGGCCGGGCTTCTTGCCAAGAGCGGCTGCAGCACGCAGCCCCGGTTGGGGTGGCGGTTCCCCCCGCAGCCGACATGGCCAATGATGCTCCCTCCTGCCCTCTCCTCCCTGGTGAAGGCTGCTGGCGGTCCGGGGTGTGAAGGTGGCTCTCCGCTGGGATGCGGGATGCCGTCTCGCCCGCGCCCTTCCCACTGCTAGACGGGACCGCAGCATCGGTGCTCCGGCAGCCCGACGCGCGCCTGTTCCGTGTGACTCGCATACGCAATGCAGCCATGCTTAACGAGCGTGAGTAATTATGCCAGGCAGAGGGTTGGGGTGTGGGGGGTGGTCGGGGTTGGGTGTGTGGTTGTTTTTGCTTGATTTTTTTTTTAAATTCCCATTTTCCCCCACCCCTTCCCCCCCCCGCCCACGGCATTGAAACTTGGCCATCTCCTTGGTGGTGGCTTCGGGAGGGCCGGGGATGTGGGGGTCAGTTGGCACAGCAACTGCTGTTCGGGGACAAAAGGAGGCTTTTTTGCAGCGACAGTAGCAGCTGCCACCCAGAATAGCAAATCCGTGCGACTTGGCACCACTCCAGCTTCCTTGAGGGTTGCAGAGGGATGGTATGTTGGAGGGTAAGACTAGCTAATTAATCTTCTGGCAGGGAACAATGTAATATCAGACAATTACAAAGACAGAATGAAATTACTATAGTGGGAAGGCTGGCATACGAATTTCTCAAAGGGTCCATCTCTCAGCCCGCTGCCGTGTTACTTTATATGCGGGAAAAGCACCGACTGTACATGCGCTTTTCTGTTGGGGGGGGGCTTTTTTGTATGAATTGAATTATGTGTTTGGAGGAGGGGCGGGGGGATGCGGGCTCGATCACAGGGTAAGCTTTTTGAGGAGCGAAAGGGAGAAGGAAGAGTCATTCCAAGCAGAGATGTTACCTGTCAACCAGCTGTACCGAGAGGGCAGACCTGGTGCATCGCTGATGCTACGGGCTCACAGAGTTGGGGATATATTTCCTGGTTATTTTTAGTGATTGCACTGTGATGCCTGATGGCTACAGCTTTTGGTGGGATCTGACTGCTGGGCAGAAGGGGAGTGATTTCCTTCAGCCTTTCTGCATGGAGAAGCCCTCAAAGAGCTTTGGAGCTGCTGAAAGTTATTGGGGAAACACACCTACCAGCTCAGTGGTGGTAATTGCCAATAATTAGTTGTAATCACTTCTACCTACAGTTGGGATGCTGTGATGAATAGGGTAGTGCAAGCTGCATGGTGCAGGCTCCCTGTCTGTTTATTTGCAGTGGGGAAAGAATTAGGAAAGTCTTATTTATCCTGGAGCACAGGAAAGCATTGGTGAGAGATCAGCCTGTGCAGAATTAGCATGGGAAATCCCTCCTCCCTCCTCCTCCTCCTCACCAGGCATTAGGGATAAGCTAATGACTCTCCTCCTGCATCTCCCTCCCAGGATGAAGCTTAATGCAGTGGGTTCTCTAGAAGTGTCATTAAAAAAACAACATGAAAACAGTGTCAGTTAAATTCTCTTTGCAAGGTTACATGTGTGCACGTGAGGCCTGTGGAGACATGACTGGGAGCTGCTTTGAACCAGGAGAGGATTTGGAGCAACTCCAGCTTGGTTGTTCTTGAATTCCTTAGGAGAAAGTAGGTTTTTATTTGGTGCCTACGTAGATCAGATGGTGCAGAGATGATGTTTAAAAACCACTGTAAGTCCCTCCTGCCTGCCTTGGCTGCTATGCTGGACTGCTAGTTGTCAGTGAAGTTACTGGAAAACTTAGGGTGAATAAGTGTGGGTTTTTTTAAGGGGGTAGCAATATCAAGTGCTGGATTGGCAGGCTGGGGCCCCTTTTCCAAAATGCAGATTAGAAAGAGCTGCACACAGCCTAGTCCTTGTCCTGTGCTCTGAAAGGCATCCTGGTGGGTGTTCATCCATGGGTATTCGCCTGAATATTTCCCAGGGCTGGCTAGATATCAGAAACAGTTCTCATTGGGTTTTGTTAGGGATGAAGGTCCCATCGCAGGGTCCCACCAGAAGTCCCTTGGTGTGGTGCATATAGATGTGTGTAGCTCCTTATCTGGCCACATGCGCTTGCTCTGCCCCACCCTGGGCTTCCTGTGCTGGCTCGGAAGCCTTTTGCTGAAACCTGAGAAACCAAAAAATTCCCTGCACAGCCAAAAGGGATGGATCCCAAAAGCAAAGACTCTGTTCCCACCATCTGCTGTACCCACCCTGTGTTTGCTCTGAGGGTCCCCAAGCGCTCGGGTACACAGTGGCTGTCCCTTGCCTGGATGCAGAAAAGAATGGAGGTGTCCTCTCCCTCCAGAGGAAGCAGAGCTCAGCCCGGCTGTGCCTTTGGTTCCTGTCCTCATCTGCCCACCTGCAGCCAGCCAGACCTCCAGGGCCTGAGGTGCTGGGGGAAACTCTTTCAAGATTGGCCCAGCTTATGCACCTGTAGGAAAAGGTCTCAGAGGTTTCCCATCCAGATAGTGATGGCTCTTGTTATGGATGCTGATGAGCAAAGAGTGAAGAAACTGAAGTTATCCCAGTCATTTCCTTTGGACTCAGTTTGACTATTGGTCCTAATTAGAAATTATGAAGTTCAGTCTGTGTTCTGGACTGCATCTGAAGTCCTGCTAAGGATGGACTCTCTGTGTTCAGGTCTCCTGTTTGTGCCCAGCCTTGGTTTTGGCTTTGTGTACATCAGTTCCAGTCCAGGAGCATTGCTCCTGCGTGGAAGTGGAAGAGACCATTTGAATAGCTTCATAGTCAATGATTGACACCAGAGATGCTTCCGTAAATTAATGAGTGCATCTTCTTGACTATACTTCAAAGGTTTCACTTTATGAATCTTTCATGGAGTTCTCTTTACACTGGAAAAAAACTGTAGTACTGAAATTTTACCTTTTAAAACCATACAATAAAAACCCCAAACCCCAACCTTTTACAATCAGTTGACTCAAAGTCACCTACTGGATCCTGCTCATGTTCACACTGTGGGGCTGGATTTGCCCAGGAAGGTGGGTATGTCCAAATGTGTGCATGCTGAAGGGCTAGTAATGGTCTGGGCACTCTTTGACCTGAAGATGTGAGCCTTGGCACTGCTGAAATTCCCTCCTTGCAACAGGGTGTGTCTCCCCTTGAGTCCTGCTGGGCCTCTCCAAGTCAACCTCTGGAGTTAGGGCATTTAATTTGTAATAAATCTGCATTACAGTACAAGTAAATCTGCTTCAGTGGCTATAAAAATTAATTCCTTATCCTAAACATTATTATATAGCTTTCAAAATGAATTGACTGTGGTTGGTAGCCTAGTATGTGCCATTATTGGTAATTAGTGTAACAAAATAACATTGCTGTAATATTTCCTGTCTACCCCTCCCCCAGTTGGGAGCCATTTCCTATTAGAGAATCAGAATTGCAAATGCAATTCTTGTATGCAAACCACTTGCTTTGATTTTTTTTTTTTAATATTTTGTGTGTGTTGGAAGTTGATCTGTTCCTTTCTGTGTCTTGGTCTGTGGTTTTCCAGGAGCATTTGCTTCTAAAAAAAGCTTTGGTGTCTGGAACCTGATGCTGGAGGGTGCTGGTGGCTACCTGGAGGTGCCCAGTGCTCTTGGATCTCCTTTGAGCTTTAGCTTGTGCCTCAGTTGCTGCTCAGGTTTCTTACCATCTTCCGGGATCTGGCCTGTGTTCCATGTCTTGCAGACAATGTGCCTCTCCATAGTTTTTTTACAGTGATCCGCTATACCCTTGTTGTGTTCATCCAGAAGCTCGGCTTGTCCTAGAAGACGTGATGGATCTGCCCATGGAGGCACTTGGGCAGCTCTCAGTCTGCCAAGAGGTGGAGGGAAGCAGAGGCTCCCTTTTCTGAAGCAGATAATAAATGAAAGACTAGGCTGGAGCAACAATTTTTGGGCAGCTGAAGGTGTATATAGCAGAAAGATGCACACACATGTAAGGCTGAAAGGACCTGAGAAACTTTCCTAGGCTTTTGCAACTGGACAAAGCAAGTTTCCACACCTTACTCTGCTGGCTTGACTAAGAAACCTGAACAGGATTAAAAGGAGGGTGGAAACACAGGAGTAGCGAGTCAGACCTTAGTTTATACCTTTCCACCACTGTGTGTGAGATGGAAGGACACCATCGGGCGGCTTTACTCCACAGCCCCTTTTTCAGCTTGTCCGATGCCATCCTGCATCGGGCTGCTCCGCCTGCTCCTTCCTGCTGCATGGCCAGGAGTTATCAAACCCTGGTGCTCATCCCAAGTATCCTGGCATAATCTCTCAGGAACACCCATACTAAACACTTCAGTGATGCTGAACAAAACCACTACTGGCATTTTATTTGTGGGGTTTCCCACTGGATTATTTTTTTCACAATTGTAAGTCTTCCCCCCCCCCCCCCCTGAATTTTCAGCCTTCAGTGTTGCCTTTTGAAATATTCCTCTGCAGCCAGGAAGGTTAGAAACTTGGTTCTCAGGGAATGAAAGTTCAGATTCTCCTGTAATTTTCTGACTCTGGGATCTGGGACTTTTATATGAAATACCCAATTTAAAACTTAACAGGTCTGTAATAGGAACCTGGGACCAGAGAAATGGGAAGCTGGGGGGAGGCCTGATTTTTCATGCTGTCCCCAGCATGGAGTTATTTTTTGAGTTTTGATGACATGACAGCTTTAGACGTCTGGATATATGCCCTGGACTCAGTCACCCCATATATCACAGAGCTGAAAAATGCAGAAACTAAGCAGTAAAACTGAGTGTGAGATGTCTTTGCCACCCTGGAAAACATTCAAGATTTAGATACACTAATAATAATAGTATTGGTACGGTTCTTGGCCCAGATGAGGATGGTAAATCATAATTCCAAATTCCAGCGAGTTATGAAGTGAACAGGCTGTGCCAGCTGAAACCTTTGGTTTGGTCCAAGGTGGTTTTGGTAGCCGAGCCTGGGGTTTTGTGTTTCAGATGGAGTTGGACAAATGCAATTAGCTTAAGCTTGAGGATACAAATTCATGCCAAGCTGGGGGAGGAAAATAAATTGCATGTTGGAAGGTGATATAATCATGACTTCAGGACTTTCTCCAGCTTTTTTTTTTTCCTTTAGGTCAAAGGGTATTGAAGTGATTCAAACAGGATTTTGCTAGGAATGAACTGATGTATTTTTTTCCAATGTAAAACCCCACACTGATATCAGTAGGGCCACTGCAGTACTTTGAAGCCTCTGTCCCCATCGCTCTTGCAGGATGAAAGCAGTGCTTTGGGCATTGTCAGTGTGGCCAGGAAAACCAGGATATTTTCTTCTTTTTATTTTCCTTATTGAAAGGTCTGTACCTCAGGAGTTTGTCTGGAATGAAACATTTTTAAGCCCTTTGACCAATTCCTTGTGACCTCTTGCTTTTGAAAAAAAAGTGACTTTT